>NC_057723.1:56547885-56590472 GCF_004010195.1 Chiloscyllium plagiosum | reverse complement strand
GTCCAGTAGTTTAAGTATGCCGTCTTTGTTGATAGGTTCAACGTCCTGTTGTCTGTTCTGTATGTCCAGCAGGTTGGCTATTGTTTCTCTGGCTAGGGTTTTGTCGATAGAGGTGAACAGTGCCGTTACATCGAATGAGACCATAGTTTCTTCCTTGTCTAGGTGTATATTTCTGATGCTGTCCAAGAATTCCTGTGTTGACCGTATAGAGTGTCTGGATCCGCTGATCAGGTGTTTCAGTTTCTGCTGTAGTTCTTTAGCCAGTTTGTGTGATGGTGTCCCTGGTGATACTATGGGTCTGAGTGGGATGCCTGGTTTGTGCACTTTAGGTAGTCCATAGAATCTGGGGGTGTTGTTGCTTTCAGGTTTCATTCTCTGTAGGTCAAACCTGGTTATCTGTTCGTTTTTTTGCAGGTTCCTCAATGTTGTTTATCCTATTGGTGAGCTGTGGGGTGGGGTCAAACTCCCTCTTTTGGTCGGTGTTGGTATCTGCAAGTAGTTGTTGCACTTTTTGGATGTAGTCTGCTTTGTCCAGGATGACCGTCATTCTTCCTTTGTCTGCTGGTAGTATGATTATGTTCTTATCGTTTCTTAGTGATTTTAGTGCTTCCCTCTCCTTGGTGTTGAGGTTATGTGTTTGTCTTTTCCTTGTTATCAGGGGTATGATACTTTGTCTCACTGTTTGTTGTGTCTCTTCTGTCAGTCCATTGTTTCTGCTGCTAGGAAGTCTGCTGTCTTGGCGTCCCTTGGCCAGTATTGTTCTTTCCGTGTCTGTGAGCTGTCTGTGGGAGAGGTTTCTAACCCAGGAGTGTGTTGTCAATCAATAAGCACATCGACCTGGACCCAATATACTGGCCACTGCAGCGGGTAGCTGGAACTGACAACCGGAAGCGGTAGATACAAATTATTATAAATGCCGAAGGAAATATCACAGAAGCGCTTCACAGGAGGCTCCCAAGCACTGAGGATGTCACCTAGACAGGGGACGAAACGTCTGCAACAAAAATTCCCAGCTCGGCGAACAGAACCACAACAGTGAAGGAGGTGTTTGGTATGCTTTCCTTTATTGGTCAGAGTATTAAGTACAGGAGTTGGGAGGTCATGTTGTGGCTGTAGAGGACATTGGTTAGGCCACTGTTGGAATATTGCGTGCAATGCTGGTCTCCTTCCTATTGGAAGGATGTTCTAAAACTTGAAAGAGTTCAGATAAGATTTACAAGGATGTTGCCAGGATTGGAGGATTTGAGTAATAGGGCTGAATAGACTGGGGCTGTTTTCCCTAGAGTGTCAGAGGCTGAGGGGTGACCTTATAGAGATTTATAAAATCATGAGAGGTATGGATAGGATAAATAGACAAAGTCTTTTCCTGAGGGTGAGGGAGTCCAGAACTAGGGGGTGTATGTTTAAGGTGAGAGGGAAAAGATATTAAAGCGACCGAAGGGGGAACGTTTTCACACAGGTGGTGGTAGTGTATGGAATGAGCTGTCAGAGGAAGTTGTGGAGGCTGATACAATTACAACATTTAAAAGGCATCTGGATTGGTATATGAATAGGAAGGGTTTGGAGGGCTATGGGCCAGGTGCTGGCAGGTGGGACTAGATTGGATTGGGATATCTGGTCGGCATGGACGGGTTGAACCGAAGGGTCTGTTTCTGGGCTGTTCATCTCTATACATCTATAGTAGGAAATTACTTTCTAATTTCTATAAGGTATTAATTCTGTATCTCCTCAAGTTCCATTTTCCACAATGTAAAGTGTTTGTTTTCCTTTACATTTTACCCTTGGAATCCTTTATAAAGATTTTACCTACGGATAATTTTCTGTTACAAACATTTAGATTGATTTTTTTTCAAAGGTCTTCAAGATCTCTTTGCTTAAAGTGTGAATGATAATTAATAACAATATTCTGAAGCTATTAATGTTTATCAGAGTTTGTGGTCTTGCTGTCTAGATGCATAATAATTTTGACTTCTTTATGTTCATAAATGCCTGATAGACCTAGTCATTAATCTAATTTATTGATAGTCAAATTCATTATAGTAAGTATCACTAATACTCTGAGTTGGATTTTACAGAATATTGCATTTCTTTCCCCTCTCCCAACTAAAAAACTACAAGTCAGCCTACTTTCCCAAAATCTAGCTGCCCTGAAGCCATTTTATGCTGGGATCAGGCTTAATTTTATCCAAGTGAGGTTTAGAACTACATCTGATAGGATGTGTCTTTTGAGAAAGCTGTAGGCCAATCTTAATAGCTTGCAGTTCTGTCCAAGCAGCATCAGGTTTGAACATGCCACTGCCGGGGCTACATGTTAACCCTGCGAAGAATTGATGAAGCATGGACTGATCGATTAGTCTGGGATTTTGCACAAGCCTGGCTGGATGACTCCATTGAAGGGTTTGGAGTCTAGGCTTGAGAGCTGGGGTGAGTTGATGGAACAGAGTCGAGGCAAGCATTCAAGGGCAGGTAATAGTTTTGATGCTGGTGTGCCTTTGATGAGCAGAGAGGAATACTCAAGGGAGATACCACCTCATCTTGTCTCATATCAGCCTATAGACTGAAAACTGCCAAGCTACCTATTTGACCTCACCTTCTGCTGTTCTGGATAAAATAATGGTGGAGGTGGAATAGGGCCCCTAAGTAGTCATTAACTTGCAACTTTAGGACACAGCAGACTTCAGATAGACAGTGCCTGACAACCTGCCTGCGCACTGTATATGGAAAACAGTTTGGGAGCTGGGTAGGAAGGCCACATGCTATTTTGCAAACCCCCACTCTCAAACATGCAGGCTGCAAAACCCAGCCTTATATACCAGGGAAACATTGCGTGCACCTCACTGATATTGATCAGTTAATTTTCAAAGTAAGAGCATTTGGTGAATGAGGATGGCATCTAAATGTTGGAACATGTTTTGAAATTCAGCAGGTGTTTATATTTAATAAATATTAGAAATATTTCTGTTTGTGTAGATTATTGTTTCAATTGTAGCTTGGTTGACCAGTCTAGAGGAATGCTGGTGTGCCTTTGATGAGCTGAGAGGAACACCCAAGGGAGATACCACTTCATCTTGTCTCATATCAGCCTATAGACTGAAAACTGCCAAGCTACCTATTTGACCTCACCTTCTGCTCACCGTCTAGAGGAATCAGTCTCGAACTCAGCACTGCCTTCCTAACCTGCAATCTTCTTCCTGACCTCTCTGCCCCCACCCCACTCTGACCTATTACCCTCACCTTGACCTCTTTCCACCTATCGCATTTCCAACGCCCCTCCCCCAAGTCCCTCCTCCCTACCTTTTATCTTAGCCTGCTGGACACGGTTTCCTCATTCCTGAAGAAGGGCTTATGCCCGAAACGTCGATTCTCCTGTTCCCTGGATGCTGCCTGACCTGCTGCGCTGTTCCAGCAACACATTTTCAGTCTAGAGGAATCCAAGTTAGCCACTATCCATTTAAGTTGTAAGTTTGCAAGAAAATTGAACATGGTATGCATTCACCTGAGGACCAGAATTTGCATACCTATTGGAGAAAACTGCTGTGCCAGGTGTAAATACATGTGATTAATGTGCACTGTTCTAAGGCATGTGTGCATGTACAATATATCAAAGTGACACTGATGTTCAAAAAAAATGTTAAGTTGGACTGCTTTCTCATGTTCAACTAAGATAAAGAACTTGTAAGGCTGTTTATGCTGAAGAGGAATGATTAACATTGGGAGAATGTTGCCTTTGCTCGGTCTGATTTTACAATAAATCTAAATTTTTAGAAACAATATTTTGTTGCTTCTAGGCACTACATTCAAAAACAAACAAAAACAGAAGCTCAGTAGATTTGGCAGCATTTGTGCAGAGAAATCAAAGTTAACGTATTCTTCAGAACAGAAAGGGTCACCGGATTTCTCCTTACAGATGCTGCGACTCCTGCTGAGCTTTGCCAGCGACTTCTGTTTTTGTTTCTGATTTACAGCATCCGCAGTTCTTTCGGTTTTTGTTTATACATTCAAACAAACCTGGCACTATTTCACAACTAGATTTACGTTTCCACTCAAACATTAAGTTTCCACATGAAGGGCACCACCGCAAATGGAAGTTTCTTTTATGAATGTTTGCATGAACTGTGAAACCCAACTGCAAGAAAATTTACGACTAATTTAAAGTGTTTTTGATGAAGAATTTGTCTATGTTCAGCTCAAACAGCACGCTGTTGATGCTTTACTTGGAATTATATTCTTTGTATAGATGGTGACATGAAATTTGCAGATGCCTGTGGCACTGAAACTAGTAAAGGATCACATTTGTCTATAATTTATATGTGTGTGTACATTAAAACCATTTTAAAAATCTGAAAATTATAAACTTGCAGGATGAGATAACTTACAGACGTGATGGAGCCAAAACTTCAAATTTAGAGAGGTTGGACAAGATGAGATTTTTGCTTCATTTCTCACAGTTGTAGTGGATGATTTTGAATTCAGAAACTAAGAATTCCACATCCTTAAACATATAAATATGTAAACGGTGACCATGAGTTTGTATGTTTAAACTTTTGGCATCCGTTTCACATTTTGAGGCGCAGTCCTTTGTTTAAAACAGAGTTAGTGCTTACCCAAAGGTAAAATGTGGTTAATGACAATATTTGTGCTGTAATGACTATAAACTATTTATTGTATTTTTGGTCACTTAATTCAAGACAAATCTTCACTCTACAAAATATTATGTTAAATTTGTTAAACAACCTTCTGTTTTGATGAGTTGAAGCTGCAGGATAGCCTCAAAATAGAAATCACTTGGCGATGCACATGTGTTTGGGTGATTAGAGCTGATTTACATCTTACTATACTCACGTTTAGCATTTTTCATTAAATCTCCATTTCCTTTTCCTATTTTTCCTAATATTAACATTCCCAAAACATAGCGGCAATTATCCTGAAGCAAAACCACGACAATTTAGAAACCCTTTCTTTTGAATGTTTAATGGAGTGAGCATTCTCACTGAATTACATGTATTTTATTTATAAAAATGTGATTTTGAAATAACATAGCAATTGTTTGGTACTGAGTATATCTAGGATTTTGCTAGTAAATGCGGTAGGCGGCGTTGTTTGCACAATGCAGAGTGGAGCATTCAGGCTCAGGGTTGGACGTCAGTGCCCCGCAGCGCACGAAGCTTTCACTTTCAGCACCAAACCTGCTCAGTCTGCGGCAGGAGAGCTCTCTGGTCAGATTCGACTGCAAAATCCTCCCTTATCAAACGCCATCTTGTGACATCAGGTGCTTTTTGTAAAGGTAAAACCACCTATTCTGTAAGTATACATCAAGGGGACACACCAGTGGAACCACTTTAGACATTTTCTCGTACGGTCTTTGGGATGGTGCAGTTTTAATGAGACGTCACGTATCCCCAATAAGCGAATATTCGATTGACATTTCCAACGTGTAAAGTGTTGGATAATATTAACTCAAGTTAAAATGTAGGATAATGGCTAGACCTCAGTTACCGCATACAATAACATTTTTGTGATTAATCGTCGTGTTCAAAATTAAGTATAAATACTCTGGCGGTATTGTGCTGGTTGTATGACATCAAGGGCAACAGAAAATGGCTATGGGATATGCGTGTTTTATTCTATGCCAAATGGAGGAACGCGTGCTTTCTCTCCTCAGTCTTATCTGAAATGTAATTCTTAACAATTCTTCAAGTTGCAAGGAATCATGTAAGGTATGATCTTCGAGGCGAAACATCGATACCAATGCAGTCATCGCTTGAAATGCAGCTGCTCAAGGACCAAGCTGTTTTCCATTTCATTCAGTAAATATCTTGCTGGGAATTAAATGAACTGACTTGTGCGTTTCTTTTTCTCTGTAGTGGTTCTATTAATATTGAAATGCGCATCGTCCCTGGTATCTATATAGGTGCAAATATTAAAGAGTTAAATGTCTGCACTAGCTGAAACCGATCAGCTTTCAGTCTAGAATACAGCTGTGATATTGCAATGACTGTAATGGTTAAATGATATTGCTTTATTTAACATATGGTGCTTTCCAAATCAACTTGGGGACCTGTCACGGTTTGAACACAAAATAGGTCTATTAGTATTCTGAGCTCGTTCTTGTCAAATGCTGTATGGAAAAAAAATGACTGTGCTATATTCGCGATTTGGGTTACAAAACGCGATCTTGGATTTTTACTCTCTATACTAGTTTTGAGTCGAAGCACTGTGTCCCCTGTTTGTTGCAGATTACGGTTCGCACGTTAAAGACCAATCCTCGTGAATAATGGTGAAGCTGGGGAGTAACTTGAACGAAAAAAATACCAAGCAATCCTGTAGTGATGATAATTTTCACACCGTCCCCCTGATCACACCCTTGGATGTGAATCATCTGCAGTTCCCTGCTCCAGACAAGGTACCGTGCTAATTAGGCAATTGACCATCAAAGCCTAAAATCACACATACAAATCGTACAGCCTTTCAACCTTTCTTTCTTGAATAGTTAGAATTCATTAGACAAATTCAGGACATGTCAGAGTAAAACATATCCTTTTAGGCGTTTATTTGTTCGTGCTCCTGACGTCTAGTATGTGCTCAGTTTTCCCAAGGTTGTCAGAAGTCACTGAAAAGTTAAGCAGCGATTAATATAAATTGAGTGAAACATCGCATTAGGTTATAGGCAGTGATCTCAATGAATAAACGGTGGAATACTGCGTGAGCATAAGGGCGGAGCAAGATATGGATATAGTTTGCGGACTATGATATAATGTGATGCTTCCACTATGGCACATTTTTAATGAAAGGTTTTCACTAACTGTTAGGACAGGCTATAGAGACCGACACGCCCTAACTTTCTTGTTCCATAGGTTGTGGTGAAAACGAGAACCGAATTCCAGTCAGATCAAAAGAACAAAGGAAAACTGAGGGTACCGAAAATAGCTGAATTCACAATCAGCTTCAACGACGGTGTATCGGAAAGGCTCAAGGTAAAGTTTTAAGAACTGAATTGGTTTATTGTTCGGCACTAAATCTGAAAATACACTTCAGCGTGCTATCATTTTCACCTCGGTATGAAGCTTCATTGCACAATTAATTAAAAAAAATCACATTTATTAACACTTGCAATTTAAAAAACGCATTCAAACCAGAGCTTTAGCATAAATCTGGGTTTGATTCTGAAAACCAAATTAAAATATATATTCGGTTTGTTTTATAAACCTCATCCATTCATCTTCCTAGCTATCATGAAAGCAGGCTTATCAACAAAAAAACTTTTTTCTGTTAGTGAGAATGTGTCAAGGTCATTTAAAATTTATTATGTAATGTAAATTTAGAATTTACATGTTTTGACTGTCAGTGCCTTTTTTGAACGGATTCAGGTATTTCTCACAGATTGACATATGATCAATGAATTAAAGTAAAATAGATACTTACCATGCGTTAGTATCCAGGAAACGGACAAAAACATCAGACTATCATTTATATTCCTTGTTTAATTATATTAAAATAGAATGAGTTATAACCAGGCACAAATGCAGGTAGGTCAAAAATTGTGTTTTTATTTTAATGATCAATTCATACACACAGACAATTCCAGAGGGAATCGAGCATCCACTGTTCTTTTAGAAGGGAAAAAAAAAGCCCAGATTTCTGCCCGTTTACCCTGGGAGCAGCTTATTGGAACTACATTCAGAAATAAGTATTGTGATCAATGATAGTGACAATTTAAAAAAAAAACATGATTTGGAGATGCTGGTGTTGAACTGGGGTGTACAAAGTTAAAAATCACACAACACCAGGTTATAGTCCAACAGGTGTTTTCCTGTTGGACTATAACCTGGTGTTGTGTGATTTTTAACTAAAAAAAACACAACATATCTTTGATCGTGTTATTCAGTTCTAGCAGTAAATGGTTAGCAAATATTTGTGTATTCATATTTCTGAAAATTCCATTATATTTCAAGTTTCACTAGCTACTTTTGAAATTTAGTGTGGGTCCAGTGATGTTTGTATGAGGTCAGAAACATTGTTATTGATATCAACCTTAGCCACTACAGGCATACAATCTCTTGAGACAGGCCTCACTATAGTCATGTTTCACACATTTAATTTTTTAAAAATTGGAGATTAGTCAAAACCTATCAGCTGTACATGGAATGTACACTATAATTAAAGGAAGAATCAATATTACTATTTATACCTATAAAGATTTATTTTACTGGTGTCCAAAGGAACCATTCAACAGACAGATTAGTACTCAACATGGATTCTATTTCCAATTCTGCTGCTGGTCGATATTCAAGTTGACTGTTTGAACTACTCTATGAATGTATTATCCTCACTCCATAAAGCAAATCAGCAAATCACGTCTAGTATGGTTCTAAAGTAAGAAAAATTAAAATATAAAACTGAACACAGTGAAGTTTGTTTTTCCAGTAGGGATAAACATTGTTTGAGACTTGCCAATGAAATTATTACTGGTTATAAGTGATCTAATGATGTTATGATAAGGAATAGTAGCGAAATATATTCCACAAAAAAAAGCATTTTCCCAAACCACAAAGAACACCAGTGAATAACTTCAACTTATTAGAGTGCAGAATATTTGACTGACCTCAAGAAAGTAGTTTATTGTCAAGGTTACATTTTTTAAGAAAGACATTACCTAATGGTATCTAATCATAATGTCATCATTTTTTTAACTATCTCACTATGTGAAAATATCTTCATGAAAATCATACTAAAATTAATCTGATTAGAGAAGCAACAAAGATGGGAAACAGGAGCATGTCATGGCACAACAAACAGTTATGCTTTCTACGGCATGACAAATTAAGTGTTATGTATTTATCGTCAATAAATAAATTTATTTAGACTCATGACTAATAATAATGTGTTTAATGCAGATAGAAAAACGGCAAAGTAATGAACATAATGCATTCAATGTTTTGCAAAGTAAAATCATCCAAAATATCACTTAGAAACTAGTTGATGCAAAAACAAAAATGGCGCATCAGAGTGCTGTTTATTGAAGATTATTATACAGTATTGTTAGAAGTGTTAAATGTCATTTGTCCTAAACCTTCATTTTCAACATCTCTATCTCAGTGTGTTATTTTGTTGTGGTACTAATTTTCAGTACCAAGTATCTAGATAGATGATTGCCTCATCTTCTATGCACATATTTTGAAATGGAAAACATAGCTACTTATCTCCTGGCATCACAGTAAACATTTAAATCCCCATTAATTCTAAACTATATAGGTTTCTTATAAATAATATAGTCATTTTATTTAAAATGCTGTTACAAAAGACAACATGTATTTGAGGTTCAGTGAAACCTGTATGGAACTAGTAAACAACTAGTATATAAAAAAACAAAAATTGCTGGAGAAATGAGCAGGTCTAGTGACTGTTCTTCAGAACTAGTACATTTCATTAATCATTTCCTTGTTATCATGTAGCCTTACCTTTCAATATTTACATTTACATTTCCACCTTAAAGCAGAGGCAGGAATAACTTAACTGCACTTGGATTAACATGTCTATAACTTTAATTTTGCATCTTATAAAACGTTCATTGCTGTTGCTGCCAGGCCTTCTCACTCTTGGGAACCTCAGGCTTGCATGCTGCTCAATTACGAAGTTCTTGCTTTTTTACATTAGGAATTCTTCTTTCAGTCTGAAGTATTGTGCGACCTGATAACACATGCCACTGTTGGAACCAATCTGACAGGCTCTTAGGAAATCCAGCACATTGGCTCCAGCTCCTGCCCTCCTGTTCTTTCTGGTTACTTTGCATAAGCACTTTAACTCTACTCCTGGCATTGTTTCAAAGAAATAGGTCCTGATACAGATTGCCTTTGTGAATGTTTGTGTAATGTTAACAACTACAGTTGATCACCAACACTTTAAATTGGGTTATCAATATAGGTTTTACAAAGAAATATTATCAACATTCTTGACTTTTTGAAATACTGCAATTTATTATGTCTGTTGAACAAAATATTGTGTCCCATGTAGCTGACCCACTGAGATTCAGAATTAATTCCAGTGACATTACCAGCAACATAGAAAAATAATAACAGTTAATGGAAGCAAAATCGAGCATTTATATATAAGTACCTTTCATGACCCTGGGAAACCTTAAAGATTGTCATAACTAAATAAGTATTTAGGAAATACTTTCACTATTTTGCTGTAAGGAAACGCCAATGTGTGCGTATGTATTGAAAAGTTCCACACATAAGCAGGTAATCTTGTTTTGTAATTTTGATTTAAAGAGTTAGTGTTGGCTGAGAAACAAGAACAGCTCCCTAATGTTTAATATTACCATGGTACATTTATGAGGAGAAAGTGAGGTCTGCAGATGCTGGAGATCAGAGATGGAAATGTGTTGCTGGAAAAGCGCAGCAGGTCAGGCAGCATCTAGGGAACAGGAGAATCGACGTTTCGGGCATTAGCCCTTCTTCAGGAATGGCTAATGCCCGAAACGTCGATTCTCCTGTTCCCTAGATGCTGCCTGACCTGCTGCGCTTTTCCAGCAACACATTTCCATCTCATGGTACATTTATGTCCACCTAACACAGGCGGGTAGAGCCGTGACTTAACATCTCATTTAATGTCGCATTTCCAGTCTTGCAACTATATGTTTAGATGGCATGTTTTCTTTTGTAGATGGCATGTTTTCTTTTGTAGAATGGGGCATGAAAAATTTGATCAAAGAAAGCAGTGCTACTAATGAGCTATTATTAATAATATCTGTATCATACGTATCTTTAATATAAAATTATGTCTATGCACTTGCTGTCATTAAAATGTATTGCATTTTGGTGTTACATTCAAGCTATTGGTGGCAAGTTTTGGTTAATTTTTTTGGTATATCAGAGTCAAAACAAAACTTTAAAAATCAGAAAAACCTACTAAATCTGTTAAATAGAAACTGAATGAATTGCTAAAAAATTGTTTGAAAGATCTTTTGTACACTTATTATCTGTTTTGCAAAGTGGCATACTGATTCAATATGGATTTTAATAATACAAAGACAGGAAAAATTTCATTGCAGTACCAAGCTGCTGGCGTTCGGATGAAATATGCTTTCAGGTGGATACAAAGTTCCCATGACACGTTCTGAAGAAGGGCAGGGTAGTAAACCTGGGGTGTGGTCGATATTTACATTTAATCAATGTAATTGGGAAAAAAAATGGTCTGGTCAGTATCACATTGCTGTTTATGGGATCTTGCCATAAAGGGAGTCTGTTAGCTCAGTTGGGTGGATGGCTGGCTTGCAATATAGAGTAACACCAGCAGTGCAGGTTCAATTCTAATACTGACTGAGGTTACCATGAAGGTCCTTCCTTCTCACTCTCATCACCATCATGCATTTCTCTCTGATAGAGCAACCCTCTGGAACTATGGTGACTTTACCTTACCATCACATTTCAAAAGTATTGTACAGTACTGGGCACAATATTAATGTATCTTTTTTTGGAAACTAAAATCAATGCTTTCCTATTTTCTTGCCTTGGTAAGTGAGATTGGAGTTTACCAAGGAGTTATTAGTCTATCAAACAACAAGAATTAACTCTAGTGGATTTTAGGATGTTGCTTTTTACTGGAGTTTTTTTAAATGGACTTAATGAAGCAAGCTTGGTTCACCTTCAGCGTAAATGTGTCATGTTACATGGTGCAATGTTTTTTCATTTATGAAATGATAAATCTTGCAACTTATAGTGAACAATACAGTTGGCGATTTGATACAATGCATAGATTTGATATAGGAGGGTAAAATTCAACTTTGGAAACACAAAATAGGCAGTTAACATTCCAGCCAACTTTCCTGCCCATTGACATCAGTGGACAAGAGTGTCATGCAGAGAATTAACAAGTGTGCCTTTGCCAATGTTTCACCTTCAGATATTCTACATATATTGCATTGTTTAAGCGTGAACTGATGTCTAGTTTGGATTTCTTTTAACTCTACTTTGAACTAATCTATCCTGAAGAAATTAGTTACTTTGTCCTGAAAATTACCAATCTTACACAAATCAACAAGAAATGGGTTGCTGTAAGATATTGTCATATTATGCTTGTTATGCAATGCATAGTTTTATTGTCACAAAACAAAATCCTGTCTGCAATGAAGAAAGCCATGAGTGAGCTACTAGTGTTTATTAGAAATAGTTCTAGGTATTATCATTTGCTCAATGGAAAATATTTTTTGCAAATAGCCAGTTACCTTTTAATCAGCATTATAGCAGAATGTTCAGGAGTGAAGCAACAGCCATAAATGACAGATAATTGTTACATCGTCAAAGAACAAGTTGATATGAATTATAACAATCCATCATAATTTACATGTCAAATTTTGTCAGACCAGCACATGTCCCATAGCAGTAACACGAATACAGAGAAAGAAATATTCAATTTTAGCTGATTTCAAATATGCTTCCTGATTAACAGCTAGCACGTACTATGTGATTTACTTCACAGTCTGCTTATGAGTAATTACATGTAATTGGCCTCAGAGTATGTATCATCATGGTAATTAGAACCTGTATTGCTACCTTAGGAATTGAATAATACTTTGTCCATTTTGTGGGACACTGCTTCTATTTTTAGAAAACAGTATTACCACATCATGGAGGATTGCTAGTGTAGGATTGAGTCTTGTCCACTTCAAATAATAATCAAGAATAAAGACTGATTCTGGGTCCTAACCGCACACTGGCTGTAAGGGACATACCTTGGCTATCTTCCAGTACATGACCAATTAAAAGGCCATCTCTGGGACCTCCATCCAATTAATAATATAAAGGCAGAACCCTGAATCTGCAGTCCCAATCAGAAGGGCTGTAGCCTTCGACAGGTCGGTGCTGACATGTTGAAATGCCATCTGAAGAAGTATTTAATTGAAATAAATGGTGTCCACTGCTGCCAGGCCACCTCAGTGGAGGGGAAACCATACCACAAAATAGACAGTTGCGGCTGCAGCGAGCTAATGGCTGCAGTGGTTGTGTTGTGGGTGTTTAATGTGCGTTTTTGCCTTCAGCAAGGTATTTTTATCTCATGCAGCAATGCTTTTGTTATCCTTTGTAACATAACAAATGAAGTATTGGACAATGTGGAATTGAAAGATCCAACAGACAATTATTACTGTTGCTAATATATATACGAACATTTCATTCACAGTCACATCTGTATATGTTCACAGTCACAATCTTATATGTAACATTTCTTTCTCCAGTTCCATTCTTCCATCAAATCAAGTGGCTCCCAGTTAAGATGACATCTGAGAATATCTTACTGTTGGGTCCCAAGCTGATACAGTGATGTTACTTTGAGCATATCTCTTAAAGGCATATTGACATGTTTTATCTCTTAAAGGTATATGACAGTCAGATGTAACAACAGGTTGGTGTTGTGGATCAGTATAGGAGGCCTCATGAGCTTCCTGACAATCATCATTAAGTCACCTCTTGCACCTGCCAGACTTAGTGGCAGGAGGGGCCCTGTCTGCCATTTGTGGAAGATTTTGGCAATATATCTCAGAACTCCACATAATGCAGATGACTGCCTGCTGCTTCTAGTTAGGTAGCCTCTGCCAGTGATGAACTGTCTCTAGGAAGACTGCCAAGCAAAAGGAGCACATTGGCTCCCCTAATTGACATTTGTTTCTCTTAGGGATTAGTTGACTGGACAGCTAGTTTGTGTTGCAATGTGATGTCAACAACTGGGTTCAATTTCTGCCCTGGCTGATGTTACCATGAAATTACTCCTTCTCAACCTCTTACCCTTGCCTGAGGTATGGTGAATCTCAGGTTATACTGCCATCAGTTGTCTCTCTTTGATAAGAGAGTAGTCATTTAGTCTGATAATACTATAACGAATTATAATTTTTCCAAGTTTGCCTTTGTTTACTCATGCAATTTCAACTTTTGCATCTTGTAAGAAATAATCAACAATGATTCTGACTATGTTCACAATGTTAAAAATAACCTGTTTATGTCCTGTTTCACTTTTCACTTATAAGCAACATTTTAGTTGTGTATAAAACTTGATTACACCAATTTTTGAGCCATGTTATCCACTTTGAGGATTGTAAAAGTATTTTTAAATGTATGACAGAATGGGTGTTTATTCATATTATATATGATGGTAATGAACTGATTGGAAATGTAAAATAAAATAAAGAATTGCAGACGTTGGAGATCTGAAACAAAAACAGAAATTGCTGGAGAGACTCAGCATCTGTGAAGAGAAAATAGAGCTAGGTTTTAAGCCCTTCGAACTAGAGGCAGCTAGGAAAAGGTGGTAGTTACGCTGCTGATGCAAAGTGGAAGAGAAAAGGAGTCAGTTGACAGGTGAAGATAAAGCCCAGAGACAGAGGGAGAAAGGGGAAAAATAAGTAGGCAAGCAAAAGAATTGTTGGTAGTCAGCCAAGGAAGAAGAGCAGCCAGATAGGTAATTGAAAATGGGTGGGCTGTACTGAAAGTAACATATGTCATGACAGGATCTGGTCTTGTTGGGGTAGGAAAATAGACATGAAAGAAGATGTTCATGATCTGAAATTCTTAAACTCTATGTTGAGTCCTCAAGGCTGTAAGGTAAGTGGAAGATGAGGTGTTAATTCTCCAGCTTGCATTGAGCCTTGCTGAAACACTGTAGCAGGCCTGAAACACAAATGTTGGCCAGGACACATAATTAATTGAAGTGGCAGGTCATTTTTATGGACCAAATGTAGGTGTTCCCGGTCTGTGTTTCGTCTCCCCAATGTAGATGATTCTGCATTATGAACAGTGAAAACAATAGAGCAGATTGAATGAAGTGCAGGTAAACTTCTAATTCACCTGGAAGATATGGCTGGAGCCTTTGGTGAGGAGGGGAGAAATAAATGGGCAAGTGTTGCATCTTCTGTGGTTGCATAGGAAGGTGTCTTGAGTGTGTAGTGGTTTTGCGAGTAGAGGAAGAGTGGACAGAAGTATGCAGACAAAAGGGTCCCTATGAATGTTGATGAGAGGGAAGGGGAATATGTGTCTCGGGGTGGCCTCCTACTGGAGATGGGGAAATGGCAGCTTATGATCCTTTGGATGTGGAGGGTGATGGGGTGGAAAGTGAGGACAGGGGCATTACAAACTCACCAATTTCTACAGTTTTCTTGACTATACATCCTTAAACTAAGAATTACATTTCATTTGTTAAGTTTCTCTGTCATCGTCACATCTATTCTGGTAATGCCACCTTCCACAGAAATGTCTGCCTTTTCTAACTATTGAGGATTGCCTATTGCTGTGATTGACAGGACCCTCATCTATGCCTGATCTATTTCCCGCCATTCTTCCCTCACCCCTTTCCTTCCCTCACACAACAGTGTTAGGGTCCTGCTTCTTTTCACTTTCCACCCCACCAGATCCTGCATCCAAAAGATTATAAGTCACCATTTCCCCCACCTCCAGTAGGAGGCTGCCACGAGACACCATTTCCCTTCTCTCTCGTGTCAGCATTCTTCAAGGATGGTTCCCTCTGGGATACCCTGGTTCACTTCTCTACTCTCAGCACTTCCCCACACCCACATGCACCTTCCCATGCAATGCAGAAGGTGAAGAATTGCCCGTTTACCTCCCTCCTCACTATCCATAGCCCCAGACACACCTTTGAGGTGAAGCAATGATTTACCAGCACTTCACTCAATTACTGTATTCGCTGCTTGCAGTGCGGTCTTCTCCTACATTGGGGAGTCAAAACACAGACTGGGTGACCCCTTTGCAAAGCACCTACGCTGTATCCATAGAAGTGACCCTGAGCTGCAGTTGCCTGCCAATTCAACAGACCACTCTGTTCCAGTGCCAATATTTCTCTCTCAGGCCTGCAGCCTTGCTCTAGTGAGGCTCAATGTGAGCTGGAGGAACAATACCTCATCTTCCACTAAGATACCTCATAACTTCGAGGTCTCGGCATCAAGTTTAACAATTTCAGAGCATGAGCACTTCCTTCCATGTCTATCACCTAACCCCATAATCCCAGGTCCTATCATGAGCACAAGAAACCCATTTTCAACTACATATAGTCCCCATTATCTCCTATATAATTTCTCCTCTTCTCTGGCTTACTATCAATAATGTATTTTTCTGCTTCTCTGTCTCTCTCGCTCTCTCTCTCTCTCTCTCTCTAAGTTGCCCCTTAGGTCTCTTTTATATCTTTCCCCTCTCACCCTAAACCTATGCCCTCTAGTTCTGGACTCCCCCACCCCATGGAAAAGACTTTATTTATCCTATTCATGCCCCTCATAATTTTGTAAACCTCTATAAGGTCACCCCTCAGCCTTCAACGCTCCAGGGAAAACAGCCCCAGCCTTTTCAGCCTCTCCCTGTAGCTGACATCCTCCAACCCTGGCAACATCCTTGTAACTCTTTTCTGAACCCTTTCAAGTTTCACAACATCTTTCCAATAGGAACGAGTCCAGAATTGCACGCAATATTCCAACAGTGGCCTGACCAATGTCCTGTACAGCTGCAACATGACCTCCCAACTCCTGTATTCAATACTCTGACTGATAAAGGAAAGCATACCAAACACCGCCTTCACTGTCCTATCTACCCATGACTCCACTTTCAAAGAGCTATGAACCTGCACTCCAAGGTCTCCTTGTTCAGCAATACTCCCTAGGACCTTACCATTAAGTGTATAAGTCCTGCTAAGATTTGCTTTCCCAAAATGCAGCATCTTGCGTTTATCTGAATTAAACTCCATCTGCCTCTTCTCAGCCCATTGGCCCATCTGATCAAGATCCTGTTATAATCTGAGGTAACCTTCTTCGCTGTCCACTACACCTCCAATTTTTGCGTCATCTGCAAACTTACTAACTATACCTCTTATGCTCGCACCCAAATCATTTATATAAATGACGAAAAGTAGTGGACCCAGCACCGATCCTTTTGGCACTCCACTGATCACAGGCCTCCAGTCTGAAAAAAACCGTCCACCACTACCGGCGTAGGTCTTCTAACTTTGAGTCTTTGACTTGAAACATTAACTCTGCTTTCTCACCACAGATACTGCGACACCTGCTGAGTTTCTCCATTAATCAATTTTGTTTGATTGCATAACTACACATTTTGTAAAATAATTTTTCCAAAGAAGAACTAAAGCCTTTTTAAAAAATATCTATAGTTTTCAGTTCAGGTCGGTACATCCTAAATAGATAGTATTTTATTGATTATGAGGGGTACTGAATACAAAGCTAGGGAGGTTATGCTTCAGTTATACATCACATTGCTGAGATTATATCTGGAATACTTGTAAGGAAGGATGTAAATGCAGATCAGAAAAGATTTACTAGACTGAAATCTGGAATAGATGGGTTTCTTTTGAGGAAAGATTGAAAAGGTGAGGCTTATCTCCACTGGAGTTTAAAAGAGTAGGTAGCAACATGATTGAAACTAGGGGTCAATATTTCAATAATATGGGTCACCAACAAATGAAAACAGAGAAGGACAAAAGCTTTCTCACATTGTGAAACTTCGGAACTTCCTTCCTTAAAAGACACTTTTCTTTCAGGTAGAGGAAAGGTAGATTCTTGATAAGTAAGTGTGGAAAATTATCAGCACTTGGCCAGAATGTGGAGTAATCAGATCAGCCATGATCCTGTTAAAGGGGCAGAGTGTCTACTCCTGCTCCTAATTCATCTGTTCGTATATGCCACAACCCAGTAATATTCTATTATGCAATTGTAAGGAGTGCCCTCACAGAATTTGGGTATTTCAGCAGTTTAAATCAGATAGTGGAGAACCACCATATTTAGCTTCAAATCATCTAATTTGCTCATTTGGACTTTCTTGTTCCAACTATTTGATGCTTTACTTAAATTTGAACAGAGTCCTTCCTCAGTGAAGGGTGTATTAATTTTTAGCTATTTGTGGCTATAGTACACCTGAGATAATCCAAAGTAATTACTGAAGAAAACTGGACTATTTTGAGCAGTGCACTCAAATAGGCATTTTGAAAAAAACTTTCGTATGGAAGGGAGGCAAGTATTTTACGTTAAGATTAGATTAGATTACTTACAGTGTGGAAACAGGCCCTTCGGCCCAACAAGTCCACACCGACCCGCCGAAGCGCAACCCACCCATACCCCTACATTTACCCATTTAACCTAACACTACGGGCAATTTCGCATGGCCAATTCACCTGACCCGCACATCTTTGTGACTGTGGGAGGAAACCGGAGCACCCGGAGGAAACCCACGCAGACATGGGGAGAATGTGCAAACTCCACACAGTCAGTCGCCTGAGTCGGGAATTGAACCCGGGTCTCTGGCGCTGTGAGGCAGCAGTTTTAACTGATTGTTGAATACAATTGTGACACACACATATATATATACAGTGAAAGAATATGATAAATCTCAGGCAAGTCATAAGTAATCTTTATTTTAGCATCAATAAATTCAGAAATATTTTTCTTTCAAGAGCACATTTAGTTTGGCCCAGCGGAAGTATTCTGCTTCGGAGTTAGAATTATATGGATTTTATAAAACACACTCAATTTTTGAGTCTAAAACAGAAATTGTGAGAGAAACCAAACTGATCTGGCAACAACTGTGGGATGAAAGCAGAGATAACATTTCAGAGAAATGATGATGAATCACTGCACTTGAAAGGTTAACTCTATTTTCTTCCCACAGATGCTGCCAGACCTATGGAGTTTCTCCAACAATTTCTGTTTTTGGTTCAGATCTCCAGTATTCACAATTTCTTTTTTATTTTATTTCAATTGTTGACTCAGAAGTGGGACAATGACACTTAATAAATTGTTAATTCAGAGAGCTGATACAGTCATAATGGGGTGAATGGCCTCCTCCTATGATGTAACATTTCTGTAATTCTTTGTGATCATTGAACATACTAAAATGACAAAGAGATAAGCACAAATTTAGAAGAGTAAAGAAAGCTGTAGAAACCTTTCATTTTCACTACATCTTCTCATTTCCTGTAATTGTTACATTTGAGAGATTGCTTTCCTTGGTTTACAAGCCTGCACAAAGAAAATCAGATAGTAAATGCTGAAAACAGAGAATTGGTCAGTCACATTGGAAAGAGAAAGGCAGTTTTGTGTGCACGTCTTTTCTCAGAATTAAAATGCGAGTGGCGGACAGGTAAATTAATACAATCTGAATATGAATAGTATGGGAAATATGTATAGAGAAATGAATGCCAGTATTATCCTCTTTTAAACCAAGGACTGTGGATGGTGAAGGTTCTGAAACAACAAGAGAAATTGCTTGAGAAATCAGAACTGGCAGCATTTGTGGAGAGAAAGTAGAGTTAATGTCAAATCCATTAACCTTTCTTCAGGATTGAAGTTCGAAGCAGTTCTGGAGAATGGTCAGTGGACTCAAAACGTTAACTTTTTTTCTCCACAGATACTGCCAAATCTGCTGAGTTTCTCCAGCAACTTATTTTTGTTATTTCCAATATTATCTTCTTTTGTAATCATAATAATTAGTTTGTCTATCCTTATTTCACTCTTGAGGTTCTCTGCTCCCTGCATAATGATGACTGACTTCCATATTTTCAGTATTGAGCAGATTTTTTTTCAGACCTTTTTCCAGCATCTACAATGTTTTGATTTTACAAGGTTATTCTGTTTTACAATAAAAGAAATAAAGAACTGGAAATGCAGGAAATCTGAAATAGTAACAGAATGCTAGAAATATCTTACAGTGCATAAACCTTTAGAAAGCGATTAAAGGTTTGAGTGTAAGGCCTTCACCAGAACTCACAATCTGTATTTCCATTTTAATGATCAACACAAAGTGGATTTTCAGTGTTTCTGTTTTTGCTTTAGTCTATGCTATACTTTTTTCTCTGTACACTAGTTCTTCAGGAGTAGCTGTTTTTTGGTTATGAAGACTTGTAAAAATGAATCAAGTACCCATTACCCCATTTGTTGGAATGTGTATTCATTAACTGTCTAAATGTACTTTGCTTTGCACACTTACACTGCATTTCAGTCTTTCACATCTCGTAAAAGTATTAACAGAACTTTTACTTTGACCTTTCAAAAACTTCCTTAGTGCTCCTTACTCCTTTCCTTCTCACATTAGAATTAAAATCTACCAGCCCTGTAGCAAATAGGTTGAAACATTCCATCCTCATTATCTTAACACGAGTTGAGATGGTGGTGTCACAAGAATGTTACTGAAGTAGAAATCCAGAACTCCAGCTAATGCCTGGTACAATTGTTCAAATTGCACTATGATAAATGGTAAAATTTGAATTAAAATAAAATAATGTGGTGGTGACCTTATAATCATTGCTGTTTCATTAATGTCCTTAAGAGTGAAAATTCCTTTTATAGAAGACAATCTGCCACCATAATTGGCCTGGTCTGCATGTGATTCCAGCTCACAACAATGTTGATGATTTTAGCTGCCTTCTAAAATGGCTTAATAGGTCATTCTGTTGAATTTGATCACTTAAAATTCCAAAGAAAAAACTGATACCAGACAATGATTGGCATTGGCCTAGGCATGGCAAACAGCAGTGGTGAGCCCAGTCCTGTTGACCCGAGAATATATCCTCCTCTTGAACATTTAGGAACTTGTGCTAGAATACGAGGAAAATACTCTGGGCACATAGGCTCAAATCCCACCGTGGCAGACTGTGAAGTTTGATTTTTTTAAAAAAAGCTGTATTTTTAAAAAATCGCTGATATCTATTGAACCACTGTCAATTGTTGTAAAAAAAAATCATCTGGTTCACTGAGCAAAGGGAATCTGCTGTTATTTCCTATGTGACTCCAGACCCACAACAATGTGGTTGATTAACTGCCTTTTGGGCAATAAATGCTAACCTAGCCAGCTTGTTCACATCCCTTTAACAAATTAAAAAGAAATTGGGGGAACTGTTCCATAAGCAAAGTCTTGACGTAGTCATATTCAGAATCATATCTGACAAACCATGTCCCATTGCTGATATGCCATACAGCAATGGGAGGAAGTTGCCCTGGAGTCCTGAACATTGACTCCAGATCACTGAACTTTCATGGCATCAGATTAAGCATATACAATGTCACACCATCTTGCTGATATATTAGTACTTCTCCATGTTGGCCATACTTGGGAGGAAATCCTAAACATGACAGATTCTACTGAAGTAGAAATCCAGAACCCTGCTAATGCATGGTACAATCTTTTAAATCATACTATGATAAATGGTGAAATTTAGCTTCAGAGGGATAAGATGTATATGCATTTGGAAGGGCAGGGTTTGATGAGGAGTAGTCAGCATGGCTACATGAGTGGGAGATCATGCCTCACAAATTTGTTAGAGTTCTTTGATGAAGTGACCAGGAAGGTTGACGACGGCTGGGCAGTAGACATATAGAACATAGAATATTACAGTGCACTACAGGCCCATCGGCTCTCAATGTTGCGCCGACCTGTGAAACTAATCTGAAGCCCATCTAACCTTCGCTATTCCATTTTCAGTCATATTTTTATCCAATGACCATTTAACGCCCTTAAAGTTGGTGAGTCTACTACTGTTGCAGGCAGGGTGTTCCATGCCTCTACTATCTTTGACATCTGACCTATATGTCACCCCTCAATTTAAAGCTGTCTCCTTATGTTAGCCATCACCATCCAAAGAAAAAGGCTCTCTCTGTCCACCCTATCTAAATTTCGTATTATCTTATATGTCTCAATTAAGTCACCGCTCAACCTTCTCTCTCATGAAAACAACCTCATGTCCCTCAGTTTTTCCTCATAAGACCTTCCCTCCATACCAGCCAACATCCTAGTAAATCTCCTCTGAACCTTTTCCAAAGCTCCCATGTCCTTCCAATAATGCAGTGACCAGAACTATATGCAATACTCCCAAGCGAGGCTGCACCAGATTGGTACAGCTGCAATGCGACCTCATGGCTCTGAAACTCAATCCCTATACCAATAAAAGCTAACACACCGTATGCCTTCTTAACAACTCTATCAATCTGCATGGCAACCTTCACAGATCTTTTTGCTCATCCATAAACCAAGAATCTTACCATTAGTACGTACTCTGTATGGATTTCAGTAAGGCCTTTGATAAGGTTCCACATGGTAAACTGCTCTGGGAGGTTAAATTGCATGGAATCCAGGGCAAGCTGGCAAATTGGATATACAATTGACTTGATGGGAGGAAGCAGAGGGTAATAGTGGAAGGATACTTGTTGGACTGGAGGCCAATTTTCCTATATGAGGTTCCTCAGGTAAATGATCTCCAGTCAGCGCCATCACTATAGGAGTTCCTTGGAGCCACCATCTTCAGCTGCTTCATGATATTCCCTCAGTCATAATGCCAGAATTGGGATGTTTACCTAATGACTGTGTAATGTTCAGTAGCATTTGAGGTAGTTGTCTCCACATGCAGCAACACCTGGATAGCATCCAGGCTTGGGCTGATTTGTGGTAAATCTCATTCATGCCATACAAATACCAAACAATGACCAGCTCCAAGAAGATGTTTCTTTTATCCCATTGTGTTCAATGGCATTACTGTCACTGAATTCCTCATCATCAGATTCCTATGTTTATTATTGACCCAAAAGTGAACTGGACCAACCTTATAAATACTGTGGCAGGTCAGAGGCTCAGAGTCCTGAGTCCTTAAGAGTAACAAAAAGATGGGGTACTGGGCTAATGGTCGGATACTTGGTAGTGTGGATGAGCAGAGGGATCTTGGTGTCCATGTACACAGATCTTTGATAGTTGCCACCCAGGTAAATAGTGCGGTGAAGAAGGCATATGGCGTACTGGCTTTTATTGGTAGAGGAATTGAGTTCCGGAGTACTGAGGTCATGCTGCAGTTGTATAAGACTCTGGTGCGGCCACATCTGGAGTATTGTGTGCAGTTTTGGTCGCCATACTATAGGAAGGATGTGGAGGCACTGGAACGGGTGCAGAGGAGGTTTACCAGGATGTTGCCTGGTATGGTAGAAAGATCGTATGAGGAACAATAGCAGTGGTGGACTCTCCCTCATTATGGGCATTTAAGCGGGCATTGGATAGGCATATGGAGGATAGTGGGCGAGTGTAGGTTAGGTGGGCTTGGATCAGCGCAACATCGAGGGCCAAAGGGCCTGTACTGCGCTGTATTCTTCTATGTTCTATGTTCTATGAAATAACTTACTTCCCGTCTCTGCAAGTCCTGTCCACCATCGACAAGACACAACTTAAGAGTGTGATGGAACACTCTCCACTTGTATGGATGAATGCAACTCCAACATCAGTCAAGAAGCTAGACAGTACCCAGAACAAATTATTGGCACCCCATCCACCACTTTCAACATTTACTACTTTTACAGAACTGCACAATGGCAGCAGTGTGGACTATCCATAAGATGCACTACAGTATCTCACTAATGCTTTTTAGACAGTACCATCCAAACTTGCAATTTCTACCACCTTGAAAGACCAGGGCAAAAGGTGCATGAGAAAACCACCAACTGCAAGTCTATTCGTTCCTGACTTGAAACTGTATAGCTAAGCTTTCAATGTTGCTGGTTCAAAATCCTGGAACCTCTGTCCTCACAGCACTCTGGTGTTCTTACATCCTGAGGGCTACAGTTATTCAGGTAGCCAGATCGTCATCATCTCCAGGGCAATTAGGAATGAGAAGTAAATTCTGCCTTACTCCATAAATCCCATATCCCATAAATGATTGTAATAAAACTAGATGTATAATAGTGTAAAGATATTCGGTAGAATATCTAGCTGCTGTTTCCACTATGGAATATCCATGTTACTACTGTTTCATTTTCCATCAAATGAAAAGACAATATACTAACTATACCCAATTTTTAATAGATAATTTGTGGCTGAATGATATCAACATAGACCAAGCTCCCAGAACAGACTTCTTGTGGACAGCTCACTTGAGTCATTACATGCAGTGTGTCTTTGTGACAGGATGCCTAGCTTACATAACTCAGTTTCCATTTCTGTGGTTGCAAGCTTAATTTGAAGTGAGCTACCATTTCATCATCCATGTATGATGATATTTAGTTATGAACCACATTGCTGGTTGACATTCATTAGTCTCTTCATGCTAGACAAATCATCTTTAATTTTTTTTCTATATAAATGTCATTTTTCTAGTTAATATTGTAATGGATCTACTTAGGTGATTGTCTCTAGTGAGTATTGTTGAGAATGACTAGAAACCAAAGGAATTATAAAGCCTTAATGAATAAATTTGTAGAGATGTATTAAGCAATTTATGTTTATCTGAAATTATGGATTCTTGTATAAATTGCATATTTTTTAATTATTAAAAAGTTGGAATAACTCTATTTATAGTGATTCAATTTCTCAAACAAATGTGGGATTGCCAATTTTATTTCCTTTCTGATAGTCATAATCCTAATAGTGAGATTATAAATGTCTAAACATAGTAAGCATGTATGTTACAACAATCGATGTATTCATTAAATGTTAGAGTAATTGCATACTCATTCTAATTGATTACATAAATTATTGCCAATATTGTGCAAAAGACAAGGCACTCCATAATTCACAGGTGATATTGATGAGTGTATTTGTTCTACTTGTGCATTAGAATGCTGTTGATCAATACATATACTTTAAAGTGCTATATTTATAGTCTCTTAGGATACCGTCCAGAATCTGTCTGATGTGGTTTGCCTGCACAGAATATCAGGCATTAAGACAGATTACAATGTCTGGGAGGATCTGGTTACATATTGCATATGGCATGTTTCATGAAGCTTACATTCTCTGAACCTTGAGTAGAATGCAGACAGTACAGTGAATTCATTTGCCTCGAGCTTTCATTTCATTTCAACCTTTCTGTTGTACAGAATAATCACAGTTTCACAGTGACTATTCACTACATGAAAGACTAATTGTTTTAGCGAGAGAATTACTGTACTTAATTTATCTTTTTGAAAGATATATAATGGAGTATCATGAAATTATCAAACCTTGAAACAATTATTATCTTAATTTTATTGGACTTAAATCAAAAGTTACGTGGAACTTCAAGCCAAATTTCCAGGCCGTAACACACACAATACACTTAATTTAGCACCTCCCTCCCCACTGTGGTCTCCCTGCTGTGATCTTACAACTCCTTCAATTCCGTCTCCTTTTTCATGATCTTGCTCCTATGATCTTTCACTTGAATTCTTTCTCCTGTGAGTTGTCACCTGAAATCTCCCATGATCCAGATTCATTTTTATGATCTCTCAGATAAAAACAAAACACATGAATGCTGGAAATCTGAAACAAATGCTGCCACACCTGCTGGGTTTCTTGAACATTTTCTGTATTTGTTTCACTTTTTGATCTTTCATTTTTTTATCTGTGCTCATGATCTCTATCCAGTGATCTTCCCATTGCAACCTACCATCCCTTGCAATCCATCTCTGCATGATTACCTCAGTGTGACTATGATTCTTGCCCTAAAATTGCTGTCTGTGTAACCTCTCCACCATGCTTCTCTCCTCCTGCCATGATTCTAATCTGCTTGGAGATAAAAGTATCAAATACAGACAAACAAAATTTTGAAAATATAGGATGCTACAGGCATAAGCCCTTCAACAGAAACTGTTGACTCTCCTGCTCTGACTGACTCTCCAGCATCTACTTTTTTTGTTGTTTATGGAATCTTTGGAAGCAATTCAGGATTACTACTAAATGTACTACAATGGAAAAATTACCCCAGAAAGCCAATAATTCACTCTATCATAAAAAGATGGTCCATATTTGTCAAAAATAAAATAACCACATTCAGTGATGGAGATAGACTGAATGCTAACTTCAAAGGTAAGTTGATACAGTAATGCTTAAAATAAATTTATTAAATGTAATGATGTCTAAACCAATGAGGTACTGACAGTTCACGCTGTAATTAAGGTACCATGTAACTAACTGGAAACAGCTCAGCCATAAATTGAATTTGAATTATTATGTGCAGATCTGTCATTTCTTCTTTAACCTTTCCTAAAACAGTTCACTAAAGATGGATAAATCTTTCTGTTTCTAAAGACTTGAATGATAGTTTATTATACAAATTGAAATATGTGAATGGATATCATGTAACACTGTCAGAAATTTGAAGGAGAATTAATGATTGAAAGATATTTCAGGGCTGCAATATGAATTCAATTGGGAAGAAAAGGGAGAAATACTTTTCGGTGTAGGATGCATGAATGGAGGATAAGATTAATTCAGAGGTTTATTGTAAGTTGATTCATGGACTTTAGAGAGCATTCTTGTCAGAGAGCTGTGTCACCCATTAGGAAATGAAAGAAAGTGAGGACTGCAGATGCTGGAGAGTCAGTCAGAGCAGGAGAGTCAACAGTTTCTGTTGAAGGGCTTATGCCTGAAACGTCGACTCTCCTGTTCCTCAGATGCTGCCTGACCTGCTGTGCTTCTCCAGTGGCACACTTTTCGACCCTCGCCATTAGGAAGACAACTAATTTGTACCACTGAAGACCACCACGGTACTTAACTTCTTGCTAGTTAGCAATTTGTAAGTGTATCTGCCAGGCAATTATTACAGACTTGTGTAAATTAGAATAAGCTAGTCAGCCTGAACTGTATTTGTTTGTTTGTTTGTTAGAGCTATTAAAGTAACCCTACTCTTTTTTTTGCTCTTTCCCTATAGCCGTACAATTATTTAACATACATATCCAATTTTGTTGAATTGAACATTCTTTCAGGCAGCATGTTCCAGATTATGATAATAAAATGCCTTGGTGAGACTTGGACTCAGACTGTCTGGATTACTTGTCCTACAGGAAAGCAAAATGCTACCTTACTGCACAGGTACCAATCATTACCTCTAGGGATGCCAAGAAAATGAATTGCCAGTTTTGGTTGCTGGATTGATTATTTAGCCAATATAATTATATATTTTTTTAATCACTGACCTGAAGGACACCTGATATTTGTTTGAAGCCTGTATTCAGCAGTCAGCTTGCTTTATTATGTATTGGATGCCATCTGTGGATTTATTGATAATGTTAGCCCATTGGTGTTCTGCGTCATTGAACAATGTTGCCCTAGTTGAAGCCTCAGCAAGTACTAACATCCACGCTGATTGTAATGGGTTGGCACTCATTAAATTAGTAACATGTCATTTATTACCCTGTTGAAAGGCTTTAATCAATGTTGTAAATGTGTTTTTATTACCATTGGTAATCTTTCAAATATCTGTCTTTGGAGCATGATGTCTTTATCATATTCTATGTTGTAGGACATTCTTCTGTGGGTAGGTAAACAGCCTGAGATCATGCCCAAGTCAGTACAAATAACTTAGTTAGGAAGTAGGATGAGGTCATAGAGTCAGAGAGATGTACGGCATGGAAACAAACCTTTCGGTCCAATCTGTCCATGCTGACCACATATCCCAACCCAATCTAGTCCCACCTGCCAGCACCCGACCCATATCCCTCCAAACCTTTCCTATTCATATACCCATCCAAATGCCTTTTAAATGTTGCAATTGTACCAGTCTCCACCACTTCTTCTGGCAGCTCATTCCATACATGTACCACCCTCTGTGTAAAAAAGTTGCCCCTTAGGTCTCACCCTAAGCCTATGCCCTCTAGTTCTGGACTCCCCCACCCAGGGAAAAGACTTTGCCTATTTACCCTATCCATGCCCCTCATAATTTTGTAAACTTCTATGAGGTCACCTCTCAGCCTCCGATGCTCTAGGGAAAACAGCCCCAGCCTATTCAACCTCTTCGTATAGCTCAAATCCTCCAACCCTGGCAACAACCTTGTAAATCTTTTCTGAACCCTTTCAAGTTTCACAACGTCTTTCCGATAGAAAGGAGACCAGAATTGCGTGCAATATTCCAACAGTGGTCTAACCAATGTCCTGTACAGCTGCAACATGACCTCCCAACTCCTGTACTCAATACTCTGACCAATAAAGCATACCAAACACCTTCTTCACTATCCTATCTACCTGCGACTCCACTTTCAAAGAGCTATGAACCTCACACCAAGATCTCTTTGTTCAGCAATACTTTGAAAAGCAGCAATTTCAGTATTAGTTCTAGTCCTGTGTGCTAGTGAATGTTGAAATAGGAGAATTGAGTGTTTGAGCATGTGGTGGAGAACTAGTGTCAGACGGGAGACATTATATTTTTGATGTATTTGGATCGGTTCTGGGACAAGTGTGCCCTGTACAAGGTGGACAGGTTGCAGCTTAGCAGGACTAACATCCTTGCAAGGAGGTTTGTAGTGATTGATCCTCATATGATTTAAACTACATTGATAGGGGGATGGCAACCTGAGAGGGATTTTGAAATTTGAGTGACATGGGAAAAGTAGAAAGCAAAAATTAAATTCTCAACAAATGAGTAAATATCAAGTAAGACCAGAATAAAAAATAGTAAGACAATAAGACATAGGAGCAGAAGGAAGTCATTCAGCCAAGCTCAATCATTCAAACAGACCATGGCTAATCTGATAACACTTAGCTGCACTTTCCCCATAACCTTGGTACCCTTACTTATTAAAAATCTGTCTATCTGATCCTTGAATATACTTAACAACCAGCTTCTAAAGCCTTCTACAGTGAAGAATTACAGAGGTTCAGTACCCTCAAAGAAGAAATTCCACCTGATCTCTGTTTTAAACGAGTGATCCCTTTATTCAGAGATTATGCTCTCAGGTCATACCATAAGGAGAAGCAATCTTCATATACTTACTTGGTCAAGTTTCCTAAAAAAATTATATGTTTCAATAAAGTCACCTCTCATTTCCAAAGTTGGGTATTGACCCACCTTGCTCAACCTCTCCGCTTAAGAAAATCCCTCTATAATTAGAATCAACCTCGTAAAACTATTTTTACTGCCTCAAATGCCACTAAACCTTTCCTTGGATAAGCATCCAAAACTGTTCAGTGTTCTAGGTGAATTCTAACAAGTGCGTTGTACAGTGTTAGCAAGATTTCCCTATTTTAGTACTCCACTCCCTTTGAAATAAAGGCAGATATTCCACTTGCCTTCAGTATTATCTGTTAAGGTGTTGTGATTTATGCACAATGATCCTTAAATCCTGCTGTGCTGCAGCTTCTTGTAGTCTTTCTCCATGTAAGTAATATTCAGCTCCTCTGTTCTTTCTGCCAAAGTGCAGAACCTCACATTTATTCACATCATATTCCATGTATCATGCTTTTGTCCACTCGCTTAACCTCTCTATATTCCACTATAAACTTTGTGTCATCAGCAAACTTGGCTCTAGTGCATTCACATCGCTCATTTGGCATTCATATATATATATAAAAAACTGTGGCCCCAGCATTGATCCCTGTAGCACTCCAGTAGTTGTCATCCTAAAAATTCCCTCATTATTCCAATTCCCAACATTGTGGGCTTTAATTATATTAAGTATCCTCATCTGCTTACCTTTTGGAAATCCATATATGTGTAGTCATAGAGTCATACAGCATGGGAAACAGACCCTTTGGTCCAACTTGTCCATCCCGACCAAGTTTCCCAGACTAAACTAATCCCACTTGCCTGCACTTGTCCTAAATCTGTCCAAACCTTTCCTATTCATGCACTTATCAAAATGACTTTTGAATGTTGGAACTACTTGTCCCACCAAATAATAGTGATTGTGTGGGGCCTGTAATTAATCAGGAGATGAGAGAAGCATATAGCATGGGCAACAGAGTTATCATCATTGACTTCAATCGACATATAAACTGGGTAAACCAATTGAACACTGAAGCTGTGAAGGCCAATTATCTGCATGTGCATTAGGGATGGTTTTCTAGAGCAGTGTGTGAGGATCCAACTTGCAGACATACTATTTTAGAACTAATTATGTAATGCAAAAGGGCGAACTGACTAGTTTTTAAAAGAACCTTTGAGGATGTGATTGACAACATGATAGAAATTTATGTTATGTTTGAAAGTGAGCAAGTTCAATTTAAAGCAAGGGTGTTAAATTTGAATAAGGGAAATTACATAGGCACTTGAGGCACAAATTAGATGAAGTGTATTGGCAAATGCTGTAAATAGGCAATGGATGGTCTTTAACCAACTATCACATGGCTTACAGCAACTATACATTCTTTAAGGTGCAAGAACTTAAACGCCAGCCAACTGTCACAGTAGTGAAGGAACGTCAGGATTGTATAAGATTAAAAGTGTATGAAGTTGCCAGAAATAACAGCAAATTTGCGGATTTGGAGGTATTTAGAAACAACAAACAAAGAGCAAGAAACTGATAAGGAAAGAGAGACTGGAAGATGAATGCAATCTAGCAAAAAAAAAGATCCCAACAGACTGTAAAAGCTTCTATAGGTATGTAAAGAGGAAACGTTTGGGTAAAACTAATATGGTCCATGACATGCCTGGTCAGGTGAATTTATATTGGGGAATAGATAAATATCAGAGAAACTAAAAGGTTACTTTGCACCTGTTTTCACTGATGTGCAAGAAATCTTCCAGAACTGGAGGACCAAGTAACTAGTAAGAATGAGATGCTGAAGAAAATCCGTATTAATAAGAAGATTGTACTGGAGAAATGGGGGATAAAAGTTAGAACGTTAATTAAATCCCTAGTAAATGATATTCTACAACCCAGAGTATTGTGGGTGGGTGTGATCGAGCTTGTCAATGCATTCATGATTAAGTTGTAAAATTCATTAGATTCTGGACAGATGCTGCTGGTTTGGTGGGTTTTTCCAGCATTTTTTGCTTTTAGATTTTGAAAACAAAAGGAAGGTACGTGATTGGCTGGAATCACTCAGCAACATTGCCAGATATGCCTCTGTCCCGGCCCAACTGGGTTGGAAATTCTTACCTTTTCCTCCATTGCCCCTACACTTCCAATCCAGTCTCCCACATTCTACCTCTATGAGTAAGTGATCATACAAAGTTCTGCAGCCTATGCCCTGGCTTTTAGAAAACTGCATTTAATTCTGGTCTTCCTTCTGTAGGAAGGATGTTGCTATACTTGAAAGGGTTCAGAAAAGATTTACAAGGATGTTGCCGGGATTGGAGGATTTGAGCTATAGTCAGAGGCTGAATATGCTGTGGCTGTTTTCCCTGAAGCTTAGGAGGCTGAGTAGTGACCTCATAGAGGTTTATAAAATCATGAGCGGCATGGATAGGATAAATAGACAAGGTGTTTTCTCTGGGGTGAGGGAAAAAATTTAAAAAGGACCTGAGGGGCAACATTTTCAAGCAGAGAGTGGTGTGTGCATGGAACGAGCTGCCAGAGGAAGTGGTGGAGGCTGGTACAATTGCAACTTTTAAAAGGCATCTGGATGGGTATATGAATTGTAAGGCTTTATTGGGATATGGGCCAAATGCTGGCAAATAGGATTAGATCAGTTTAGGATATCTGGTTGGCATGGACCAAGGGTCTGTTACCATGCTCTGTAACTCTCTGGCTGTAAATGTCTTTTAAATGTTGTAACTGTTCCTGTTTACTACTTTCTCTGTTAATTTATTCCACACATGACCCACCCTCTTTGACAAAGTTGGCTTTCAAGTACCTTTTTAAATCTTTCTCCTCTCTCCTTAAAAAATATGTCCCCAGTTTAATACTCTCTCACCCGAGAGAAAAGACCTTTGCTATTCACCTTATCTGTGCCTCTCATGATTTAATAAACCTCTACAAGATCACTCAACCTCCTGTGCTCCAGTGAAAAAAGTGCAAGCCTATCCAGCCTTTCCTTATAACTCAAACCCTCTAGTCCCAACAACATCTCGTAAATCTTTACTGAGCTCTCTTCAATTTAATAATATCCTATAGTAGGGCGACCAGAACTGTACACAGTACTCCAAAAATGGCCTCACTGATGTCCCAACCCCAAATGCATCCAACCCTATGATGCAACTTTTAAAGAACTAAATATCCAATATCTCTTTACCCAGGGCCTTACCATTAATTGTGCAAGTCGTGTACTTGTTTGTTTTACCTTGCATTTGTCCACATTAAACACCATATGCCACTCCTCAGCCTGGTTGAATTGATCCAAATCCCTTTGTGATCTTAGATGACCTTCTTCAGTAGTGACTATACCATCAATTTTGGTGTCATCCACAAATTGTGCTTGTTACCATTTTTACAAATTCAAATAAATTTATCAGGGATGATTTTCCCTTCATGAATCCGTGTTGACTTTGCTTGATTATATTGGTCAGAATCTTACAGGGGTCTAAGCAATGTGCGGTTCGGTGAGATTTGTGGTGCAAAGTCCAGCAAACCGATCTGACATTGGAAGCATCTCCATCTTTTATGCTTGTGCTCTTGCTAGGCAACGACGAGTTGCTAAGTAAGGGGGATTATTGCTTGTTAAAAGCTCTGTTATCGCCACAACCTTCCTCAGTAATAGTCAATCTTAGCAAAAGTCAAACAAGTCAGATGCTGAGAAATATTTGCAAGGAGATCAGAGTGGTTACTTGGTGACTTTAGCTCATCACTTTCTTGAAAGGATCGCCATGTTGCTTAAGGTCAAACAGCTCCTCAGGACATAGTCATTAATACAGCACAGAAACAGCCTTTGGTCCAACCAGTCCATACTGGCCATGATGTCAAACTAAACTAGTTCCTAAGGTCACCCCTTAACCTTCTGTGCTCCAGTGAAAAACATTGCTGGGTATCTAGCCTCTCCCCATAACTCAAACACTCCATTCCCAGTAACATCCTGGTAAATCTCTTCTGAACCTTCTCCTGCTTAATAATATCCTACTGATCACAGGGCGACCAGTACTGGACACGGTACTCCAGAAGAGGGCTCACCGATATCCTCTACAATCACAACATAGCTCCTGTAGTCAAAGGTTTGAGCAATGAAGGCGAGCATGCTAAGTACCTTCTTAACCACCCTACCTATATGTGATGCAAATTTCAAAGAATTATGTACCTGAACCACGAGATCTTTCTGTTCTACAACACTATCTAAGGCTCTGCTTTTAATTGTATAAGTCTTGCCCTTGTTTGTTTTACCACAGTACAGTACCATGCATTTATTCAAATTAAACTCCATCTGCCAGTTCTCCTCCCATTGACCCAATTGATCAAGATCTCTTTGTAATCTTGAATAATCCTTCTTCACTGTCCACTATACCACCAATCTTGGTGTCATCTTACTAACCATGCCTTCTATATTTTCATCTAAATCATTTACATAAATGACAAATAAAAGAGGACCTAGCACAGACCCCTGTGCAATACTGCTGGTCACAGGCCTCCAGGAGAGCAACTGAAAAATCACCGTCAACCATCATGCTCTGTTTCCTGCCATTAAGCTAATTTTGTATCCAATTGGCACAAGCATTCCTCATCCATAACATTGCCAACCCCTCACAACTAGCATGGCATCTCTGTAATTGACTTGCAGGGTGTTCAAGAAGCATAGACTTGCATTAAATGGTTCCAGCTCGGACATTTTGCATACAAGGACATGCACCCAGCTTACATGTTCGACCAGGCTCCAGTTTGGGGCTGTTTGTTTGCTATTTTAGTGTTTGTTCACTGAGCAAAAACTATATGCCGACATCATTCCTCTCATGCCTTTTATTGCTTTGCTTTGCCAGCTAGCACAGTCACACAACCAGGTAGCTGACTTTAGCGGTCGTCAGTGCTCAATCAAGGGGAGAGAGAGCATCTGATTTATATTACTCCATGTACAGCAAGCAAGCAGCCATGTTACAAAGTTTAGGGAAACAACCCACTCCAAAATAAATGGAGGCACCTATTTGTGATTGCTGACATCGCAGGTCCTCTCCTGCTGAGCAGGAACCTGGGCTCCAGCAGGTCTCTGGGTACCAATGACCTGGGTATTTCTTCCTCAGTGAACTGTGGAGCTGTCACAATGAGCTGCTTGCCAGATTGTGTACCCACACTTTCTAAGTCCATTATTTTCATGGAGACATCAGTATTTAAGCTGGTGGTGAGTACAGGGGCAGCCTTGTCAATGCTTCCTCTCAAGTCCCCTGCTGTCATCCTCGGAGGTCGAGCAGGTGTTCTTTGGTGGAGCTGGCCATTTCTCCATGTTGGTAGTGAAGATGTTGGCAGTACCGTCAAGAAAAACAGAGAGAAGGCATCGTAGCCAGTGGTTAGAAGTGGTGTGTAATGAATGAGACTGACAGTGGGTTTAACGTGAGAGATGGGACTTAATTGGTTTTTGGGACATGGCTGTCTTGTCTATCCTGCAGGAGCAGTCCTGATCTTCTCCAGCAAGGGCCAGGATTTTGTCGTTGTAGGCGATGAGGACTCTAATGTCTAGCACCACTCCATCCATCTGGGTTCTTTTTGTTTTATTGTGTGCTGTCTTCTGGAACGACAGAAAAATAAGAAAATTAAAATAATGAGCTGAAAATTGGTGGGAAAGCTGTTCATGCTACAAAAGATAGTTGAAAGGAGGTGCGATATTCCAAGGGAGTGAGAAGGCAGTGCAAAGGTTAATGACATGGAAGATTGGGGCAGGTGAGAATGAGTGATGGAGCTGCTATGGGCAGCAGTGAGAATGCTAGAGCATGAGCCCTAGTGAGAGGTGGGTGTAGTAGGAATGTGAGGTCACAGAGAGGAGGGTGGCACTTAACCTGTTGCAGAGGAGAAGGTCATTAACTTCTTATGACATTGCTGGCCGTTCCTCTGAATTGTCGAGATGGTGGCTGCTGACCAGGCTGCCAGCATCCCGGTCGCACAGCCTCCTCTGCTTGTCCTCCAGTAAGAGGGCTCCTCTCCCTTGCACCACCTCCTCAACCAAGATCTCCAGTTGGAGAATTATAAAGTAATCTTCCCCTTCAAAAAATGTCCATAAACAAACAGGCAGCTTCGGAATGCCAGTGCCTGTGCAGGTGCACAACTGTTTTTTTAAATATGGCATAGGTCCCAAGGATGCTGGTTTTTAGGTAGACATCTGGTGAGTGATGAGATATTTTGGGAATGGTGCATTGTAAGATAGGGATAGAACAGCACGTGAAGGATGCCATAGTGGCAGGGTAGGTAGTTAATGAGGCAGGTTTGGTAAAATATGGCAAGAATCCCTTAAAAAAAACTTAACGCCATTCACACTTCGCTTAAAAAAGTAAGCTAAACAGTGCATTAGAAAAATGAAAGTGGCAAAGAAGGATGCCACAAAAAGTAGTAAGCCTGAGGATTTGGGACAATTTAGAATCTGGCAAAGGAGGACCAAGAAACTGAATTCAAAAGGAAAGGAGGTATGAATGCAAACTAGTGAGGAACTCAAAGCAAGTCTGTAAACATTTATTTAGGTACATGGAAAGGTAATGATTAACTAGGATAAATGTGGGCCTATTACGGGTGGGGCAAGGAGAATTTATAGAGGAGAACAGGGAAATGGTGGAGAAGCTGAATAGTTACTTTTCATCTGTCTTCACAGAAAAAGATACAGAATATCTAACAGAAATACTAGGCAACCTAGGGTCTTGTGAAACTGAAGAACTAAAATAACTTAGTCTTGTTAAAAAAGTAGCTGAAAAGTTAATTGGATTGAAAGTTGTAAACTGATTGGATCAGATAAGCTACATGCCACAAAGCTGATGGAGGTAGCCAGAGACACAGTGGATGCATTAATGTGTATGTTTTAAAATTCTATAGATTATCGAAAAAATTTTGAGGGCTGGTAAGTAGAAAATGTAACACTTTAATAAGGGAGGAAGAGGAAAACAGCAGACCTGGAAGGCCATGCTGCTACATGCTGTTACCTTGCCATTAGCAGCAGGGAAAATATTAGAATCCCTTTGAAAGAGGTGGAAAATGAACATTTGGAAAGGAATGATAAATTGCTCTTGGATAGTAAATGTAATAATTGCTCATTATTTAAGCAAACATATTTGCTCCTTCTGCCAGAAAATAACTTAATTTGTTGATAGGTGTTTTTGGGGGGAGCAGTGGGGTGGGGCAGTGGGGTGCTGTCAGTCAATACTATCTATCTGGTGAGGACTCATGCTGTTTTGCAGTTGATCCAACAAGTGCAAAGTCAATATGAAGATCCTTCACAAATTATTTTGAGGTGAGGTTATTGAATGGGTGAATTATTCAATTATTCTGCTTAAAAATTATAGATGAATCAGAATGGAACATTGAGGGCCTTTTCACCCTGAGATAAATATTCTCTATAGCATCTTCTCACTTGGCAGAGTTCTGCTGAGAATTAGAGCAAAGACAGAAATAATAATTTGAAAGGCCAGTTAAGGAAATGTGATTACTCAATGTCCTACTATTTAATATATTCTGTCCAGAGAAAATATTGTTGCATTCTATTGTTAGATCCGATCCTGCATCCAGACATACCAGGTTTCTAGTTGATAATCTGGCTGCTGATATTACCTCACTTTTGAGACAAGTGAAAATATTCACAGTTGTATCTTATATGCATTGTTTAATTGGCTGTTCATTGTCAGTATTGATTATTCCATGCAGATGGGGATAATTGTCTTCATGAGTCCAAAGATGATGAAAAGGTCAAATTGAAATCTAGATTTTATGGCATGTAGAGCCATAAAATCTAGATTGTTATGTGGGATGTCTGGTCACGTATTATTAGTTTGTCATATCTCGTTCTTTTCATTGTGACTGCTTTTCACCTTCATTTCTTTCTTGGTTGATTCCCAAAATGTTCGCATCCTTCCACAGGTTTCATTTGTTTTGGTTCAGGGTAATGATACCTCAGGAGTTGATGTCCTTTTTGAGTTTCATCATGTTGGATTTCTGCAAATCCTTGAAGCTCTTTTGTCCTCTGATATATTTAGCCTGACGAGTGGAAAAATAAGACCTGACTTCCAATCAATGTTTTCAACCTGATGGTGAACTACCAAGGCCTCAATGCTAGTGGTGCTGCTTTTGAAAGGTGTGCCCACTTGATATTCAAGATTTTTACAGGCAGAATTGTTGGTTCGATTTTGTGCTTTAAGATGTCTCCTATAAATTGAACACCGCACTGTAAGGTGGGAAGCTTGACTGCATGGTAGACTGTGAACCTGGCTTCTGTTTTAATGTTGTGATCTTCAAACTTTTGCTTCCACAAATGCACCAGTTGATTTTGCGTATTTTGTTATCAATGTATTTATTCTGTCAAAGATAACTTTCAAGGTGCTGTAAGTGTTCCATTTTAAAGGGAGCCAGCATGAGTCCTAGTCAATGGGGCTAGAGTGTGTGCATTTGGAGCTAGCAGATGAATAACTTTGACCTTCAGTATGTTGAATGTAAGTCCCATCATACTTGATGAAAAAAATTGACAATACTCTTGAAGATCCATTTCTGATATAGCACTTACATAATCACAGTTTTGGAGCTCAGTGAAGTCTGGATGGTCTTAGGTTTTGATTGGAGTCATCTGAGATTACGTATTTTGCAGTCACTCGATAAATAAGCTGCATTCCAAGTGGAACATGGCAGTTTGGAAGATTGAAGAAAGAGATAGGACAGTGACATATTCCTGTTAGACTATTGTCTTAACCACAGCAGTGTCTGAAATGGAAAAGGATGGTGGTGAGTTTTGGAGTATTTCCATACTTTAGTAGAATCTTTGAGTGCCTCACAATTTACAAGGTCAAAGGCCTTTGTCTCATCAAAAAAAAATGTATGTAGAGGATTGATGTTGTTAACAATATTTTTCTTCCAGTTGGCAAGTTGTGAAAATCATGTCAACGGTGTCTTTTTCTGGCGTAAACTCATTAACATTAGCATAGCTCACATATTTTGTAGCTCAGAACGGTTTGATGTTATATTTATATATTCATAATGTGAGAATCACTGATTTGAATTATCCATTCCTAATTGCCTTTGAGAAGGTGATGTGTTCTTCCTCATGAACCTCTCTGATCCATGGTGTGTAAGTACACCCAAATGCTATTATGTAGGGAATTCTAGGATTTTGAGCCCGCAACAGTGAAGGAGTGGTAATATAGTTCAGAATCATGGAAATTGCAGCTTATGATGTTCCCATGCATCTGCTGCCCTTGACTTCTTGGTGGAAAAGATTGCAGTTTTGGAATGTGTAGTTGAAGGAGCTGTACTGAATTGGTGCAGTGCATCTTGTACATGGTACATATTTCTACCATTGAATTGGTGGTAGAAGGACTGAATGTTGAAGGTGGTGGATGAGGTGCCAATCACAAGAGCAGCCTTGTCCTAGGTCAAGTCAAGCTTTCTGAATGCTGTTGAACCTGTGTTCATCCAGGCTCGTGGGCAGTATTCCATCATATTCCAGATTTGGACTTCTGGAGCTTGTGGCCAGCCTTTGCGTAGTCAGGAGCTGTGTTACTCACTGTAGAATTCGTCTCTGACCTGCTGTTGCAACCACGTTAATTGGTCCTGATCACTTTCTGGTCAATGCTAAGCCCTGAATGTTGATAGTGGGTGCTGGAGGGTGGTGACACTATTTCACTATATTTTGTAACAAAATATACAATAAATAAATCAAACAAATTCAAGATGATAGTGTTGTAGCTGTACTGTATCAGCACAACTGGAGTGCAGATACTCCAGTTCTGAGCTCTTGTCTAACTTGGAATGGAGTTCAAAGCACTCATCAGCAATGGACTCTTGATGAAAAATGTCTTCAAAGTGCTGCCTTCATCATACATAGTCAGCTTCCCATTCCTTGTACTTTATAAAGCAACAATTTCAAATTCAACAGCATAGAATTAGCTACTCTCTAAGTATCATCTCTTTGCCACTTGCCCTACCTTACCGTGCCAAGTCCCATTCTGAAACCATGCTCGCCCGCAACCAGGAGTCTCCAACTCCCCTGCCACAGCCACTTCACTCACAACTAATAATCTCCATTCTGGGTTCACTGCAATCGCAACAAGGAGATCCTGGCTATGCTGTTGCCTTGATTACGCCAGGAGTCCCCATACTGGGCATAACATGTTGCCGTCGCTGCAGCTGCCGCCTTGCCAGTGCCAGAAAGTCCCCACTCAGTGCATACTGCAACCAGAAATCCCTGGCTCCTCTGCCAGACCAGGCCGCTGCTGTGTCAAGAATCCTGCTCTGGCCACAAATGTCACCTTGTCGGCTCCACCATCCCCAAGAGTCTGCTGCAGCTGCTAGCCCCAAACTCCGGGAGGATATCCTTGCTGTTGCCGTCTCAAATCGCCACGAAGAATTATGTCTTTTGCCATTTTCATTTGCTGGGAGGCCGCCGTCATTCCTGCCCAATATTTACTGATAGTCATAACCACTGAGTTCTTGTATCAGTCTTTGTAAATCTTCTTAACACCTCCTCTAATGCCTCAATATTACTTCAATAATATAGAATCAAGGATTGTTCATGGAAACCAGGAGTATAGCAGTATTCCAAGTCTGAATTAAACAAAGTCTGTCCAGGTTTAACATAACTGCTCTGCTTTTCATGTCTAGTCCTCAGGAAGTAAACTCTTTTTTTTAACGACCTACAGTTAGTGATTTGTGAACCTGTAACCCCAGGTCTCTCTATCTTCCACTCCATTTAGAAGATACTTATTTTCCAAGGAACATGAAGCATTCTTATTTTCCTAGCAAAATATAGCACCTCACACTTGGTTTAGGTTAATGTTTATTTTCCATTTATACATCCTTTCTTCAGGTTTTAAAATGACTCTTGAATTTTGTCATAGCCCTCTGCTGTTAACTATATGACCACAGTTTGATGTCATCCCCATGTCTAAATTGTTTCTCTAAGTAATGAACAACAATGATCCCAGAACCTTGAAGAACAGAATTTCCTATCGTAGCCATTCTGAATAGTTTTCTTTAATGTCTATTCTCAATTTTCTGCTTTGTAAACAAAATGCTGTTGAATTTTGTTACTTGTCTCTGACGGAATGTTTTGATCTCAGTCATTAATATACTGCATGTTCCTTATCAAATGGAATGCTGATATTGAATTCCAAAGGATATCACTAAAAGAAAAGAAATAAAAGCAATTTCATTTATGTAGTTCTATTCAGAACCGCAGGATGTCCGAGTGCGCTTCAGAGCCAATTAAATGCTCTTGATGTTAGTTACTGCTATGATGTCACACATGCAAAAGATCCCCTAAATTGCAATAAACTATAATGGTCAAGTAATTTCTTTCTGTTATCATGGTTAAGAGATTAGTACAGGTCAGGACATAGGAGAAAGCTTTCATACTGTTCAAACTGGGGGACATGAACTTTTGCATTTTATGTGAGAAGATCAAACAGAGGCCTTAATTTAAAGTCTTGTTTGAAAGATGGAACACTTTAAGTTTGTTTGCCCAACGCTGATTCAAAACAAGGCCACATGGACTATTTGGAGTGCCTTGGGAGAGACAGTACAGACGACCATGACCTCTGGCCAACTCATGTTCTTCCATTGATATCAGGGTGGTGTTGACATTGTGGTATTGTCACTTACCTAGCAATCCAGAACCTCAGGCTAATGTTCTGGAGTCATGGGTTTGAATCCCACAATGGGAAATGGTGAAAATTTGAATTTAATAAAACAAAATCTGGAAAACAGAAAGCCAGACTAATGGCAACCACGTAATCGCTATTGATTGTTGTAAAACCCATCTGGTTCACTAATGCCGTTTCGGGAAAAATAATTTGCCATCCTTACCTGGCCTGGTGTAAATGTGACTCCAGACCCACAATATGGTTGACTCTTAACTGCCTGGAGGAAAAATTGGGGATGGGCAATAAAAATGTTGGCCTAGCCTGCAAAGCCCGTATCACATGAACCTAAAAAAAAATTAAGAAATACTGCGTGGGCTGTAGCAATCACAAAATTGTCCACCATGAGCACAATTCAAACCTGGTTTGACCTTTTGTAATTTGCTCCATCCTGTGATTAGCCTAAATGTTGGAAAATTGTCTACTCAAGTTCTAGAGTAAGGTCAGGAACTTCCTCTTGGATCAGTTACAACTCTGAGTCAGGGGGTTGTGGATTTGACTCCTTTAATGATCCACTTTTTCTTGGTACTGATGTCTGTCTAGATTTTGAGCTCAAATCTCTGAGGTAGTATTCATGGTGGTTACATGGCAGCTTTTAGCCAAGCTTCTTAATTCCAGATTTATGCTTTAATGAATACAAATTTCTACCATCTGCCATTGTGGGATTCAAGCCCATGTCCCCAGAAAATTAGCATGAGGCTTCTGGATTGCTAGACAAGCAACACATCACCACTATGTCAACACCATCCTGATCTAGAGGATTCTGGGTAATTCTAGATGGAGGATGGGAAAAATTTCTGTCTGTAAGAGCTGCTCCTTTTTTTGAGGTATTTTAGGTGTTGGAGGTGATTTTCTCGAATTCCAGGAGCAGCAAATACTGTTTTATATGCTGTTGCATTGTTTTGGAACTTTGGAAAAAAAAGTCAAAACAACAGCAGTTTAAAAGGGAGAAGAGCAGACAAATGAAGCATATGGTGAGGACAGTGCAGGAGAGAGAGAGAGAGAGAAAAAGAAAGAAAATCTGCACAGTTACTGCCTTTGCTGTTTGAATTCATGTATCGCTGGACATCGGAGTGCATCTGGGAAAATTAACACACAGTGAAATTCACAACTAATCTTGGAGGAACTGTTGGGTGAAGTTCACAGCACAGAATCAGATAAGTTAATTGTTGTTTTAAGTCTGTCCAAGAGAAAGGCTGCAGTAGTGAGTATAGTGGATCCTTTCTTGATTATATGTTTTTGGAGATAAGTCCCTTGATTAAACTTAAAACATAAGCCATAGCTATTAATTTAACCTGGCGCTGTGTTTGTAGAGGAATAAGACGGTGTTTTTTCTGGGTCTGGAGATTGTGAAGGAGCAAAAATGGCCTTTGCAGTGATATGTACTTCTTGTCAGATGTGGGAGTTTAAAGAGAGTTTAAGTGTTAATGCGGGTTAAATCTGCCATAAATGCAGTTGGATGCGAATCTTATCAGATCGAGTGGATCGGTTGGGGAGACAGATAGAAGCGATGAGGAATTTGCAACAGCAACAGGATGTAATGGATGGCAGTTATAGGAAGGGGGGAAAGTCTCAGATACAGTCACATAGATGGGTTAACTCCAGGAAGGGTAAGAGAGGTAGGTACCTAGGGCAGGAGTCTTTTGTGGATATACCCATTTCAAACAGGTATGCTGTTTTGGAAAATGTAGGGGTTGATGGATTCTCAGGGGACCGTAGCATGAACAGCCAAGTTTCTGCTATTGAGACTGGCTCTAATGCAACGAGGGGTACATTGACTTCCAAGAGATCAATTGTGTTAGGGGATTCTGTAGTCTGAGGTACAGACGTTTCTGTGGCCAGCAGAGAAAAAGCAGAATGGTGTGTTGTTTCCCTGGTGCCAGGATCAATGATGTCTCAGAGAGGGTGCAGAATGTTCTCACGGGGAAGAGGGGACAGCGAGAGGTCATTGTCCACATTGGAACCAACGGCATTGGAAGGGAAAAGGTTGAGACTCTGAAGGGAGATTACAGAGAGTTAGGCAGAAATTTAAAAAGGAGGTCCTCAAGGGTAGTAATATCTGGATTACTCCCAGTGCTACAAGCTAGTGAGGGCAGGAATAGGAGGATAGAGCAGATGAATGCATGGCTGAGGAGCTGGTGTACGGGAGAAGGATTCACATTTTTGGATCATTGGAATCGCTTTTG
>NC_057723.1:56545189-56546856 GCF_004010195.1 Chiloscyllium plagiosum | reverse complement strand
AATAGGGTAGTTATGGTAGGTGATTTTAACTTTCCAAACATCGACTGGGATTGCCATAGTGTTAAAGGTTTAGATGGAGAGAAATTTCTTAAGTGTGTACGAGACAATTTTCTGATTCAGTACGTGGACGTACCTACCAGAGAAGGTGCAAATATTGACCTACTCTTGGGAAATAAGGCAGGGCAGGTGACTGAGGTGTCAGTGAGGGAGCACTTTGGGGCCAGCGACCATAATTCTATTCGTTTTAAAATAGTGATGGAAAAGGATAGGCCAGATCTAAAAGTTGAAGTTCTAAATTGGAGAAAGGCCAATTTTGACGGTATTAGGCAAGAACTTTCGAAAGCTGATTGGAGGCAGATGTTCGCAGGCAAAGGGACTTCTGGAAAATGGGAAGCCTTCCGAAATGAGATAACAAGATTCCAGAGAAAGTATATTCCTGTCAGGGTGAAAAGGAAGGCTGGGAGGTGTAGGGAATGCTGGATGATTAAAGAAATTGAGGGTTTGGTTAAGAAAAAGAAGGAAACATATGTCAGGTACAGACAGGATAGATCAAATGAATCCTTAGAGGAGTATAAAGAAAGTCGGAGGGAAATCAGGAGGGCAAAACGGGGACATGAGATAGCCTTGGCAAATAGAATTAAGGAGAATCCGAAGGGTTTTTACAAATATATTAAGGACAAAAGGATAACTAGGGAGAGAATAGGGCCCCTCAGAGATCAGCAAGGCGGCCTTTGTGTGGAGCCACAGAAAATGGGGGAGATACTAAATTAATATTTTGCTTCAGTATTTACAGTGGAAAAGGATATGGAAGATATAGACTGCAGGGAAATAGATGGTGACATCTTGCAAAATGTCCAGATTACAGAGGAGGAAGTGCTGGATGCCTTGAAACAGTTAAAGGTTAATAAATCCCCAGATCAGGTGTACCCGAGAACTCTGTGGGAAGCTAGAGAAATGATTGCTGGGCCGCTTGCTGAGATATTTGTATCATCGATCGTCACAGATGAGGTGCCGGAAGACTGGAGGTTGGCAAATGTGGTGCCACTGTTTAAGAAGGGCGGTAAAGACAAGCCAGGGAACTATAGACCTTGGTGGTGGGCAAGTTGTTGGAGGGAATCCTGAGGGACAGGATGTACATGTTTTTGGAAAGGCAAGGACTGATTCGTGATAGTCAGCATGGCTTTGTGCATGGGAAGTCATGTCTCACAAACTTGATTGAGTTTTTTGAAGAAGTAACAAGGAGGATTGATGAGGGTAGAGCAGTAGATGTGATCTATATGGACTTAAGGATGGCATTCGACAAGGTTCCCCATGGGAGACTGATTAGCAAGGTTAGATCTCATGGAATACAGGGAGAACTAGCCATTTGGATGCAGAACTGGCTCAAAGGTAAAAGACAGAGGGTGGTGGGTGGAGGGTTGCTTTTCAGACTGGAGGCCTGTGACCAGTGGAGTGCCACAAGGATCAATGATGGGCCGTCTACTTTTTGTCATTTACATAAATGATTTGGATGCGAGCATAAGAGGTACAGTTAATAAGTTTGCAGATGACACCAAAATTGGAGGTGTTGTGGACAGCGAAGAGGGTTACCTCAGATTACAACAGGATCTGGACCAGATGGGCCAATGGGCTGAGAAGTGGCAGATGGAGTTTAATTCAGATAAATG
>NC_057723.1:56528556-56544999 GCF_004010195.1 Chiloscyllium plagiosum | reverse complement strand
TGAACAGGCTGGGGCTGTTTTCCCTGGAGCGTTGGAGGCTGAGGGGTGACCTTATAGAGGTTTACAAAATTATGAGGGGCATGGATAGGATAAATAGGCAAAATCTTTTCTCTGGGGTCGGGGAGTCCAGATCGAGAGGGCATTAGTTTAGGGTGAGAGGGGAAAGATATAAAAGATACCTAAAGGGCAACTTATTCAAGCAGAGGGTGGCCCGTGTATGGAATGAGCTGCCAGAGGATGTGGTGGAGGCTGGTACAATTGCAACATTTAAGAGGCATTTGGATGAGTATATGAATAGGAAGGGTTTGGAGGGATATGGGCCGGGTGCTGGCAGGTGGGACTGGATTGGGTTGGGATATCTGGTCGACATGTACGGGTTGGACCGAAGGGTCTGTTTCCATGGTCTATGACTCTATACCAATGGGGGAACCTGAGTGGGCTTGAGGCATGGGCTGTTATACTGTTTGTCCCAGGACATTCTATACAGTGCATTGTTTTGAATCATCGCTAGGCAAACAAACTTATAGTCCATTATCATAGCAATGTTGCCCAGAGAAGAGGGAACGAAAGCTCTGTGCATCAAAGATTACAAAATTACTTTTTCAGGGCAAATTTTGTTCATCAAAAAACCCAATTTCCGCTTGGGTTTCTACGAGCAACATTTTCAAATTGGTAGTGAAGGACATAGCACAGTCTGTGTTGGAGCATTGACTGACAGATTGCCTACCTTTTCCTCCGCTACATCGATGACTGTATCGGCGCCGCCTCGTGCTCCCACGAGGAGGTTGAACAGTTCATCCACTTCACCAACACCTTCCACCCCGACCTCAAATTCACCTGGACAGTCTCAGATTCCTCCCTCCCCTTCCTCGACCTTTCTATTTCTATCTCAGGCGCCCCACCTTTTCCTCCGCTACACCGATGGCTGTATCGGCGCCGCCTCGTGCTCCCACGAGGAGGTTGAACAGTTCATCCACTTCACCAACACCTTCCATCCCGACCTCAAAGTCACCTGGACAGTCTCAGATTCCTCCCTCCCCTTCCTCGACCTTTCTATTTCTATCTCACGCGACCGAATCAACACGGACATCTACTACAAACCAACCGACTCCAACAGCTACCTGGACTACACCTCCTCCCATCCTGCCCCCTGTAAAAACGCCATCCCATTCTCCCAATTCCTTCGACTCCGCCGCATCTGCTCCCAGGAGGACCAGTTCAAAATACGTACAACACAGATGGCCCCCTCCTTCAAGGACCGCAATTTCCCCCCCGACATGGTCGACGATGCCCTCCACCGCATCTCTCCCACTTCCCGATCCTCCGCCCTTGAACCCCGCCCCTCCAACCGCCACCAGGACAGAACCCCACTGGTCCTCACCTACCACCCCACCAATCTCCATGTACAGCGCATCATCCGCCATCATTTCCGCTACCTCCAAACGGACCCCACCACCAAGGATATATTTCCCTCCCCTCCCCTATCAGCATTCCGTAAAGACCACTCCCTCCGTGACTCCCTCATCAGACCCACACCCCCCCACCAACCCAACCTCCACTCCCGGCACCCTCCCCTGCAACCGCAGGAGGTGCAAGACTTGCGCCCACAAGGATATGCAGGTTTTTGGACTCCTCCATCACCAGACCACAACAACACGACGGTTGGAGGAAGAGCACCTCATCTTCCGCCTAGGAACCCTCCAACCACAAGGGATGAACTCGAATTTCACCAGTTTCCTCATTTCCCCTCCCCCCACCTTGTCTCAGTCAAATCCATCGAACTCAGCACCGCCTTCCTAACCTGCAATCTTCTTCCCGACCTCTCCGCCCCCACCCCAGTCTGACCTATCACCCTCACCTTGACCTCTTTCCACCTATCACATTTCCGACGCCCCTCCCCCAAGTCCCTCCTCCCTACCTTTTATCTTAGCCTGCTGGACAAACTTTCCTCATTCCTGAAGAAGGGCTTATGCCCGAAACGTCGATTCTCCTGTTCCCTGGATGCTGCCTGACCTGCTGCGCTTTTCCAGCAACACATTTCCAGCTCTGATCTCCAGCATCTGCAGACCTCACTTTCTCCTCCTGACAGATTGCCTACACCATTAGGAGTTCCATATGAATCTGTGCATGCAAAACAACTTCAAGTTGCAGTCAGTATCAAGGGGAAAATAATGGTGAGTGCTCGAAGTTCGTTGTCACATCATGCCACCTCGTCCATTCCTCCAAAACAAAAGCCACCTTGTGAAATATAGACCATTGTATATCTTGCACACAGAGTTGTTGTCATCGGTGATAAATCTACACCTGCTTTCCAACTTAACTGCAATTGTCTTGCATCTGCTTGCAATAGGAAAATTCCTGTTACATGAAAATATGTTGTTTATTCTGAAAGTGTCACAGTAAAGAAGGTCAAAGGACATCTGTCCTGTCTGGTCAGTATGTATAACCTTGCTGTTTCCTTCTGTTATTTCATCAAAGAACCACGACATTGTGGATGTAAGCCATTTGGCCCATTGGATCCACACTGACCCTCTGAAGAGAATCCCACCCAGGTCCCAACCCTATCCCTGCAACCTTGCATTTCCTGTGGTAAATCCACTCAGACTGCACATCCCTGGACATTATGGGACAACTTAGCATAGTCAATCCACCTAACCTACACATCTTTGGACTGTGGTAGGAAACTGGAGCACCTGGAGGAAACCCACGCAAGCACAGGGAGAATGTGGAAACTCCACACAGGTGAAATCGAACCCGGGTCCCTGGCGCTGTGAGGGAACAGTACTAACAAGTGAGCCACTGTGTTCATTAGTTTTTAGTTATTAGATAAATACATTGTTTTAATTTGCTTGTATTCAATCGACTTTGATATTATCTGCTAACTCATCACCTGAATGTACCTGCAGGTTATTTCTATTTCAAACTTAAAACTTTCAGCATAGTTTAAAGGTGTTAATTCAGATCACTCAATTCAACATATTTAACCAATTAAATAAATCTACATTATCTGAACAACTTCTAAAAATGTACAGCATCTACTGTTGTTGACTACCTTTGTGAAGGCCATTTAGATACAGTCGGATGCACTGGTCCAGACTGTGGCATTTAACCTTTTTGGCTGTTTGTTCACATGCCATTCTGAGGGTAGTGATCTTTGAGGGTAGATTTGGAAGTGATCTAAGGGGTAGTTTTTTTCACTCAAGGTGGATTGTGTGTGGAATGAAGTGCCAGAAGAAGTGGTAGATACAGTACAGTTACAACACTAAAAAGACATTTCGATAGATATGTGAATAGGAAGGTTTAGAGGGATATGAGCCAAACTTAAGCATGTGGGACTAGTTTAGTTTTGGAAACTTGGATGAGTTGGGCAGAAGGGTCTGTTTCTGGGCTGTACGATTCTATGACTGTATTTTCACAATTTTTTTGTGATTCATTTATATTAAAAGGACATCTCGTCTGAGAAATAGAGGATACGTCTATCACTTTAGGTTGGTTATTGCACAAAAACCTGAACACTACCAAACATATAATAGTGTTCTAGTTGTTGAACTTTAATTAAAGGGTTTCTGAATTATTTTGATTGACAGTTTTATGAATTGTACGCAACCAATTATTATTTAAGCATAATGTACAACATTTTAATTAACATGAAACTGCATCATTTCAGTCCAGATTTAGAGAACAGGTTTTAATGCTTATATTGAATAAAACTATATAGCTTATTTTGTGATATTCTGTAACTATTAAAGAAACTGCTAGTCTTGTCAGCAACCTTGTAATCTGTGATGCCAGTCTAGTTTCTAAGTGTCAATATGACTCATGGGACCTCCCTAATGCCTAATCTATAACTATTAATTTAGCTTTTTATCAATAGAATGGGACAACTGTAACACTTACACTGAATAGATGAAATTGCAGTTCAGAAATAATTCTGCAGTGCCAGAATTTCACATGATTTTCAAGTCTGTCCTTTGTCTTTTGAAGTGTAAGTTCACAGTAGTGTTGTGCAACATTACAAAAGATATCAGCTGTGATATTGTATAATATCTAAAAATGTTTGCCTCAGTCACGATGCTAACAGCAAGCATACTACTTGCTATGTAAGTGATAGAGTGCAGCCATATCTAAATATGCTATTGAATGGTGGCACACTTAAGGGGGAATGGGCAGAAAACCGTGAGAGACTAGCAGCACTTAAGACTATCCAGTTCTACCTGAAGCTAACCTTTGTCTTTTAAAAGCTGGTTGGAGCTACACCATCCATGATATTTTGTTTAATATGGTCAGTTGAAAGCTCTTTTTGATGAGTAACCATTCTCTGTTTAATGCTGTGGATGTAATTCAAATGGTAGAACTGTCTGGCACTGAATGAAGGCATCATGACTGCTGCCAGAATACTGGACATTGATCTGCATGATAAACTGTCTATGTTTGGACATTAGCTTTACGTTCCTTATGATATTTCATTATTGATGTGTAATATCTGCAAAGCAGCATGTATGCAGTCAGTGTATACACCCTCTCCATGTTCTTCCTCCCCTACTACTACACATGAATATTTGAAAAGTTTAGCTTTATATTCATTCATAGCATGTGGCCATCATTGTCTTTGCCAGTGTTTTATAACTTATCACTCATTGCCCACAGGGTGGTTAAGAATCGATACATTGCTGTTAAGTCTGGAGTCACGTGTAAGGCATACCAGATATGAAAGGGAAGGAAATCTTCTAAAAATTCATTAGTGAATCAGGTGGATTTTTTACGATAATTGACATTGGTTGCATGGTTCAAATTTAGAATGGTGCAGGAAAAGAGCAGCAGTCAGACTTTTTCAAGAATCAAGTTCAAACTTAACCGTGTGCCATAAGTTTGGTGTTGTGGATTACTAATCCAGAGACATTATCACTGTACCTCTGCCTCCCAGGCTCTGTTTCTCTCTGAAAGAGTGAAATGTATTCAACATTCACTTGGAAAACAGCCTCTCAGTATCTTTCCTCATGCACAGTGAATAGTAGTCTGACAAGTGATAATAATATCTGCTCCAGCCTGAAATGACACAAAAGTGTTCATAACCGTAATCATCATCACGGCCACTAGCAATGTTATTCTCACCCTGTTCTGAGGCTCCAGTGGTGGTAAGTGTAGATATCAGTGAGGTTGTCCTTCGTGAAGCAGAATTGCCTGAATCATAAAGGTTCAGGTAGAAGTAAAATTAAACAAGGTGAGCCAACCAAGCAGAGGTGCTTTCACCTCCAGCATTCACACTAGAATGTGGAGAACTTGACCGTGGCTTATAATCAAGCCCATTAACTGTGTTTTTTTCCATGGATGTATCCTGACCAACAGTTTCCAGCATTTTATGTTTGCTAATTTGTCCAAATCAGGGAATTCCACGAATGGTGAATAGTCAGCATGATAAAAAAATGAAGTGGGTAAAATCAAGCAAGATACTTGTGGAAAGAAATACAGCATTAAAAGAAGGGCATATTAGAAGTAAACAGCAGTAACAGCAAAATGATAGGAGAAAGTGAGGACTGCAGATGGTGGAGACCAGAGCTGAAAAATGTGTTGCTGGAAACGTGCAGCAGGTCAGGCAGCATCCAAGGAGCAGGAGAATTGACGTTTCGGGCATAAGCCCTTCTTCAGGCTTATGCCCGAAACGTCGATTCTCCTGCTCCTGGGATGCTGCCTGACCTGCTGCGCTTTTCCAGCAACACATTTTTCAACAGCAAAATGATATACCAACAAAGAGACAAAAATGACAGAGAACAGAGAAACAAACAAAATAAGTAAATAAACGGCTAACACACACTTTTGGAAGAACTGGTTAAACCCTGAGTGAATCACAATATCATCCTGTTTTGAAGGAATTTGCAACGAATGTGGGACCTTGGTGACCATGCTACCTTAAATTTTAATCAGCTTATTGATGAAAGCTTTGGCTGCAGCACTCATGTAATTTATTTCTTTTGCTTTTAAACACTGTTTCCTTTAATAATAAACCCCAAAGGTATAGACAGTTGACAAAACCAATGACAGAGCAAAGAAAGCTTTTGGCACAGAATCTGTTCAGCATAGATCCTACTGCAATTGTTAACTTAATGGGTTCATTGTCAATGTTAGTGGGAAAGAGCTGCCTGTGAGCATGGGTTTCAAGGAAAATGGAGCCCACCCCCTTGTAAACAGCTTATCGAAGATATTTTCTAATCAACTTATTATGACACAACTCTTGAGCAGGTGGGATTTGAACCCAGGCATCCTGGCTCTGAAATAGAGATGTTACTACTGTGCCACAAGGGCCCTGACAGCTTGCACTGTATCCACTGCCACTTTACTTGACTCTGCCCATAAGTACTTTAAATGGACGATTGGTCAGCAGTTTGAAAGTTGTAATGGGCTGCTTTCTCATTTATTTAATTTGTCCTTAGGAGAAATTAGGAATCACAAGGTTCATTACAGATATGAAGGAGCTCGGAGTGAATCAAGAAGTTGAAGTATATTTATCTCTAGCATGAACTATGCATCTGGAAGGAGATATAGTTTTACAAAACTCAGCTGGACTTCTCCCTGCCTCAGCTCATCTGCTACTGAAACCCTCATCCATGCCCTTAGATTGACTGACTATGCATGAGCATTCCTGGCTGGTGTCCCATACTGTAATGAGATAGGATTAATTAGTGATCTCAGAGCAAAGAATCCTCTTAGCAAAAGTAATCATAATATGGTAGGATTACAGGGCTGAACCTTTCCTGTTTTTTAGCAAAATGTTTCTTCAAGTGAGGTTCATAGCACCTGTTCACAGTGGTTCGAATTGACTTTTTTATCTTTTGCTTTTCCTATTAATTTTGCAACTGGCCTCTTTAGCAACTGTCTTGTGGATTTGTGTGACAGGGAAGCAGCAGTTCTTGCTGCTGCTGGGATGTTGCCTGACTCACGTTGTTGAAATCATAGTCAGATCTCAGTTCCATAGCACTTCAGGTGCTGCAAGTCAGGAATCAGTCTTCATGCTATGATCTTGCACTGTTAACCCAAAGCAATTGGCTGAGAAAGACAAGTTGGCTCATTGGTTCACTGACAGGGATTTGGAGATGCTGGTGGAAAGGAGGGCATTGCTTTTTCCTGTTGTCCAGGAAAGCAAGCCCCTTTGACCTCATTAAGGACTGCTCCTCTTTGACATTCACACATGCTGTATGGTTGAGGTATATGGGATGCCACAAAAGCTGTTTGTAAGTGTGACATTGATGTAGTATAGTGCCATATAGCAACACACCCACCTGTTGTGCTGTTAAGTTCTCCAAGCTCCTCTCTCCCCAACTATGCGAAAAAGCAATGCTTGCCTCAGAGGATAGAAGCCTCCAAGTATGCACAAAGTGAGTGAATGCTACGAAATAAAGCTAAAAGCCATAAGATGCAACTTGTGTACATACATATGTGTCTGAGTGCAAAGTACCCTTCCAGTAACATGTAAGTCCACAGTGTCCCTAAGCTCCAAAGTGAAGCCCTGTAGCAGTGTAATGAGAGTCCAAAAGTAGGCAAAATGATGCAGTGAGTCTTGTGATTTGCCATTGCAATGAAGGGTGGAAGAAGAGCACAAAGAAACATCGTGGTGAAGACAGAGTTAGATGAAAATCTTGAAGAAACAAGCGGCAAACTGCTGCTGCCTCATCACCACCCTGACCTTTATGTCGGAAATTTACATCATCTAGGTTCTCAGGATGGAGAGAATTGGAAACTGTGTGGAAAAAAAAGTGAGGTGAGCTTAGCTAACACTGAACTGCAAATACATTGAAATAAGATAGTGGTTACTTATTGGTGAGATTCAGAACTCACCATTTAAAGTGCAAGGGGAAAATTGAAATTTTGATCTTGACCTTGAGAATCTGAATTTCCCATTTTCGGCATGTTTTCCCAACTTTCTCACCATTGCTCATGTCACTCAAGGAAGCAGAAATGTTACCCACTCAGTCAGTTTATAGATGAGAAATGATTGGTATGAAGATTAGTTTGGCTAAAATGGTTTGGAAAATTGGGTTAAAAGGTTAGACAACAGAGAACCAATAACAGTCATGTGAGGAGATATTTTATGACTTTTGTCTAAGGTATAGTCTCTTGAGATTCCATGAGAAGGGTAACATCTTTGGTTAACAAGGGAAGTTAAAAATATTAGTAACCTTAAAGAAAAGATGTACAAGGTTAGTGGCAGGCTAGAAGATAGGGAAAATTTTAGGTGCCAGCAAAAAATGAATATAAAAATGTAAAGATTTGAGTATGACAGAAAACAAGATGGAAATAAAGAAACCAACAGTAAAAAATTCTGTAAGAAAATAAAATGAAGCTAATGTAAGCATTTGCCCCTGACAGGATGATGCTAGGGAATTAAAAAATGAAAATGGCCGAGATTTTTAACAAGAGTTTTATGTCATTGAAGGGTACAAGATGTACCAAAAGAGTTGTGGAAAATCAAGAAGTAACTTAAAATAATTACAAGTTCTGCCTTTACTTTGAGGACACTACCCATCGTGTTGTGTGGTACTATCACCATGCTCAATGGGACAGACTTGACCAGATCTAGCAACTCAAGACTGGGCATCCATGAAGCACTGGGGCCATCAATAGTAGCAGAATTGTACTCCAGCACAACCTGCAGCCTCACGGTCTGGCCCCACTCAACCATTATCATCACGCCAGGGATCAACCCTGTTTCAATAAAGAGAGCAGGAAGTGTCAATGTAGTGAACCTACCAAATATGATTATTTGCATGCCAATTAGCATTAGCAGCAAGTGATAGAATAAGTAATCCCTTGGCTCTGATCTAAGCTCTGCAATCCTGCCACATCTATTCATAAATGGTCATAGACAATTAAACAACTCATTGGAGGAAGAAGCTCATAAACATCTCCATCCATAATGATCTAAGAAACCTACATATCAGTGTATAAGATAAAACTGAAACATTCGCAGCAATCTTCAGCCAGAAGTGTCAAGTGAAACCATTTCAACCTCCTCCTGTGGTGCACAGCATTACAGATATCACTCCACATGATATCAAGAAATGGTTGGAGGTACTATGTGCTGCAAAGGCTATGGACACTGAGAACTTTGTGGCAACAGTACTGAAGACTTGTGCTCCAGAAGTTGCCACTCCCCTAGCCAAGTCTTTCCAGGAAAATTGCTCATAAAAACCTTGTACTCATAAAGCAGAACAGGTCTAACCCAGCCAATAATCACCCCATTAGTCTGCTTTTGATCATCAGTAACTAGATGAAAATGTAATCAGCTCTGCTAACAAGCAGTACCTGCTGAGCAATAACGTGCTCCGTTACGCCCAGTTTAAGTTTCACCAGGGCTTTTGACCTCCTGACCTCAGTACAGCCTTGATCCAAACCTGGACAAAAGAGCTGAATTCCAGAGATGAGATGAGTGTGACAGCTCTTGACACCAAGGCCATATTTAACTGAGTGTAGTATCAAAGAAACAATGGTTTTCAGGGTCAAACTTTCCATTTGTTGAAGTCATACCTAGCACACAGGAAGATGGTTGTGGATGTTGGAAGTCAGTTATCTCAGCTCCAGGATATCTCTGCAGGGGTTCGTCAGAGTAGCGTCCTATACCCAACCTTTTTCAGCTGTTTCATGAATGACCTTCTTACCATTATAAGGTCAGAAATAGGGGTGTTCGCTGATGACTACACAATGTTTGGCACCGTTTGCAGCTTCTCAGATATTGAAGCAGTCCATGTTCAAATGCAACAAGATCTGGGGGGCAATATCTAAGCTTCGGCTGGCAACTGGCAAGTAACATTCATACTACACAAGTGCCAAGCAATGATCATCTTCAATAAGAGTCAACCTAACCACGGCCCCTTTAAATAATGGTGTTATCATCACTGAATCCCCTACTATCAACATTTTAGAGATTACCATTGATAAGAAGCTCAATTGGACTTGTCACGTAAACACACTGGTTATAAGAGCTATTGAGAGGCTAGGAATATTGTGGCAAGTAGCATCCCTCCTGACTCCCCATAGCCTGTCCACATGCTCAAGATGGAGTATGATAGAATTCTTCCCACTTGCCTGGATGGGTGCAACTTCAACAACACTCAAGAAACTTGACACCATCTAGGGCAAAGCAGCTGTTTGATTGGCATCACAAGATGCATTGCAGAAATTCATTAAAGATAGCACCTTCCGAACCCATAATCATTTCCATTTAGAAGGACAAGGACAGCAGAAGCTTGGGGACACCATCGCATGATGAGTTCCCCTCCATGCCACTCACCATCTTGACTTGGAAATATATTGCCGTTCCTTCATTGTCTCTGGGTAAAAATCTTGGAATTCCATCCTGAAGTGCATTGTGATTCAACCGACAGTGTGGACTACAGCAGTACAAGAAGGCAGATTGCTACCATCTTTTCAAGGGCAACTGAGGACAGGTAATAAATGCAGGCCAGCCAGCGATTCCCACATCACATACGTGAATAAATATGAGGTAGATTATGAATGGATGTTTCCCCTTGTGGGGATAATCTAGAAGAGAGCATTGATTCAGAATAAGGCCTTTCCTATTTAAGACTGATGAGGAGGAATTACTTCTCTTGGAACATTGTTGGTCGTTAGATTTCAGAGAGCTGAGCCATTTAATATATTCAAGGCTGAATTAGATTTTTAATCTATAAGGGAGTTGAGGTTTATGGACGGCCAACAGGAAAGTGGAGTTCAAGCTATGATCAGGTCCAGCATGATCTCAAGTGGTGGTCAAAGCTGAGAAGGCCAAATAAACTAATCTTGCTTCTATTTCTTTATGATCTTAAGATTCTGTTCTTCATAAGCGTGAGGGTATCTGAAATTGTCTGCCCATGTCTTAACTTGCAACAAGCCCCATTCCTCTATCCCTGTGCTCACTGACCTAGACAGGCTCCCAGTTAAACAATGTCTTGCTATTAACATTCTCAGCTTTGTTTTCAATTCCCTCTATGGCCTAGCCTTTCATCATCATTCAAAAATATTCCTCCAAAGTATCTGATGGCCCCTTAATTTCCTAAGTAACTCTATTTCTTGTAAAACTGGCGACCGTGTCTTCAGTTGCCTAGGCTCCAGTTCAGGAATTCCCTGCTACACATGTATCATGCCTTCCTCCTTTAAAACACTGCTCAAAACCTACCACCTGATCAGCAATTTGGTAATCAGATCTAATATTCCTTTTTTTCTTGGTATATTTTTTAATGCTCATGTGAATTCCTTGGGTTGTTTCATGAAGAAGGGCTTATGCCCGAAACGTCGATTCTCCTGTTCCCTGGATGCTGCCTGACCTGCTGCGCTGTTCCAGCAACACCATTTCAGCTCATTACTTTAAAGCCACTTTATAAATGTCAGTTTATGATGTTGAAACTGCTGTTGCAACTTAATCTTTTCAATCTGATTTCCAAACTCCAATATACACTATACACATAAAAACTTACAGATTCAAACCATCCAGAAATGACTCAGCAGTAAATCGTGTCTTACAAATTAACAGCTGTGATTAAATTCTTCTAATTTCCTTCTCTCAGGAACTGGATTTACAATCGTTGCTGTCGCTTGCTTAGTTAGGTGTTGTCAAGACATTACATTGCCTCAAAATGAGCAAATGAATACAAATAAATTTTGATGACTCAAGCCCCTTAGTGAGATAAAAAAAAGAACTGGCTAATTCATTAAAAAAAGTGAAAACAAAATTAAGAATATAGAAAAAGTCATGATTAGATTAGATTAGATTACTTACAGTGTGGAAACAAGCCCTTCAGCCCAACAAGTCCACACCGACCCGCCGAAGCGTAACCCACCCAGACCCATTCTCCTACATTTACCCCTTCACCTAACACTACGGCCAATTTAGCATGGCCAATTCACCTAACCCATCTTCTTAAAACGGAAAGTATTTCCTGTGTACCTATTCACCAGTAACATTCAGTAGCTCGAACATTACAATTTTTGGTGTTTTATGACCTACAGAATCAAAGCTGTAAAGGTAAATTTGTGCAAGGCAATATTAATATATGCAGTTTCAGACACCCCATTATTTAAGAATTTAGGAAGTGAAGCAAGCAAGACACCTTCTCAAAACAGTGCCACCACGCTTATTATATTATAGTTGATAGGTAACTCAATTCTCTTTGATCCTCTTCATATCCTTTATTTACCCTAAACATTTAAATAAACATTAAAAAGTCAATTTCAGTATTAAAAATGTCCTCTGACCCAGGACACACAGCTTTTGATGAAATCAAGTTTCAGATTTCCACTACACTGAATGAAAAGATTGGCTAGTTCTAATTTTAAAATTATTTGCCTTGTTCCAGATTTCTATTAAGATCGTTTCTATCTACCCCATCAAATTTCTATATGATCTTAAATACCTAATTTAGATCATCATTCAACCTGCCAATTTGAAGTAACACAAACCAAATCTAAGCATCATTTATACTTTAAGCCCCAGTAACTTTTGCTCGATCTGTAGTCGGTGCTCTCCAAAGTTTGTATCCTTCGTGAGATTGGGTCGTACTCAAAACTGAACAGTATACCTGATTAGATATGACAAGGCTTTGCATAGCTAAAGTGTAACTTGCACCCACTTTCAAATAGAGGCCAACCTTTTTTTTTTCAAAGCTGTGCATTGATTATTTTTGTATATGGTTGCCTGAATCGCCTTGTTCCTTTACAGCTCCTAACTTATCTATATAAAAATAAAATTAGATTTGACTTTCTTGCACTGAGCTACATTCAATGCCATCTTCCATAGTTTTATCAATTAAACCTAAGAACGGATATTGGAAAAGCAAGAAGAAATGAAGCAATGGCTTAGCTGGCTGAGAAGAGCACACTGGGAAAATAGGCTAGTGAAGCCTGCATCTCCTCATCCCACTACCTTCAACTATAACAAGTACAGTAAAACATTGCTATGCCAAAAAAGGGTTTCAATACCTTTTTTCAGTAGATAGTGTTTAAGACATAGTTGACCATCAAGCCAAAACCAAAATTTCGTAAGACCATGGGCAGCTGGAGTTAAAGTGACTGACTGTGTAATTTGCAGCTTCCATGTACACAAGTTACTCTGTCTATTGATGTGGCATCATCTGAAAATTCTCTAGTTCTTTAACCAAGTAATTACCATATACTCCAAAACTTTAAGCATAGATACTTGTCAAATGCAATTAGCCATATCCTGGCAATTAGAGAACAGTTGAATTCCAAAATCTTTGTCTAGGCCTCCCAAACAATTATCAACATGTCTAAAAGTCACCTCAAATTCTGTGTACTTTTTAAGCTAATGGTCTCTTGTGCAAATTCAAGTGAAGTCTGTACTGGACACTCATTAGTGACCTTCTCTAAGAATTCAACTGGATTAATTAGATATACTTTAACCTTCATTAGACCATGTTGACAGCAGGAGCAGGAGTTCTTTCTTTAGTCCCAACAAACGTACTTGCATCTCCAGTTCCTCCACCTTCCCTTTATGTCTTATCTGGCTTTTGTTCTCTGGCAACTTTCTCTCCCAACAGCCAACAGCCTTTCAACTTGGCGAACCAGAACATGGAAACCTGTTTTAAAGGTCTGAATAATATGCTGTTAATTATTACAAGATGTTCAGGGAATCAGGATTCCAGTTTTTCCCATGGAACAATCCCACCAGAGTCTCTTCATGGCTTTGAGAAAAAATCGGGACACATGATTCTCTTCGTAGTTAGGTCTAATCATGACCAGTTTGTAGTCAAACCTTTACATATCTATTTTATCGTACTCATTAAGCTAAATTTAAATTTGAATTGTACACATTAAATTAATTAGGCCATTTAGAGGCTACTTTGGAGCTTTGCTAAGATGGGACAGGTATAAAACAAAGGTATGAAACGTAAAACATTGTGACTTTTTCAACAGTAGCAGTAAAAACTGAAATGCTTAATGAAAGTTTTAAAATTACAAACAGTTTTGATAAGATGAGAAGGAAAAGTCTTTCTTGGGAATCACTGATGATGGACCATCAATTTAAAGTTGTCTGTAATGGAGAAATTTCTTTATGTAAAGATCATGAACAGTCACTATTAAAGCCATTTTAGAGAAAGTGATGATTAAATATTTAAAGTAAAAGAAGACGTCGAGATTTGTGTAGAGAGTAGGTCAGTGACATGAGAGTCTGAATTGCTCCTTGTAGCATTTTTGGTTTTACGACATTGGTTTCCAATGAAATAAATTTCATGGAATTATATAATTTGCAGTCAAAACCATTTACAGTTTCATTGATTTTGTATCTGTCCAGCATGACAGCTGTAATATTATTTTGCTTTATTCAGGACCTAATAGCAGATTTAAAAAAAAAATTCGATTGAAAAGTTAACCTGCTGTAGAAAATTTATCACAATGCTCCTGGAAAACCCAACAGTGTCAACAATGCTGATGTTCTGGAAGAACTACTTGATCAATTCTGGAAATATGCCATACATCATGTCAATCAAGCACAGCATGAATAACAAGATTGTACAGTAATAAAACATTTAATCTAAATACCACTGACATCCGGATTGAATTACTTTTGTTCGGAAAGACTGAATGGAGACAAAGCTTTCTAGTCAAAACGAGAACGTAATTTAGGGTAAACCTGGTTCTGCCGAGAAACTCCAAGGGCCACAGATATTGGGAATTGGGTGGAGTAGGGCTAGAGCAAATTTTCTGCCTGAGCACCGCCCCCACAACTATGACATATCTGAAAGAAACATATCAGGTGGGCGTTTCTTGGTTACCCCAGGTGTTCACCTATAAGCACATATAAAAGTTCTAAATCAGTTCTGTGCAGTTTTTGCAGAGGGGAAAAAGAATCGAACAAGACTTTAGAATTTTCACAGTTCTTAGAACTTCTCTACATTTCAAAAACAAAGGCATATTCTACTTATGAAGGAAACTATTTATGTTCATTTTGAGGCACTAAGAGGGTCTGATAGCTGAATGGACCCTTATTAAACTTTTGCAGAAAGATCTTAGATGGTGATGATTCCCCACTGCGCCCTTTTGGAAGCTGCCCCAAATTTTAGTGCATCCCCCAGGATGTAATCCTGAATTGGAATGTGCTAGTCTGCAACACTAGGTCAATGTCAACTCTTTTGCACTGGAAGACCAGATTAGTGTGGTGCTGGAAAAGCACAGCAGGTCAGGCAGCATCCGAGGAGAGGAAAAATCGACGTTTCGGGCAAAAGCCCTTCATTCCTGCTCCTCTGATGCTGTTTGACCTGCTGTACTTTTCGAGCACCATTCTAATCTTGACTCTGATCTCCAACATCTGCAGTACCCACTTCCACCACACTGGAAGACTAGCCAGTTTCAGGGAGACCAAAGAGCATTTTTCACTGGATTCATGGTCTTCCAGGCAGTCCCCAGGAGCAGTCCATAGAGCACAGAATCCTGCATCATGGAACTGCTCAGGATGAACTTTGACTGACAAAACCCTCTGCATCTCTCTCCAGAACTCCTTTGCAAAGGGACATTCCAGAAAGAGATGTGTGACAGTCTCTTCACCAGCACAGCCACTGCAAGGGCAATGTGTGGTGTCACACAAAGACTGGGCATGCATGAAGGATCTGACGGGCAGTACCTTTCTCACCACTAGCTAAGCTACGCCTGGTACTTGTTGGAAAGCTCTTGTGAGTCTGCAAATGACAGACTGCTCAAGGAACTTCATGATAGAATTTTTTTTATTTCAAAAATATACTTTATTCATAAAATTCTTTGATGATCTGTACAACTGGACATGCCATACATATGTAAACATTCCATTTGTTTGCATACCGAAAACAGAGTAATCATTCCTATTTACAGGTCTGTACAATTACATTTTTAGCCGAGGTGTCAGCAGGGCCCAAATGACTGTGCGGACCCCCTGTTCTTCGTTAGGCAGGCAGATGTTACACGGTGGTCTTTCCGCACCGTGCCTTGGCGGCAGCTGCCCCAAGCATCAGCGCATCCCTCACCACGTACTCCTGGACCTTGGAATGTGCCAGTCTGCAACACTCAGTCGGGGTCAACTCCTTTAGCTGGAAGATCAACAGGTTTCGGACCGCCCAGAGAGCGTCCTTCACCAAGTTGATGTTCCTCCAGGCACAGTTGATGTTCGTCTCAGTGTGCGTCCCGGGGAACAGGCCGTAGAGCACGGAGTCCCGCGTCACGGCGCTGCTCGGGATGAACCTCGACAAATACCACTGCATTTCTCTCCAGACTTCCTCTGCGCAGGCATATTCCAGAAGGAGGTGTGTGACAGTCTCGTTCCCCCCGCAGCCGCTTCGAGGGCAGCGTGCGGTGCGGCTGAGAGTCCGGGCATGCATAAAGGATCTCACAGGCAGAGCCCTTCTCACCACCAGCCAAGCCATGTCTTGGTGCTTGTTGGAAAGTTCTGGCAATGAGGCATTCTGCCAA
>NC_057723.1:56526965-56528084 GCF_004010195.1 Chiloscyllium plagiosum | reverse complement strand
GCCCAGTTCCTGAAGAGCATGGCCTCGCTCTTGCCTTGGTTGACCTTGGCCCCTGGGGCCCGTTCGAACTGGTCACATATGCGCATGAGTCTGCGCACGGACAGCGGATCCAAGCAGAAAACGGCGTCGTCATCCATGTACAGGGAGGCTTTAACCTGCAGGCCCCCGCTGCCAGGAATAGTCACCCCTCTCCGGCTCACATCCTTCCTGATAGACTCGGCAAATGGCTCTATGCAGCACACAAACAAGGCAGGAGAGACAGGGCAGCCCTGCTTGACTCCAGATCTGACTGGGAAGCTATCTGATTCCCACCCATTGATTGAGACTGCACTGACAATGGTTGTGTAGAGCAGTCTGATCCAATTGCAGATTCCCTCCCCAAAGCCCATTTTGGAGAGAACATCTCTCATATACCTGTGTGATATCCTGTCAAAGGCTTTCTCCTGGTCCAGGCTGATCAGGCAGGTGTCCAACCCTTTGTCCTGCACATAGGCGATCGTATCCCTGAGGAGTGCGAGACTCTCAGCGATCTTCCTGCCCGGCACAGCACAGGTTTGGTCAGGGTGAATTGCCGACCCTAGAGCAGACCTGACCCGGTTAGCGATTACCTTTGACAGAATTTTGTAATCTGCATTCAACAGTGAGATTGGTCTCCAATTTTTGAGTTCCTCCCTCTCCCCCTTCCGCTTGTAGATGAGGGTGATGATGCCTTTCCTCATGGATTCACTCATGGTACCTGCCCGAAACATACTGACATACACCTTCAGCAGGTCCTGGCCAATCAAGTCCCACAGAGCGGAATAGAGCTCGACCGGTAAGCTGTCGCTTCCGGGAGGTTTATTCTTTTCGAAGGACTCGAGGGCCTTGGTCAGCTCGTCCAGAGATAGCGGCTGGTCCAGCCTCTCCCGTGTTCTGTCATCTAAGACCTCCGTGATAGAGGACAGGAACGACTGGGAGGCCGTGCTGTCGGTAGGCTTCGCGTCATACAGACTGGCATAGAAGGATTTACTGATCCTCATGACGTCAGCCTGAGATGACGTTATCGAGCCATCTTCTTCCTTCAGGCTGCTGAGCACAGAGCTCTCTTTATGCACCTTCTGGAAGAAGAAACATGAGCAC
>NC_057723.1:56491776-56523514 GCF_004010195.1 Chiloscyllium plagiosum | reverse complement strand
AGGCCAGGCCCATCCTTCGCAACACCGGGGACAGGTAGAACCTCAGTACGTAGTGACACTTGGTGTTTGCGTACCGGGGATCCACGCACAGCTTGATGCAGCCACACACAAAGGTGGCCATCAGGTTGAGGGTGGCATTGGGTGTATTTTTTCCCCCGTTACCCAGATTTTTGTACAGCGAGTCCCTTCGGACCCGGTCCATCTTTGACCTCCATATAAACTGGAAGATGGCCCGGTGACTGCAGCGGCACAGGTTCTGGGAATAGGCCACGTATAACAGCAATGACAGTGCCTCACACCTGATGACCAGGTTTTTTCCCGCGATGGAGAGTGACCGTAGCTTCCATCTGCCCAGTTTCTGCCTCTCTTTGCTGGTACGCTCCAGCCCCTCCAAACCAAATACTCAGCACCTTCAAGTGGTCGGTCCTGACGGTGAAGGGGATCGAGGATTGGTCGGCCCAGTTCCCGAAGAACATGGCCTCGCTCTTCGCTGCTTCAAACCTGCAGCACTCCAGCAAAATCTTCTTCACGAACACCGTCCGATCGACTGGTGTGTGCTCCTCCACCTTCTTCACAGTCACCCTGACTGTGTTGCGAATGCCCTGGCCAGGGCTGCGAGCGGCTACTGAGGCCATAGCTCTGAGGTTGGCTGGTACCTGAATTGGCGTTAGGCTGAAGCCAGCATAAAGATCCACCAAGTGTGGGTCAGCACAACCAAACGATCCTCCAACGTCCAATCACCCAGCGATGTTCTCCAGCAGCTCCGACGACTCGCAACACGATCCCCGTGGTTTTTCCCCCGCCAGCACACGTCTGCTGCCTCGAACTGACAGCACTCGAGCAGAATCTCTTCCTCTGGTCCTCAGGAACTACACATATTCCGAGCCAAAAGGCCGAGAAGCGAAACTTCATGATAGAATCAATCCAATTGTTCTGCTTGAGAGCTGTCTGACATTGCTGTAACTTTCAGAGACACTGTTAAAAGAAGCCCCACTGATGTTCCCTTCCAGGTATTGGTGGCTCTGCCTTTCTGTTTTTTGATCACATCACTGAGATTTGGGAGTTTACTTTTTGACTGGGTAGAGGGAATTTTTATGACCTGGTTAGATTTTAGTGCGTTTTAAATTTTATTTTGTAACCACAGCACAGAATTTGCATAAAGCAACATGAGCTGTTGAATGGACAATTATATGGACAATTATATTGATTTGTTTTGACAGTTCAATTCCATCATGCAGTTCAGTTCAGGAATAACCAAAGTCCTGTGGGAAATCAAGTTTCAACATTACCCTGTGCTTCTGGGAAGAAACCAAATATGGTGTAGATTATAGTATCAATTGGCAATCTGCCAATTTTGATCAATGAGAAGCTTGTAACTATTAAGAAATAATCATAATAAGTATGAAAAATAATTTCAATAAATTACTTAAAATTTAGAGATTAAAAAATAAGAAATAAAGGAAAGTTATTTTCACAGTATTTAGCTATCCCTGGCGAGCAATTTAGTTGCATTTTAATTGTCTGGACCTTTTGGAAAAAAATGTAAGCGGAGCTCAAATGGCCTTTTCTGAATATGGGAGCTTGAGATATTTACCCAATGGGGTGGGAAAATCCTAGAAATTGATTATATATCAGGATCTGGCATGATCCTGCTCTCCTCTGGCTTTTCCTAGGATGAGTCTGAATGCTTGAAGGGAATCTCCTTGGATTTGTCAGTTAAAAAAGTGGTTGAAATTGTTTAGCAGCCAATTATGGGGTTTGTTAACCCATAATCCTAGATTTCCAGGCCAGAAAACATGTTCCTCAACCTTAACAGATTTCTAGGGTCCTTAATGTGATTGTACATTAGGAAGAGCTTCTTCTGTGAAACTAACAAGTTGTGAAATTATACTGAAGAACTCAAGTCATGACCAAGTCAGTAGCTGCTGTTCAAAGCACATCCTGCCTAGCACTGTATTCACCTTCAGTTGCAATTCCCTTCTGCCAACCTTCAACATGGCATGGGAGCAGTTTATGCAATTCTAACTTTCATCTCTACACAGGCATATGAATATACATCATTAGCACTGCCAACAGCTGCAGCAGTCGCAGGAGCAACACCAATTTTTCTCTCTTGAGCAACACGTCCCTCCCTAGGGAAGATAGGATTAATACTGAAATGCAGTTGGAAGAAGATCTTAAACCAAAAACAGAGATCCCAGACAGGTTCAGCTCTCATACTCTAATGTCTTAGGAGACATTGCAGGTTGCTGCTCACATCTGGACACTCTTTGGCAGGACTGCGCTCCCAGTGGGAAAAGTGGTCATGAGTGGTCAAAGGTTGACGAGATTTTTTTCTGAACTTCCCCTATCCCCAATTCCGCCCTCATTGTCAAGTTTAAAATTAGTTAGGTTGTATATAACAGTCATTCTTGTCATAGCTACTTCAGACAGGTCACTAATTACATTGAAGAAACAGTGATTTGGATCATCGAAAGATGGCATTTCATTACAAAAATGATGTGTTCTAATGAAGACAATTCTTGGTATTGGGCTTTTCTTCCAAAGGCGCTTGCTGTAAAATGATTACCTTTTGGTATACATTAGCATTATTAGTTCTGTGGTTGAACAGTTGAGCTTGACTCTTCAATATTCTTTGGAAAAGTCCCATTCATGCAGTGGCATGATAAAGCAGAACAGTGCTTCTGTTTATGTGATTTTTAAAAACTCCACAGTTGGAACATGATTTCGAATATCAAAGAATTGAATGGGATGTTCAGCTGATCCATCCTGTGGCATATCGCATTAGAAGGTTGGTACAGATGAGTTTGTAGCATATCTGAAAGGGATTAATGTGAATTTTTTTTTCAAGTAGTTGTGGTAAATATGCATAATCACAAAATTTTACCAATGACTAAAGATTAGATTCCCTACAGTGTGGAAACAGGCCTTTTGGTCCAACAAGTCCACACCGACCCTCCGAAGAGTAACCCATCCAGACCCATTCCCCGACCCTATATTTACCCCTGACTAATGCATCTAACACTATGGGCAATCTGGCATGACCAATTCACCTGACCTGCACATCTTTGGATTCGTGGGAGGAAACCCACGCAGACACAGGGAGAATATGCAAATGCCACGCAGACAGTCGCCCGAGGCAGGAATCAAACCGGGTCCCTGGTGCTGTGAGGCAGTAGTGCTAACCAATGAGCCACCGTGCCGCCCTAAAATAAAATTATCACCTGCTTCCCAGGAAGCTGAATTTTTCTGATGTAAAGTTCTTGTCAAATGCTATTTTTATTAAAGATGTCTGCCTTTTCTTTTTACATTTTGCTATTTTAAAACTTGAACTTCAGCCAGACCTACAGAGTAAAGAAACATATTTAAGTATATGTAACAAATTATTTTCCCCACATATGGAACAATTTACTATTTGAAAAACTTGTGATTTTTAATCTGCTAGATCTAATATCTTTCAGTAATTTCACGATATTTACCTACTGTTGTTTGTTCCTCTTATTTAAATAATTTACTTGTAAACTGTTGCAGGTTTTGTTTACCCATTTAACTGATTTTACTGTTCGTGGTTTTAAATTGTTTAATCACTTCAGTTATATTCAGCATGGAATCTTCTTAAACAAATCCTTTTTAATTACTGGATAATTATGTTTCATTGATAATAAAGCTTTATTTTTATGTGCTTTATTGTGTTTATGAAATTAAAGTTTTATCTTCTGATTTGCCATTTCTGAAATGTTCCTTAATTTCTGTTAAAGACTAAAGTTCCTAAATGCTTCAGAGTTATAGTTCTGTTTTGCCTTAAGTTGTTTTTGAACATTTGAAGATCCTTAAAAGGCTTTAAATTGAGGGATTACTCTAGTTTAACTTGTACAAGATGGAATAAGGCCTGTCTTTTCATAGCGTTTTCCCTTTTTTTCTTATTTTCATGTCCTCGTTAACACTGTGTGGTGGATTCATGCCTTCTCTGCTGCTTTTCTGAGGATTATGCTGTTTACACTGAAAAAGATGGCATCACGCTGACCTCGTGTGATGTAGCAATAATTTCAGTTGAACAACAAAAATGATTTTTGCTTCTCAGAATTTTTTGTTTTCATAAACTCTTCAAGCTTTCAATTTTTACCATGCATATTAATTGATTTATATTACTCTTTCCCCAATTTACTAATTCGTGACCATTTTTAGCAGCTTTTCCTGATTTTTTTCAAAACCAGTTGTTACAATGCTCCTTTATTTCGATATCTCTTTAAGCATTGTTTAAGCTTCTAGCCTAGAATTTTCCTTTTAAATATAGACTTTTTCACTTTTCCACTAAAGGACAGAACTGAAATCAAGAATCAGTCAGATTTTACCCCCAATGAGGTTCTGCTTGGCCTTCCCCAGAGTTTTCACTCTTGCTAGTTGGTTTAAGTTTTTACAAACATGTTTACAGCTGTTATGACTCCAGCAGCATTTTTCACAGAATCTTAGGTATGCATTCACACTGCTGAATATTTAGATACACTCAATTTTCTGATAGAATGTTTTCCTTGTTGCTTCTCCTCAAATAGTTGTGTGTGTTGTAGAATACTTCTTCTTGCCAGCATTGTCTGGTTGAACTTTGCACCACTCCTTCAAATTACAGTGGGACACAGCGGTGTTCACCACTGTCAGCAATCTTGTATTTGACAAAGTTCTCATTGCTGTTGCTTTATCATGTTTGATATGATCTAGGATATCTTGGGTCAATTTGCTGTTATCAATCCTTCTTTCTGATATTGGTCTGTGTGTGAAGAATGCCCAGATAATATTCTAAGCAGAATTGTAGCCCAAACTTGAACAATTAATAGGTTTATTCTATAATACTTAACAAGCTACTTACTTTGCATCTGAGATGCATAATTGTCTCTTGTGAGATATCAGGCTCTACTTAAGAGTAACTTCACATTACACCAATTAAAACATTTTCACACACTACCCTAACAACTCTAGAAACTCTGGTTATCCCCTCCCAGGAACAATATTTTTGTTTGCTGATGTTTGTTAGCCATTTCAGATAACAGTTGTCAACACATCGCTGGAGAACACCTCCAATGCCATCTCTGCCCACTAAAATCTCTCCCGCTTGCCAAATTGTGAACTCTCTCTCTGACAAAAAAGAAAACAGAGAGGTGCGAATGCTTGGAAAGATTTGTCAAGAGAAGGGATAAGGATGCCACTTGTGATTAGTGACTGAGACATGGGTGCAAGTGGGCAATAGGCTCAGGTGGAGTATGAATTTTGTCTGCATTGAGGATGAGAAGCTCTTGTATGGAAAGAAGAGCTTAAAGCTGTGCTGACTTGAGACATGCTGAGCAGGAGAGTGATAGGCAAGACCGCTTATGGGACTTGTCATCCGCAAGTGTCATGTCACTCATGTTTCCTGTCCTCCCAAAGTCCTAAGTCCACTTTGTGTATTGTTTCCAGGTAGGAAGAAGCACCGTCCTCTTGTAAACTCCATTCAAACCTCCATGGTTGGAAGGTTGTCAACTTTATCCTAACCTTGGGAGAACGCTTCAAATTCTCTGATTTCATAGCAGGATCTTCAGGCCTGAGGAAGCGATCTGGGGGAAAGCTTTACCAGGTTGCTTCTCTGTTTTTATGGTGGCTGCAACCTCTTTTTTCAAGAAAGATTGCCAGTCAGTGTTTCTTTGATCCCTTTCATTAGCCTTATTTTGACAGAATGAACATGTTGTCATGCGTATCCTCCTGAGAGATAGAATAATAATTGGTTAAGGAAATAGGAGCATTTGGACCCTTTGGTTTGCTTCAACATTCAACTAAATCATGGCTAACCTTCTGCCTCCAGTGCTATTTTCCCATACAATTGCAATATCTCTTTATCTTTAATATATGGAAATCTATTGATATTGCTTTTTTCCTGAAATTCATGCTTACTGTTGTAGAATGCCCTACCTATGTGAAATTTAGTAATAGTGAGAAAAATTGAAATGTGGTCCTTCATATGAAATGGTTGTACAGTTCTCACCTAAACAATCACACGGAACAATCCTGAAGAGCATCTGCAACTTATCCATAATGTCCTGATAAATACTTATTCCTCACAATATTCCAAAAAATTATATCATCATTATATTATTAATGTTTGTTGGAGTTTGTGATTGGTGCTTTGTAAAAATGATTATACTTCTTCAAAGTACTTGATTAGCCTTAAAGTGCTCTGGCACGTCTGGTAGACATGAAATATTCTACACACATTTGAGCAGCGTTCTTACAGAATGTTGTCTCTTTTATATGTAGCTCTATTAATAAACAATTTGTCTGTCTATCTCCCATTAAAGTCAAACTAGTGTCAGGTAACAGAATACTCTTGCTTTTTCTATTTCCAACACATATATGCAATTTGTGGAAAATTAATTTTGTTTCCATTGTTTTTGAGAAGGGGAAGATATGAACAAATGCGTAGCACTTGGTGCTAGTGAGGCGAAAGTGAGGACTACAGATGCTGCAGATTAGAGTCGAGAGTGTGGTGATGGACAAGCTCAGCAGGTCAGACAGCATCCGAGGAGCAGGAAAATTGATGTTTTGGGCAAAAGCCCTTCATCAGGAACGACTCTCATTCCTGATGAAGGGCTTTTGTCTGAAACATCGATTTTCCTGCTCTTGGGATGCTGCCTGACCTGTTGTGCATTTCCAGCACCACACTCTCAAGCTTAGTGCTAGTCCTCCCAATTTCTTTAAGATCCTTAGATTTTTAAGTAATTATTTAGTTTGAATTATGATGGTGAGCTTGGGTTGGGAGGGAAGGTGAAAGGCTGGGCAGCAGACCTATTCCATATGACCTCTTCAGAAAACACTCCTCATAGGAACACAAAATATCCAAGCCTATATGTAGGAATAGTCTAGTCCACAGGAGGGTAAAACTGTGGGCTGTTCCATGTGATTTTTCTGAAATGTATGCAAAATTAATTGTAATTTAATTAGCTTTATGTATCATATTGATAATGTGACAGGAACTTACTTAAGTATTATAAAGAGCTTATTTGTCAACGTCTATTCATGCTATAGACCTGCACAGCTAGTGTCTTTACGTGTTCATGGATCAGAGATTGTCAGATGTAGCACTCTTATGATCTAATCTAAAGACACCAATCATTTGGTGTGTGAATTAAACAAGTATGGTATTAATGCAGCTAAAGTTACACAGCTTATTTTGCATGATCATGCAGAGTTGTTAACTATAGTCTTCTCGCAAGGAGATATTCAGAATATATTTCCATTTCATATCAATATGCTCTTTAGCAAAAACATTTTTGTGCACCTTCTTTCTGATTAGTTCTTTCATTTTCTGAATCTCCATTTTGACAATATAATAGTGTTGAGGTCTTTTGGGAAATGTATTTTCTTTGATGATAAATTTGGATAAGCAAGAGTGAGTGAACCATTCTAATTTGAGTAAAGTTGGTAACATTACAACAACTGACATATTATTTTACAAAAATGAATGTTTGGTAATATTATTCACACATCTATTAACTATTCTTGTAAAATCTATATATGAAATTGATATCTTAGCTTCTTTATGATGTATTTGTAATAGCTACAGGTTGGAGATGAATTCCTAATGCATAAAAATACCTGCAATAACAGTTAATGTGGCATTTCACAGAGTGTACTTGTATTCCAAGAGCTTTAGAAATTGAGGAGGATTATCAGGAATTCAGTAACTCCCACCACTAATTTTTCTTCATGAATGGGCAGAAAATGTTGGGGGTTATGTACCTGAATTAGTAACATGCTTCAGCTATGTAGAACGTTTGCTAGGATTGCAGCTGCTGAAAATGCACCCCAACATTTAATTCTTTTTAAACAGTGTTATCAAACATCTCTTTATTTTACTACAACTGTACAGAAAATTCAAAGAAGAATATTTTAAAACATTATAAAGCTAACTGAATGGCCCTACAAGGATTTGGATCAATCTAGCTTGAGATTTCGCTAGAATTTTTATTTGTTGATAATAAAGCCTCCTATGGTATTGCTGAATCAGATTTAACTCCATTTCAATTACTTGTTCCACTCAAGTCAATTACTTTGTTTGGTCTCCTGCACAGCATTGTGACTTCTGATTAACCCACAATGATTACCTCAACACCAGTATTTAACAAATGGAGATTTTTGATAGCTATTCATATCTTTTAAAACTTACTTGATTATTCTTTATTAATTTTGAATTCTGCAATGGTGTTTGAGAAACTGGATAAACCCCCAAGTCTGTAGCACCTGGTTTCCCATCTCATATTACAGGGAATTTACAAAATAGCATGTCATTTTAAATTTTGCTGGCATTGTGTAGAACGTTTTAAAACTTCCTTGCTAATTTATGATATTGATTTAACAGCATTAAATTTCAACTCAACATGACTTTATCATCTAACTCACTTAATTATAAGAACACCAATGGAAACATTTAATGCAATATTGTCATTGGAATGCATTGATTGACAGCAGAACATTGGAAATGAGCTGCCTAAGACCATAGACACAGGAGCAGAAATAGGCCATTTGGCCCATCACATCTGCTCCACCATTTAATCATGGCTTTCTCAAACCTATTTTCCTTGTAACCCTTGATCCCCTTGACAATCAAGAACCTATCTATCTTTGTCTTAAATATACTCAAGTGAACAGGCCTCGGTGCTCTGTAGCAATTAATTCTATATATTCACCACTCTCTGGCTGAAGAAGTTTCTCCTTATTTTTGTTCTAAAGGGCCTTCCCTTTACTCTAAGGATATATCCTTGGATCCTTGACTCTCTTACCAATGGAAACATCTTCCCAATGTCCACTCTGATCAGGCTGTTCAGTATTCTGTAAGTTTCAGTTCGATCCCCCATTAATCTTCTAAACTCCATCGAATGAAAGTCCTCAAATGATCTCATATGTAAAGCCTTTCATTCTGGGACTATCCTCATGAACCTCCTCTGGACCTGCTCTAGACCAGTACATCCTTCCTGAGGTATGGGGCCTAAGATTGCTCAATGTAGTCTGACCAGAGTCTTATAAAGCCTCAGAAATACATCCCTGCTTTTATATTCTCGTCCTCTCGAAGTGAAAGACAACATTGTATTTGCGTTCTAAGTACCGTATCAACCTACAAGTTTACCTTGAGAGAATCTTGGACTAGAACTCCCAAGTCCCTTTGTGCTTCAGATTTCTGAATATTCTCCCCATTTAGAAAACAGTCCATGTCTCTATTCTTCCTGCCAAAGTGCATGACCTCACACTTTCCCATGTTGTATTCCATCTGCCACTTCTTTGCCCACTCTCCTAACTTTTCTAAATCCTTCTGCAGTCTCCCAGTCTCCTCAACACTACCTGTCCCTGTACCTATCTTTATATTATCTGCAAACACAGCTAGAATGCTCTCAGTTCCTTCATCTAGATATTTAATCTATAAAGTGAAAAGTTGTGGTCCCAACACTGAACCTTGTGGAACACCACTTGTCACTGATTGATTGACATCCTGAGATAGACCCTTTTATCCCCACTCTTTGCTTTCTGCCAGATAGCCAATCTTCTATCCATGCTAGTACCTTGCCTCTAATGCCATGATCCCTTATCTTACATAGCAGCCTCCTGTGTGGCACCTTGTCAAAGGCCTTCTGCAAGTACAGCTAGGTAACATCCATTGGTCTAACCTGCTTGTTACCTCCTCAAAGACTTCTTACAGATTTGTCAGGCATGACCTCCCCTGATGAAACTATACTGACTTTGCCCTATTTTACCATGCACTTCCAAGTATTCAGAAATCTCATCCTTCAGAATGGACTCCAAATGCTTACCAATGACCCAGATCAGACTAATTTCCAGTCTTTTGCCTTACTCTCTTATGAAACAGGGGCATTACAATAGTGATTTCCCAGTCTTCTGGGACCCTTCCTGACTCCAGTGATACTTGAAAGATCACCACTAACGCCTCCACTATCTCTTCAGCGATCTCCTTCACAACTCTGGGTGTAGTCCATCTGGTTCAGGTGATTTATCCACTTTCACACCTTTCAGTTTCTCTAGCATTTTCACCTTGATGATGGTCACCCCCACTCCCCCCTTCCCCCCAACTCTTTTGAATTTTTGGGATATTCCTCATGTCTTCCACCGTGAAGACTGACACAAAGTACTTATTCAGTTCCTCTGCATTTCTTTGTTCCCCGCTATTACTTCTCCAGCATCATTTTCCAGTGGTCCAATGTCCACTTTTGCCTCTCTTTTGCCCTTTATACATATATAAAGGAACTCTTGCAATCTTCTTTTCTATTACTGGCCAGCTTAACCTAATTTTTAATCTTCTCTCTCCTTACTTTTTCCGTTGTCCTCTGTTGGTTTTTGTAGGCATCCCAATCCTCTGGCTTCCCACTATCCTTCGCCACATTATATGCTTTCTCTTCTGCTTTTATGCTGTCCTTGACTTTCCTTGTCAGCCATGGTTGCCTCATCCTCCCTTTAGTATGTTGCTTTTTCTTCGGGATGAATTTTTGCTGTGTCTCTTGAATTACTTACAGAAATCCCTGCCATTGCTGTTCCACTGTTTTTCCTGGTAGGAGCCCTCTCCCAGTCAATTCTGGTCAGCTCCTCCCTCATGCTCCTGTAATCGGCTTTATTCAACTGTAAAACTATTACATCTGATTCCAGCTTCTTCTCCTCAAATTACAGAGTATTTAATACTAATGCTCACTGCCTCCGAAAGTACCTTTATCTTAAGCTCCCTTACAAGTCTGCCTCATTGCACAACCCTAAATGCAGAATTGCCTATTTCCTTGCGAGCTCCACTACAAGCTACTCCAAAAATCTTGTCTCATCGACATTTCACAAATTCTTTCTCTTGTGATCCACTACCAACCTGATTTTCCCAGTCCACCTACATATTGAAATACCCCATGATCACTGTAACCTTGCCTTTCTTAAACACCTTTTTTATCTTCTGATGTATGCTGTGCTTAACTCTTAACTACTATTTGGAGGCCTGTGCATAACTCCCACTACGTTTTGTTTTACTTTTGTGGTTTCTCAACTCTACCCACACAGATTCTACACCATCCAAACCTACTTCATTTCTTACTATTGATTTAATTTCATTTCTTACTACTTAGGCAACTCCACCCCCTCTGCCCACCTGTCTTTTTGATAGGATGTATATCCTTGGATATTTCAATTTCAGTCCTGATCCCCTTGCAGCTACATTACCTTGGTGTCCACCACGTCATACCTGCCAATTTCGATCTGCGCCACAAGCTCACTTACCTTATTTCTTATACTGCATGCATTTAGATACAATACCTTCAGGCTTATATTAACTGTCCCTCTTCTCATTGTCATTCATTTATCCAGTGTGCTTGAAGTTTAATTTCTAACTCTTTCCAAACACTCTGTACTATTTGATGTTCTGGCAACTTTAATAATCTCTCCTGAGTTCTTCTTTCCTTTCTTTTTTAAAATATTTTTCCATGCAGTTGAATCCACCCCCACTGATGTTAACCTCTTGCTTTGTTTTCCATTGACCATTATACTACTTGGAGTTTTACCCATCCCTTCCCCGCACATGCTAGTTTAAAGTCCTGTTGACCACCCTATTTACCCTTTTCGCTCAAACATTGGTCCCAGCTCAGTTCAGGTGAAGACTGTACCAATGCTACAGGTCCCCCTGTTTTAATACTGACATCCGTGCTCCCTGAAAAGGAACCCCTCTTTCCCGCACCACTCTTGAAGCCATGTGTTTACTTCCCTTATTCTCGTGTCCCTATGCTAATTTGCATGTGGCTCGGGCAATAATCCAAAGATTATAACCCTTTAGTTCCTGATAATCCCTAAATAAATCCTCTTTTCTAGTCTTGCCTATGTTGTTTGTCCTGATGTGGACCACAACAACAGGATCCTTCATGATCTATAAGGGTGGCACAGTGGCTCAGTTGGAAGCACTGCTGCCTCACAGCGCCAGGGATCCGGGTTCAATCCCAGCCTTTGGTGACTGTCTGTGTAGAGTTTACACATTCTCCCTGTGGGTGTCCTCCAGGTGCTCTGGTTTCTTCTCACAATCCAAAGATGTGCAGGTTAGGTGAATTGACCATGTTAATTGCCCATAGTGTTCAGGAATGTATAGGTTAGGTGCATTAGTTAGGGGTAAATGTAGAGTAATAGGGAAGGGGAATGGGTCTGGGTGGGTTACACTTCGGAGGGTTGGTGTGAACATGTTGGGCTGAATGGCCTGATTCCACATCGTAGGGATTCGATGAAAATAAGTGATAATGTTACACATTGTGCTGTGAGTGTCATAGCTTGTTTTCTGTTACCTTCTGTTTAATTTTCTTCTTTCCCCATCATAAAGATGACTCTTTCCTCTGAATTCAGAACATGTTCTCCTATCCTTACCATTAAGCTAATTGCCAAGTCCCCTGATTCAAGATGAGTCAAAGGCAAGCAAGACAAGAGCAACACTAGGCATGCATGCCAAACAAGGCTAGCAACATGTGATTAAAGCAACCAACTGATAAGACGACATAGCTTTGATCTTATCATATCCAGTTGTAAATAGCGGCTGCCAATTAAACAATTAACTGAAGGAGGAGGATTTATAAACATTCCCATTGCCGATGATTGAGGATTTCACACATCAGTGCAAAAAACCAGGCCTAAGTATTTCCATCCACCTTCAATCTGAAGTGGTGAGTAAATGATCTATATCGGCTTCCTGCTGAGGTCCCTAGCATCACAGATGCTGGTCTACGTGATGTCAGGAACAGCTCAAGGTACCGGATACTGCAAAGACTATGGGCTCTGATAACATCTTGGCAAAGCACTGGAAACTTGTGCTCCAGATCTCCGCACCACCCCACGCCTCTCTGTCTTCCTTGAAGACCATTTTCTTCATCAATCTTTGGTTCACACTACTGTCCCTTCCAAATCCCCAACCCACCCGTACCTTCTGCTGCAACCGTAAAAATTGCAAAACCTACCAATACACCATCTCCCTCATCTACATCCAGGGCCCAAACAGTCCTTCCAGGTGAAACAGAGGTTCACCTGTTTCTCCTCCAACCTAATTTACTGCATCCGCCTCTCCTGATGTGGTCTTCTCTACATCGGTGAGACGAAACGTAAACTTAAGGAACGTTTCGCTGAGCTTCTCAGCCATAAGGGCCAGCCTGACCTCCCGGTGACTGCCCAGCTCAAATTTCCTTCCTACTCCCACTCCGAAATGTCTATATCAGCCTCCTCCATCACCATGGTGAATCAGACTGGATTTTGGAGGAATAACACCTTATCGTTGCCTGGGGAGCCTACAGTCTGGAGGACTCAACATTAAGTTCTCCAATTTCAAATAATCTTCCCACCCATTCCCCAACTCCCTTTTCAGACCCGCCTCCTTCCTTCCAGCTACCAACCTGATTCATCCCTCCCATCGACCAACTAGGTTGTATGCACCATCTGTGTTCACCTATCACTACCTCATCATTCCGCCCCTCTACCTGCTCAAAATCTTCTTCCCGACCCCTACCTCATTTATCTGCAGTTCCCCATACCCCTACGTCCAGTCTTGTAGAAGGGTTGACTTCTCACCTCCTGGCTTGCTGTGCTCTTTCAGTCTCCTGCTTGTCTACACCACACCTAATTATGGCATTGAGCTGTTTGATTAACTGGTGGAATCTGCTCAAGTATTGATGTCAACTTTATTCTTACATTAAATTCTAAAATTAGATGATACTTTGTGACTAAACATAAACAAAATTTCTTAAGCTAAACAATAAAACAGATAACATTTAGGGGAGGCAATGGTGTAGGGCAATATCACAAGACAATTAATCCAGAGACCCAGGTTCTGGGAACCTGAGTTTGAATCCCACCATGGTATATGGTGGAATTTGAATTCAATCAAAATCTAGAATTAAGAGTCTAATGATAACCATGCAGCCATTATCACATAGGAGAAAGTGAAGACCGCAGATCCTGGAGGTCTGAGTCAAGAGAGCCATTATCACTTGTCAGGAAAAAGCCACTTGGTTCACTACTGTCCTTTAGGGAAGGAAACTGCCACCTGTGGTTGACTCTCAACTGCCCTCTGGGCAATTAGGGATCGGCACTAAATGAAGGTGTAGATGGTGATGTCCACATCGAGTGAATGAATTAAAAAAAGAAAAGACAGCTGTTGACTTGTTAACACTTACGTAATATTTTTAAACACACAAATCTTTTACATACCCTACAGCAAAAATTATTTTCTAGAAAAAATCATTCTATAAAAAGTTGTTCCACAGCATAATGCTGCTTACTGATATAGATAGGAGTAAACCGAGTCTGGTTTGCCAGTTAAAATCTCAAATATTGTAAAATATGAAAAGGCAGTCTGTTATTGGATATGTTTGAATTGTGGTGATAAATGTTAGTAATTACTGTTGAATGGTTATTTGGCGCTTGGGAGATCTTTGCATTGGACAATTTACAAAATGGATGTATATGCGTCAGAAAAACTGTTAAAACATTGAACAAAATTATTTGATATTTATGAACATAGCATACATAAGAAGAAACTCAAAATTGATCTTTTGGGTTTTATATTTTGTGTTACAGGTCACTATTCTCATTTTTCTTGCACTTGCATTTCTTGCTTGTATTGTGTTCCTTGTGGTATACAAAGCCTTCACCTATGATCACAGTTGCCCAGATGGATTTGTGTATAAGGTAAGGAATGAGGAAAAAAAAATACATCTTCTATGAATGTACTGAATTTGTGTAATACCTAACTAGTCTAATTTTGATCTAATAACTGCTTTGCTAATAACAATAAATTCAATAGCTAGTCATTTGTCATAATTGTGATTACATTATTTACTGACTCAAATGTGACATTACATAGGCATATTAATGTGAATTTTATTAGAGCAGCTTGTATCATTAGGTTTTGCCCACCAGTGAAAATTAGAAAGGAAATATAGAGTGAGATTCCATGTATGAGTGTTAATTTCATTTGTATATTTTTCTTGACAAAATGCATTTTCAGTGAAGTAAATGCAATCATAGACAAATTTGACTTTGTTTATAAAGAGGTTTTAATGTCTTGAAAATAGCATAATGGCAATCAGATATGTCCACAGTGAATATTATATAGCTCATTTAACCTATTTTAGTTTTCGAATGTTGCAATTTTTAAAAAGAATCAGCAGCAAAGCTTTAGTTTGAAACAAGATCAAAGTTTTGTTTATTTTACAACTGTTGTTGGAAGTAAGTAAAAAAACTTGTACAGTTATTAGTTATCACACAGATGTAAAGATTAGAATAGATACGAGTAAAGGACACTTATAAAATTGAAAGTTAGTTCAGTCCATTATCATCGTGGCCTGTTACTGGTGAGTAGATTCTCTTCCTGAGGAGCGAGTTAAAAATTTGAAGACAGAATTCAATAGACGTAATGGCTTCTGTAGTTGCATAGAACAGATGGACTCAGTAGTAGAGCAGACTTTGAGAGGGAGGAATAGAGAAGATTTCTTATTGCTGATTAGTTCTGTGACTATGGTACTTTCAGAATGCCTGGACTATTTCAACAAAGCTATATTGACTTTTGATGGCCTTTCTCCTTAAGATGAGCATTCTTTTCACTGGAGATGTTGTCTATCAGACCTTCCTGCAGAATGATGTATCTCCGTGTAATACTGATGAAATGCAGTTTGGCTACTTGGTTAAATTTTGATAGATCATTGTCTTACCAAGCAATGCCAAATTTGCTAGAATTCTGTGTCTGGGTTCTTTCAGTCTTCTACTCTGTCAGAAGTTTTTGAATTAAGAACTCATTGTGTTGTCCAAAAGGTACTCAAATTCTAAACATTTTGCTTTGTGATTGCTGTTGAGGTAACACCTCTGCTGCTCTGTCTTTCTGAATGAAATTAATCAGAAAGACCTCACGTGACTCTTGGGAGCCAGCTTTTTGAGTCCACAAGCATGCCTTTACATAATCTGAAAATATACAGTATCTCCACCAAAGGTTCCCAGGATCAGATCCAAAAGGGCATCTTACCTCTCCAAAAAAAAACAAAACATTCCTCCAGCCGTCATCCCTTACACCCCTCAACCTCAACACACTTCATCCCAAATACATGCCAACCTCTGCCTATCCCCACGTCCTCTGTCCATCCACTGACTTTCTCAAACCCCTATGCCAACATAGTACCTTTATTTCCCTTTACACCGACCATACCAATGCATTGAGTGTCCTGGACTAGTGCAGCTAAATATTCTATATTTTTGACATCAGGAAACAGTACTCACTTGATTGGCACCCCGTGCATTCACTCTCTCCAGCATTGATGTGCAAGCAACAGTGTATCCTATCTACCAGATACAATACATCAAATCACCAAGGCTTAGACAGCACCTTCCAAACCCACAACCTTTACCACCTAGAAAGGGAATTACAGCAGGTACATAGGAACAAGATCTTCTGCAAGATCCCCTCCAAATCATGGTGACTTGGAATTATATCGCCTTTCATTCATTATTGTTGTCTCAAATTCCTGCAACTTCGTCCCTAATACCATATGCGTCCCTGCACCCTCATGAAAGGAGTACCAGGATTTTGTCCTCGTGAGATGAAAGAACGTCATTATATCGCTCCAGCTGAGAATGGAATGGAGCTTAGAGGGGAACTTCCAGGTGATTTTCTTGGTGGTAGAGATTGTAGATTTAGAAGGTCCTGCTGAAGGAGGCTTTATTAGGCTATGCGCTACAATGCATCTTGTGTATGTTACACACACTGCTGCAATTGTACACTGGGCTGCTTATGTGGGCTGCTTAGCTTTGGATTGTCTTACCCTTCTTGAGTATGTGGCACACATAATACTCCCCACTTAACGCAAGCCTAAATATTGTCCCAGTCTTGCTGCATAGGAAAACAGACTGCTTGAATATTTAAAGTAATATCATGCCCATTTTCCTATGAGGTTCCTCTGAGGAATGGTAGTCCTACATAGAGACATCTGAAATCAAGGGATCCAATTGTATTTCTTGCCATCCAGCAGTCACTTTCACTCTTGCTTGTGCTGTTGAAATAAAACTTGGAGACTGAGCTGGCAGAACATAACCTACACTGGCTCCCTGTAAAGCATTGCTCCAATTTTAAAATTCTCATCCTTGCTTTCAGGTCCCTCCTTGGCCAGGCCCTTCCCTATCTCGAATCTTCTCCAGCCCTAGAATCCTCCGAGATATGTGCGCTCCTCTATTTTTGGCTTCTTGAATATCCATTATTTAAATTACATCATCATTGGTCCCTGCACCTTTTAAGCTGCCTTGACCCCCGAAGTCTAGAATTCCAACTGTAAACCATCCCATCGATCTACCTAGTTTTTCCAATTTAAAAAGCTCCTTAATATGTACTGTTAAGAGGACTAAACCAACGAGGCTATGGAGTGACTTGAAATCAAAGATGAGAATTTAAAACAAAGTTAATTCTTACTGGAAGCCAGCATAGGTGAAGGGACTTCTATTCAGTAAGTTCAGGGGCAGTAGAATTTATGAATTTGGGAGACTGTCCAGGAGTGCATTTGAATAGTCAAGTCTAAGAGGTAGCAATGAAAAATATATTGACTCCATGTAGGTTGAATGATTAAGTTTTTGTGTAATGTGCTGGGTTAATTTTTTCTTTCTCTTCCTGTTTTTTTAATAGTATTTCATGTGCACACATATTTGACTAGTTACTTTAGATTTTGTGTAGTAGTTTGCCAATATGCTCTTTCCAAATTTTGAAGATCATAGGATCATATGACCACTATTGGAGGAGAAAGTGAGGACTACAGATGCTGGAGATCAGAGCTGAAAATGTGTTGCTGGAAATGCGCAGCAGGTCAGGCAGCATCCAAGGAACAGGAGAAAACATTCCTGAAGAGTCAAGTGTGAAACTGGGCTATTGTATCCCATACAAAACTAGAGTCACAGAAATATACAACATGGAAACAGACCTTTTTGGTCCGACTCATCTATGCTGACCAGACATCCTAAATAAATGTAGTCCCATTTGCCAGCATTAAACCCTTACCCCTCTAAACCCTTCCTAATCATATAGCCTTCCAGATGCCATTTAATTGCTGTAATTGTTACCAGCCTCCACCACTTCCACTGGCAATTAATTCTATCATATACACACCACCCTCTGCGTGCAACATTTGCCCCGTAAGTCCCTTTTTAAATCCTTCCCTTCTAGTTTTGGACTCCACCACCCTGGTCAAAAGACCTTGTCTATTTACCCTATCCATGCCCCTCATGATTTAATAAACCTCTAGTAGGTTACCTTCACCCTCTGACTCTACAGGGAAAACACCTCAATCTATTCTGCCTCTCCCGATAGCTCAAATCCTCCAATCCTGGCAACATCCTTGTAAATCTTTTCTGAACCTTTTCAAGTTTTACAACATCCTTCCTAAAGTAGGGAGACCACAATTGCATACATTATTCCAATAGTGGCCTAGCTGAAAATGTCTTGCTGGAAAAGCGCAGCAGGTCAGGCAGCATCCAAGGAACAGGAGTATCGATGTTTCGGGCATAAGCCCTTCTTCAGGAATGTCTTCTCCTGTTCCTTGGATGCTGCCTGACCTGCTGCGCATTTCCAGCAACACATTTTCAGCTCTGATCTCCAGCATCTGTAGTCCTCACTTTCTCCTCCAATAGTGGCCTAACCAATGTCCTGTACAGCTGCCACATGACCTCCCAACTCCTGTACTCACTGCACTGTCCAATAAAGGCAAGCATAACAAACATGATCTTCACTTTCCTATCCACCTGTGATTCCACTTTCAAGGAACTTTGAACCTGCACTCCAAGGTCTCTGTTCAGCAACACTCTCCAGGACCTTACATTAAGTATAGAAGTCCTGCCCAAACTTGCATTTCCAAAATGCAGCACCTCACATTTATCTAAATTAAACTCCATCTGCCACTCCTCGACCCATTGACCCAACTGATCAAGATCCCGTTGTACTCTGAGGTAACCTTCTTTGTACCCAAATTGCAGGTGTAGTGGACTGCAATCTGCAAACTTACTAATCATACTTCCTATATTCACATCCAACTCATTTATATAAATGAGTTACAGCTTTTGCAGTGGACACAGCACCAATCCTTGTGGCACACCACTGGACACAGGCCTCCAACCTGAAGGGCAACCCTCCACCATGACCCTGTCTTTACCTTCGAGCCAGTTCTGTATCCAAATAACTAGTTCTCCCTCTATTTCATGTGATTTAACCTTGCTAACCAGTCTACCATGGGAAACCTTGTCAAACCGTACTGAAGTCCAAACAGATCACGTCCACTGCTCTGCCCTCAACCGTTTTTGTTACTTCTTCAAATAAACTCAATCAAGTTAGTGAGACACTATTTCCCACACACACACACAGCCATGTTGACTATCCTTAATCAGTCCTCACCTTTCCAAATACATGTAAATCCTATCCCTCAGGATTCCCTCCAACAACGTGCCCGCCACTGATGTCAGACTCACAGGCATATAGTTCCCTGGTGTTCGTTTACCACTTTTCTTAAATAGTGGCACCACATTAGCCAACCTCCAGCCTTCCGGCACCTCATCCATGGCTAGCAATGATACAAATATCTCAGCAACGGACCCAGAAATCTCTTCCCTAGCCCCTCAGAGTTCCAACATATACCTGATTAGATCCCAGGGATTTATCCATCATTATGCATTTAAAGATGTCTTCCCTAAGTGCAGCTGTGATGTTATCCCTAATCAAAAAATGCCAATACCCCCCCCCCCTCCCTTTCAATACTTCCTATAGCATCCAAACCCTGGAATCTTAATCTGCCAATCCTGCCCATCCATGAGTCATGTCTCTAATTGCTGTGCTATCCCAGTCCACAACCATGCCCTGAGTTCATCTGCTTTACCTGTTAAGCCTCTTACTTTGAAATAAATGCAGTTTAATTTATCAGTCCTACCTCATTCTCCGCTTTGTTCCTGCCTGCCCTGACTATTTGAATTTTTTTCCCCCAACTGTACTAGTCTCAGACTGATCTTTTTCCACACTATCTCCCTCAGTACCAGAAACCTGCCTGTCCATGCTACATTCCCCTGAGAATCCATCACCCCCACATTTTCCAGAACAGCATACTTGTTTGAGAAAGGAATGGCCACAGGAGAGTCCTATACTACCTGCCTCCCTCCCCTACCTTTCCTAAAGGATACCTGACTACATCTGCAGTAAATCTCCCTCCCTGCAGCTACCATTGATCACACCCCCCACTCGTGTAAATTCCTCTTTACCTCTAACTGCTGCTCCAACTGAACCATGTGATCCGATAAGTGTGTTTCGCAATCAAACACACTTCCTGCAGACATAATCAGTATTATTGCAACTCTCCCTAATCTCCTACATCTGACAGGAAGAGTACATCACTCTACTAAAGGCCATCTTTGCTCCTTAACAATCTACAGACCCAGAAAATAGCACATAGTCTTACTGCTCTAAAAATACTACTCCAGGCTAGCTTTGAACCTGTAGAAAGATCTCAATAAAAACATATTCAAAAAGAACTCACTCTACTCACAATTGTAGATTTACAAAAACAAGTAAGATTACATTTTAAAACTAGCCACTTAAGTGCTCCCCAGTTGTGAGCTCTACCGCGGTGGTTTCTCCAAAGTCAGTGAATTTTGCTGTTAGTTTATTTTTCTTAGAATGAACTCTGATGTCCAGAGACACTTGAAAATGGACAGCAATGTTAACAGCTGTGCAGGCTACTGCTGGGTCTGACGGCAGTGGAGGTTTCTTTCTCTATTTGAACCACTGACCATCTGGTCATTGCCCTTTGTCAGTCTTCCTCCTTTTTAAAATGCCATTGTTTTGATTCTTTTCCCCCCAAAGTTCCTAAACAATGCGATGCAACAGCTTATAAAATGGTAATTACTGCTCTTAGAATTGGAGGAAATCAGCTCCAACATTATAAGTAACTTAAGAAAAAGGAGCAGCTTTTACAGCCAGAATGTTATCGTGACCTCCATCTTGAATTACCCAGAATCCCTTCTTTGATGAATAAAGTGTGGTGTAATTGCTCAGCCAATAGCTGATAGTTACTTCCTTATCAGTAAAACTATAATTTTAAAATGTTTATATTTAAAAAAGATATAACTCAAACATTTTCCGATTTTTTTTTATTAATGTATACATTTAACATTCTATTCATAATTATATAATTGAATATAGAACACAGCTGCCTAACTGCCGGATCATCAGCTCAAACATTTTTTAATTCAGTAGTTTACCTCATGCTGATTCAAAGCAATTATATGCTACACTTCTCATATGCTTAATCACATTTAATTCTTGTTCATTTTACATCATTGAATTATGCCATTCTAGATTAAACTAGCCTGTAAATTCAGCAATGTTATTTAACTGAATGAAGCTATGCTGTCACACATAGTGGCCATGGGAATATATTAGAAAACAAAAATATGCAACACAGTTTTCCCAAGTGCACACAGTTCCATTTTTGGACTGCAAAATGAGTAATAGAACAATTTGTGCAGAAATTTCAGGTTTTTTTTGACCATAATTAAGTGAATTTTCATATCTCTAGTCTTTCTTGCTCTGAATAGCATCAAAATGTAATAATTTGCCCATTAAATTACTAAAAATAAAACTGCATTATACCATATATATGCAGAGTTTAGAGATGTAGTTGCTCAATTGTTGTGCTGTTGATGTCATAAGTTAAAATTTCATCATGTGTTGTGAATTTGGACTAAATAAATGTACTCATTTGAAGACTATAACTAGAGGAAACCTCCAACAAAGTTGTCAGATTATTATAAAATCCCTGGTGAGTCACTGTTATCCTTAAGTGAAGGAAACTTCCTCATACCCAACTCAGTAATCTCAATAGTACTCATTAAAAGAATCAGTGATTCACCACAAACTTTAAGGACAATTGGGATGTACGGTAAATGCTGTCTTACTAATCTTGTCCATCTCCCCAAAATGGTATGGAAATAAAAGGACTGCTAACTAATATACAACTGCAATGACCCTTGCAGCTGAGTTTGGATGAAATCAAATCTACTCAAATTCCTCTAAATAATAGAATGTTTGAGTACCAGTGTAATACCTAGTATAAACTCTACTAAATGAAGCCACTGTCACTTGTTATGGCCATTTCACTTGTGTGAAACCATGTAAATTTGACCAATAAAATGCTGCAAGGTTGTTTTAGGGATTACTCAACCATAAGAAAGGTCTCCATTTAGATTGGAACGTTGCAATTTGTTCTGTGTTCTTGCTGCCATCATTCACTCATATCATGCGGAAAATGCAGGATTGAGAATTCCCTGGTTTTTTTCAGTACAGGAATCTTTCATAGCATCAATCTTCAGAGCCATCCAACTGTTTAGATGTTTCTTTGCCCATTCTTTCCTCACCAATGTTTTGTCCTGAAAATAGTGACCTCTTGTTGAACTGTAGTTCCATTTGAATCAGACATCCTGGCCTCCTCCCACCCTATCTTCTACATATAAACCAACATTTTCCTAGCTACCATCAGTTCTGAGGAGGGATCCCGGACGTGAAACATTAACTCTGCTTTCTCTTCACAGATGCTGCCAGACCTGCTCAGCTTTCCCAGCAATTTCTGTGTTTATTTCTAATTTACAGCCTCTGCATTTCTTTTGCTTTTTATCCTAGCATATCTCACTGAATTGCTCCTTGTTCAGAATATTGACTGTGTGCATTATTGAGTAACTCATTTGTAGGAGTTATCACAATCAAGTTGGTTGCAATTTTCAAAGTGATGCTGATAAGTTGAAACTAATTTTTGACTCATTTCCCTTTCCCAAATCTAGGAGTACTGGAGCCAATTGCAGCATCCATACTTTTGTCCTAGGTGATGGGAGCTAGCTGATGGAGTGAATCTAGGGCTTGCCTGTTCTAGGTGGTTCATCAATTCACTAAATAAGCATCCTGAGCCAAAGGAGAAAGGGCGCTTTCTTATTATAGTTAGTGTTAAATATCATTTGCTATTTTAGAAACAGCTGTCCAAGGCAAATTTAAGTAAAATATTGAATTACATTTTGTGTAAAGCATTACATAATATGCAAATAGACAAGATGAGTACAAGCAAAGTTATAGAGATGAAAAAAGCAAAACATTGCACCAACAGTTGTCTATCAATAATACGAAATGGAAACTTTTGGACAATATATCATGTCCAAATTCTGAATCACCATTGTTTTTATTGTATAGATAGGGAAAAAGCATTCCGTTCAACCATATAGATTTATTTTATTTCCAGCCTAATTCGTTATCCCTTTTTATTTCCTGATAGCATAAACGCTGTATACCAGCATCTCTTGAAGCCTACTACTCAGCACAAGACTCTACTTCTCGAGGGCGATTCTACACAGTCATCAGTCATTACAGCCTGGCTAAACAAACTACTTCCCGGTCAGTTTCTCCATGGCTGCCTGCTGCATCAGCTGAGAAACCAGCAGAACATGATTCAAAATCCTCAAGCAGTGACAGTCACTGAACAACTTCTCTGGGTGTGACGTTTTTTTCAAAACATAAAACTAATTGAAAGGTGTTAAGGTTGCTAATAATGGACTGTTGTTTCAGTTCCAAAACAAAGCAGTATTTGGATTATATGATAGTTGTTTCTTTTGTCCCTTGTCCTTGTTGATTTGTAATTGATTCTGAAGTTTTTTTGTACAAAGGCATGTTTGGTGTTGCTGCACTTCACATTATAAACACATTTTTAAATAGGCTACATGTCTTTAATGACTTTGTTTAATTGAATTTCAAAAATAGCCTTCATGGTGTTCAGTGAGCTCTCTCCCGAAGACAAGTTGGTGCACATTTGTTCATTTTTTAAGTAGAGCATTTCCCGCATGAGCAGTTTATGTGCATGAAATTTTGCACGTTTGGCTGACGTGTACAGTTATAATCATATGATGTTGTCACCCTCAGTGGCTGCACTTTTTTAGAAATAAAACAGATAAGACAAGCTTATGTACTTTAGCCATTGGCTGAAGAGCAGTTGATAACCTATAGTTCTCCTACAACTGCAGATACTTGGGTGCTCTGTAGTTCCTGCATACTACAATAATGCTTATACTTGGAAAAGGATAGAGTGATTGACTGCTGTACATATGAATTCTTGATATTAAGGGATGCAGTATGGGGATTTGTACATTAGATTTCACATGAATTATCAGATTTGTAGCTGAAGCTTAGTAGAGAATTGTAATGATTAGTAATTAACACAAGTGCAGAGTCATCTTTCTCATGTTTTCATATGTATTATTACATTGTCAATTGTGTTGATTTTCAGCTAATGTAAAAAAAAAGGAATAATTTATAACTCCTTGTGGTGTATTTTTGTCACTATCTAGCAGAAACTAAAGTATTTTTGGTTGTGTTTCTTGGGATTTTTCCGATAAAGAAATAAAGCTAGATGTGTCTGACGTTTTCAATAGTTATTTTTCATTTTTGATGTCTTTCTGATTACAAAAAAAACAAAACAAGCAAACAACTTATTATCCATTTTCACCGGCTTTGATCTTAGCACCTTTTACAGTTCTCCCAAAGTATTATGGTATAGTCATAATATACATTTTGGCCACATCATTTATTATATATCTGCATGTAGCTATACTTGCAGCGAAGACTATATCATGTATTGATGGAAACAATGACTTTGAGGTACTGATGTTGGACTAGGGTGGCCAAAATTAAAAGTCACAACACCTGTTTATAGTCCAGCAAGTTTATTTGGAAGCACTAGTTCTCAGAGCGCCTCCTTCTTCAGATAGTCTTCAACCACCTGAAGGAGCAGTGCTCTAAAAGCTAGTGCTTCCAAATAAATCTTTTGGACTATAACCTAGTGTTGTGATTTTTAAACTTAAGAGACGTCCTTGGATAAAGAGACCAGAATGTAAAATGGTTTGGTGATGAGGAAAAGTAGGGAAAGAATTCCAAGGTGGAAATGATCTACAGACCCACTATCATTAACCATAAATTAGGAAGAAGTATTAAAGAAGGAATGTGGGCAATTTGTGATAAAGAGTTGACAATAACCATGGGTAAAATCTACATATAAAACTTGAAAAGATGAAATAGTAACCTCAACACTGAGCTCACAAAATGTTTTGACAGAGTTTTTATTTTAGACAGCACATTCTGGAAATGCCCAGAAAACAAGCAAAGTGTTGTGTAATGTGATAGGGTCAATTAATAATCTCAGGGTAAAATTACTTAAGTAGCAGTGAACATAATTGGATTTTACATCCAGTTTAAAAAATGACTTATGCTATTACCATCAGATAAGTCAGATTTCAGAATGAAATCTAACCTGATGAATTATATTTAGTTTTTAAAAAAAAATTACATGGTGATCTTTCACTGAAATATAGACATACCAGGATTAACTTTTAACAATAAATCAAAAACTTAACATGAAAGAAAATAAACAAACTATCTGCATATAACAGTTTAAAAGATTTCAAATGCCTGGCAAAATAAAATTCATATACTCCCCAACACATTCTCTTCACAGATAACCAAAACGAAGAGAAATTCTTCTTTGCTATAAAATCTGTACGTTAACTGCTTTTTTTCAGTTCTGCTACTGTGAACTGTGAAGTTGTTTTCTTTGTGTCATAACTGAGCTTAGACTTTCTCAGTTTTGAATATCCAGTAAAGATTTCTAACCAGACACACCTAGCAAGGAAAGCATCAAAATTACAGAAAACCATGTAATTGTGAAAGATGAGTGGTGGGTCAGATGACCAGTCAGAAGAATGAATAGTAGAGAATGGCTAAGGTTAAATGAGGACAAATAAGTAAGTGTGAGTGGAATAGAAAATAAAAACATTACAAGTTTCTATAGGCATCTAAAAACGAAAGATGCAAGTAAACTGAATGTTGGTCCTCTAGATGATCTGAACAGGGAATCAATAGTGGATATTAAAGAACTGCTGGATGTACTTTGCTTTGGTCTTCACCAGAGGATACAAAATGCATCCTAATATGAGCTGTAAATCAAGTGGTTGAAGGAAGAGAGGAATCTGAAAAAAACTTAAGAAGCTGCATGTTGATAAGCTTCTGGGTCCTAATGGACTTCATCTGAGCATCTGAGAAAATATTTATATTGTGATAATTGTGAATTGGTGTTAGTTTTCCAAGATGTGAGAGATTCTAGAAAGGTCCTGTCAAAATTGAAAATGGCAAATATAAACCCACATTCAAGAAGTGGGGGGTGGGGGGCAGATAACAGAAAACTGCAGGTCAGTTAGCTTGACCTTTGTCATGGAGAAGGTGTTAGAATCCAAAGTTAAGGAAGTTATAACAACAAAGTAATTAGAAAGAGTCAGCATGACTTTATGAAAGAGAATAATATTTAACCAATTTATTAGGATTCTTTGAAGGAATAACATGCATTGTAGATAAATTGGCGCTCACGGATATACTGTACTTGCATTTCCAGAAGATATTTGAAAAAGTTCCATACAAACCAACTTAGAACATAGAACATAGAAGAATACAGCGCAGTACAGGCCTTTGGCCCTCGATGTTGCGCCGATCCAAGCCCACCTAACCTACACTAATCAACTTCTTGATTGATTCCTGGGCAAGTGGCCACAGCTTTGTGATTGGACAATACAGCAGAAGCATCCAGTCTGTGAAAGAGAAAACACCTAAATCCCTTTCTCCCCCCCCCCCCCCCCCCCCCACCACACCTTTTGTAAGTGAGAGGTAAAGTAAATTCTAAACAGCTATCAACTCTTTTCTCCCTGAAAATTCCCTACTTGTCAAGAAAAGACAGAAAATAAAGAGAAAAAGAAAACACCCTCAGAGGCACTGACATGGTAAACTGTGAAACAGTGAATAAAAGATTGAGAGTCAGTGCATCCACAACCTGGAGGAAAACAACTTATCAATACCTGTAATCCAGGCTGATTCCAGAACTGAGCTTCACTGATTTTATTGTTCCTTCTCTGCACATATTATTTGCTTCTGCAAGTCTGTCTGTTTATCTGGGTATGGGCACTTTTCTAAAAGAGGTAGAGTTTATATTATGGAGTTACAAATTATCAGTTCATGTTTCTTTTTTGCAATTAGTTAAAACTGATAGCAGTAAATAGTGATTTTTCTTGTCAATAAGTAAAACCTGGTGTGTATACCTTTGTGATCTAAGTCAGACAGTTTGTAAAAATTGGGCAGTCCAGTGGTTTAGTCAAACTTTCACATTTGGGATAACTGAAGGAATAGTGGAGCTTGATTTCCAGCACTACCACAGTGAGTCATGACAGTGAAACAGAAATGGGTAGGAAAATTTGTTGTGAAGAAGACATAACCAGGATGCCGACTGATAAGTGACTCTGCAAAAATCTTCCAGATGCAATATACTTTGGGAAAATGTGAGGTTGTTCACTTTGGTAGAAAGAAAATAAAACTATTTCAACAAAGAATGACGACTGAATTCCAAGGTGTTCTAGTGCATAAGTCAAAACAATTTAGAATACAGGAACAGCAAGTGATCAAAAAGATGACTGGAATGCTAACCTTTGAATGAAATTGAATATAAAAGCAAGGATGCCATGCTTCAGTTATTAATATTGAAGGAATTTTGTGAGACAACATCTCAAAAACTGTGTGCAATTGTGGTCTTCTAATTTAAGGAAGACTATAAATGCAATGGAAGTTGTTCAGAGATTTATTAGATTGATACCTGGAATGAATAGGTTTTCTCATGAGGAAAGATTGGTCAGATTGGACTTGCTTATACTGGAGTTTGGAAATGTGGGAGGTTATTTGCTATAAGTTTAAAAGATACTGAATAGCTCTGTCAAGATGGATGTGAATAGCATATTTCTTCTTGGTGGTGAATCCAGAGCGAGAGGACATGTAAAGTTGTCTTTGAACAGACATTAGATAAAAACATTTTCCCCCAATGTTGTATAAATTTGGAACATTCTGCCTCAGAAGGTGGCAGTGTGGCCATTGAGTATTCTTAAGGGAGAGGAAGATAGATTCTTGTTAGTCAAGGGAAGCAAAAGGTTTAAATGAGCATGTGGAGTTTAAAACACAAGCAGATCAATGATCTTATCATGGAATGATTGAATGATTTCTGCTCAGAATTCATGTTCATATACTAAATTAGGTAAAACAGTAGATTGCTTTCTCTGAAGAACATTAGTTAATCAGATGTGTTTTCATGAGAAGTTGGTGGTTTTGTGAATATTATTAACGAGACAAGAATTTTAAACTGAATGTAATAATTAATGGAATTTAATTTCCATGAGAAATCATGATAGAGTTTGAACTAATGTTTCTTCAGCATTAGCCTGGGCTTCTGGATTGTTACTTTACTGTTATCAGTACTGTGCCCAGAGAAACTCACTGTCCTCAACTGATCTGGCCTTCATGTGATAATGTGGTTGACTCTCAGTTGACCTCTGAAATGGCCGAGCAAGGAACTTAGTTCAAGGGTAACTAGGGATTGGCAATAAATACTGACTGGTTACCTGGCAACACCAATGTCCCATGAATAAATGTTTAAAAAAGTGATGCCTTTCAATAGATTATATTAGTTTAAAACCAATCCTGAAAAGTAATGGCAGGCTTTTATTCACAAGAAAATATAGCTTGCATTTCCAATTCATCTCTCTCCCCACTTATGGCACAAAACCATTGGAAAGTTCTCTCTTTAGGAAGAATCTTTTATATTCATATTCTATTTGTTGGCCTTGGGTGTAAGGGTCATTGTGAATTGAAGCACCTGCTGACAGCACTTTTTTCAGTAATGGACCTGCAGATTTCATTAAATAGTTCTGACAGTACTTTCATCCCTTGATTCTCAATGATTTTATTCATCTTATGTGCAATTTTTTTCTCAGCTGTTTTCTTCCTCTGTCCATGAGGAATTATAGGATGCCAGACAGTCACAAATAGCTTTTATGTTGTGAAGAACATCTCTAATTAGTAGTTTAGCTCTGTAAACTCAAAGTACTTTTTTGTGAACACTTATCTTGTTCCAGATTGTGCCATTAAGTAATTGTTGTTCTGGGTCACAGAATGCTGGACCATTCAATGTAGATTTTATTATTTGCATCTTAGATATAATTCCCTCAGGTTTTTCCTGAATATAATGAGTGATATAATAAAATGCAGCTGCAAACAAACATAGTAAGAACAAATGCCTAATGGCAGTCTGGCTGACTAAAAGATTGTTTGCCCCTCCCCCATCCTCCCAGTAAATGTGTATATAGGTTTTTTACTGTACTGGTGGTGGTTACACAACGACATGGAAACAACTATAGCCAGCCTCAACATCAACAGCAGCAGGGAGTCACAGCACAGATTCCAGACCCTCTCGGTCCTCCGGGATGGGAGGTATGGGGTGTGCTTCCTGCAAGAAACCCACACTACCCTGGGAGACGAAGCCATCTGGCTCCTGGAGTGGCGAGGGGGCGTCTACATGAGTCACCTCACCCGCAGATCTGGCGGGGTGGCTATCTTGTTCGCCCCACATTTTCAGCTGGAGATCTTGGGGGTCAGGGAGCCCGTGCCAGGCCGTTTGCTTCAACTGACGGTTCGGCTGGGGGGTGCGGTGCTTCACTTGGTGAATGTCTATGCTCCCCTGGCCGGGCCGAGGTAAGCGAGCTTCTTCGGAGAAGTGTCCGCTCATCTCGCTTCCATCAACAAGAACCAGTGCGTCGTCCTTGGGGGAGATTTTAACTGCGTCCTCGAGGGCAGGGACCACAGCGGTGCCCGCACTGGTTGGGCGTCGGGGAGGAGGTTGGGGGACTTGGTCAAGTCCTTCTACCTGGTGGACGTCTGGCGGAATCTCCATCCCGACTCCATCCCCTTCACCTTCATGAGGCCTGGGGTCGGAGTGTCCAGAATCGACCGCCTGTACGTTTCGCGGGCGTACGCCTCCTGTTTTCCGAAGGCCTCCACGCGGCAGGTGTCGTGCACGGACCATCACCTGGTGTGGGCAGAACTCCTTCCGTTCGGCTCCAGGCTCGGCTCTGCGTACTGGCACTTTAACAACCTGCTGCTGGAGGACAAGCGGTTCTGGGACTCGTTTCATCGTTTCTGGGCCAGCTGGAGAAGGAAGCGGGGAAGCTTCCCCTCCCTGAGGCTATGGTGGGACGTGGGCAAAGCTCACGTCCGCATCTTCTGTCAGGAGTACGCGAGGGGGTCGAAGAAGAGGCGGAAATCCAGGATCGGGAGTTGGAGAGGGAGTTGCTCGACCTGGAGTCACACCTCGGTCAGCCCGACGCGGACCCGGCCCTGCACGAAGAGAAGAAGGCCGCGCTCCGGGACCTGCAGCTCGTCGGGGCTTGGGGCGCGTACGTGAGGTCGCGGATCCAGCTCCTCCAGGACCTGGACCGCGGCTCCCCCTTCTTCTACTCACTGGTAAAAAGGCGTGGCACCCGTCAGCAGCTCCTTGTGCTGCTGGCCGACGACGGGTCCCGCGTCTCGGATCCGGAGGGCATCAGGGCCCACATCCGAAACTATTACATGGCTCTGTTCTCTCCGGATCCGTCCAGCGAGGATGCTCGAGGATGCTCGCAGAGCTCTGTGGGAGGACCTGCCGCAGCTCAGCCCGGAGGACGCCGGAAGGCTCAACACTCCCGTCACTTTAGAGGAGCCCTCGACCGGCTTTCGAGGGGCAAGTCCCCGGGGCTGGATGGGCTGACTGTGGAGTTCTTCAGGGCGTTCTGGGACGTCCTGGGGAGTGACTGTGCACAGGTCCTGGGGGAGTGTCTAAATGCCGGAGAGCTGCCCCTTTCTTGGCGCAGGGCGGTCATCGTCCTGCTGCCAGAGAAGGGGGACCTTCGTTCTTTAAAGAACTGGCGTCCGGTCTCCCTCCTCAGCACGGACTACAAAATCTTCGCCAGGGTGTTGTCTTCTCGCCTGGCCTCCGTGCTGGCCCACATGATCCACCCGGACCAGTCCTACACGGTCCCGGGCCGGAGGATACACGACAACATCCACCTGGTCCAGGACCTGATCCATTTCTGTCGATTGGCTGGTCTGCCGAGCGCCTTCCTGTCTCTCGACCAGGAGAAGGCGTTCGACAGGGTCGATCACGAGTACCTGCTCGGGACTCTGCAGGCATTCGGGTTCGGGACGCAGTTCGTCGCCCGGATCCGACTTTTGTACGCCGCCGCAGAGTGTCTGGTTAAAGTTAACGGGTCCCTGACGGCGCCCCTTCGCTTCGGGAGAGGAGTGCGTCAAGGCTGCCCCCTGTCCGGCCAGCTGTATTCCCTGTGCGTGGAGCCTTTCCTGCGCCTCTTGCGGAGGAGGTTGTCGGGGCTGGTCCTGCGCGGCGCGGGCACGGGGGTGGTCCTCTCGGCCTACGCCGACGACGTGCTCCTCACTTTCACCGACCCGGCTGACCTGGGGAGGATGCGCGAGTGCCAGGCCGCGTACTCGGCGGCGGCTTCCCCCAGGATCAACTGGGCCAAATGTTCCGGACTACTGGTCGGCCCGTGGCGGGTGGACTCTCTGCCGGAGGAGTTACGGGGGTCCAGCTGGAGTACCACCCATCTCCTCTACCTGGGGGTCTACCTCAGCCCGGCTGAGGAATCCTGGCCGGCCAACTGGCAGGAGCTGGAGGCCAAAGTCTCGGCTCCCCTAGGCCGCTGGACAGGACTGCTCCGAGTGCTATCTTACAGGAGTCGAGTGCTGCTCATAAACCAG
>NC_057723.1:56417043-56490711 GCF_004010195.1 Chiloscyllium plagiosum | reverse complement strand
AAAAAAATAAAAACAGGAGATTCCTCCCCCTTTCTCTCGGGGATCTGGGGTGGAGGGTGCTGCACGCAGCAGTCCCCTGCAACCGCAGATTGCGGTGGTTCACGGACTCCCAGCCCAACTGCTTGTTCTGTGGCGCTGTGGAGTCCGTGGACCACGTGTATATTGGGTGTGGGCGTTTGCACTCCCTTTTTGATTTTCTGAAAAACCTTCTCCTCTGTTTTTGGCTGCACTTCAGTCCCACGCTCCTGATCTTTGGGCACCCGGTACGGAGGAAGGAGGGCAGGTCTGAAGACCTGCTCGTGGGTCTGCTCCTGGGCCTGGCCAAACTGGCCATTAACAGGTCCAGGCAGCGGGCCGTGGAGGGGGTCGTTAGGGCCAACTGCCTGCCCCTCTTCCACGGCTACGTTAGTGCCCGGGTGTCCTTGGAGAAGGAGCACGCGGCGTCGACCAACACCCTGGAGTTGTGCAGGGAGAGGTGGGCGCGGCAGGGAGTGGAGTGCATCATTTCTCCGTCCAATTCTATTTTGATTTAGTCCCTACCCTCCCCTTCACTGTTTTGATCACACAGCACTGCCCTTTGATGTGAAGGGCAGTGTTTGTCACTGGCCACCCGGGTGTTTTCCTATCTTCCTGGTGGTGGAAATTGAATAAAGATTCATGCACTTTTTGTCTTTCACTGTGTCTCACACCTGCACACACATACCATGGGTGCTGGGGAAAAAATAAGCACTACCGCACTTAGGTGGTAGTGTGGGGGGTAAAATTAAAAGGAAAAGAAAATAAACAGGGAATTATAAAAAAAAAGAAAATAATCAGGTGATTGTCAGGTGGTAGTGTTAAAAAAAGAAAGGAAAAAAAAAGATTGTTTGAATTATGACAATGACCTGGAAATTGAGAGGAGGGTCTGACATTGTGCAAAAAAAAGCAAACTGCAATATTTATTTCATGTGAGAGACTTTGCCTAGCTCATTAATATTAAAATAAATATGGAAATTACAGAAACAGCATTCCAACATAAGAAAATACATCTTTATCAAACTCTTAAAAAGGCATTTAAAATCAGCCTGTTCCTGCCACAGTTATGTCGACATTGTTGATTTCCAAGGCTTTTCTTGATGTAATTGTTTGTAGATACATCACATTGACACCCTCAAATGACCTTCAGTTAAGAAGAATTGAAGGGCATTGTCTGATTTCAGTTCATAGGTTTGTACATGGACAGTTGGCCACTTCGGGTTCCATTCGTGAAAGTTAGGTTGTTGGCCACAGTCAGTTCTGCAGTTCCAGTGTGACCCACACAAGGATTAGTGGGGAAAGTCAATTGGGGAACTTCACAAATATCAATTAGTGACCTAATTACTCATCAGTGAGGACTGTTACCAACACCCGGTACGGAGGAAGGAGGGCAGGTCTGAAGACCTCCTCGTGGGTCTGCTCCTGGGCCTGGCCAAACTGGCCATAAATAGATCCAGGCAGCGGGCCGTGGAGGGGGTCGTTAGGGCCGACTGCCTGCCCCTCTTCCGCGGTTACGTTAGGGTCCGGGTGTCCTTGGAGAAGGAGCATGCGGTGTCCACCAACAGCCTGGAGTTGTTCAGGGAGAGGTGGGCGCCGCAGGGAGTGGAGTGCATCATTTCTCCCTCCAAGTCTATTTTGATTTAGTCCCTACCTTCCCCTTCACTGGTTTGATCACACAGCACTGCCCTTTGATGTGAAGGGCAGTGTTTGTCACTGGCCACCCGGGTGTTTTCCTATCTTCCTGGTGGTGGAATTTCAATAAAGATTTGTGCACTTTGTGTCTTTCACTGTGTCTCACACCTGCACACACACACCATGGGTGCTGGGGATAAAATAAGCACTACTGCACTTAGGTGGTAGTGTGGGGGTTAAACTATTAAGAAAAAAAGAAGAAAGAAAAAAAAGAAAAAAGAAAAAAAGAAAAAAACACAAAAAAAAGAAAAAAAAAGGTGAACACACCATGGGTGCTAAGGAAAAAAAAAAGGACTGTTACCAAGTCAGTCAAGGGGTTAGGCCACAGTCAGTCCTGAGTTTTTGTTCACTAAAAGACAAGGGAAATTATCTTGAGCAACTATTGAACTGGGGACGTCATCGTGGGGATTGGTGACAACATGCTCAGATGCAAAGGGGAAAAGGGAAGGCATGGGGGTACATCTTAAAAGATAAGGATGTGAGTCAGTAGACCAATGGAATAGCAAGGGGTTCTGTAGATAGGGGTGTCAATAGTCCCCACTACCTTTGCTTTGATGGGAAAACAGTGCATAACTACATTTGGCATGATGTGGAGGAGTCGGTGTCAGACTGGGCTGGACAAAGTTAAATATCACACAATACTAGGTTAATGTGTGATTTTACATTTGGCATGACCAAGTGGTATGGTTGAGGCTCAGGGTAAATTGGGAGACGAACAGTTAAATAAACAGATTGGGTAGAAATGTGGCAAAGATTAAACTTATTAGGGGTGACGGTGTGGGCAAGACAGAAAGAAACATGGAGGTTGAAGGGTCACCTAAATTAAGTCAACCTCAGCTGAGGCTGTGAATCACTATGATTGTCTTCCATCCTTATCCAATTCCTGAGTGTGCAAACAAAATGGAAAATGACTGCCACCACACCCAGAGTGGGTGGAGTGTTTCTTCTTCCTAGGGGGTTCTCTACTTTTCTGTGATGTGAACCCTTACAACAACAATAAACAGGCACTCACACAGTCCAAGTTAATGACATCTGTTATCATATAATGCTGAATTTGGACATTATGCATGACCGACGGTGTCAACTAAAAACCTTGGCAATAAGCAGTTTTAACCACATCAATCAATATTACAAATTAATCCTAGTAATGGCTGTGAAGCATAAGTAATGTCAGGTGAGCTATAAAGATTCATCTTAATTATTAAACCAGCAATCATCTTCCAAGGTTCCATGGTCTATCCGAGGTGCAGGAGTTGATCAACTCATCTTGTTTCCTCCCACATCCAAGAATGTACAGGTTAGGTGTATTGGCCATGCTAAATTGCCTAGAGTGTCCAGGTTAGGTCAGTTAGATGTGCAGTGTTGCAGGGATAGAGTAGAGGAGTGGGTTTTTGGAGGATTTGTGGACATTGATTGGCCAAATGACCTGCTTTCACAATGTAGGGATTCTATGATTTGCCGTTTGCATTGTAAAATGTCCAGAGCCATATGCTCAATGTCAGAATGAGCGACTGCAGAATGAAAGCATGAAGCTTCAGTAGTCTGGTAGGTTGGAGTGGGTGAGACTGAGTGAGGGACGATGTTGCATTCAATAGTGAGAAAAGTAAACCAGGACTCTTGGTGGGAGTGGCAGGTTTGGAGTGCGCAGTGGCAGGTTTGGAGTGAGTGAGAGGTAGCAGAGTAAAGATAGTGGCAATTATCCTTGCAGAGTGTAGTAAGTCATTGACTTTCTTTCTGCTAAGACAGGTAGATCTGGACTGTGGACCCTGCACTCACCTGGGTGTCAACTTCAGATCAGATGGCAAGGTGTTGTGGCCTTCTCTAGCAATCAGAAATATACAGCATGGAAACAGATCCTTCGATCCAACTTATCCATGCCAACCACATATCCTAAATAAATCTCATCCCATTTGCCAGCATTTGGCACATTTCCCTCTAAACCCTTCCTATTCATATACACATCCGGATGCCTTTTAAGTGTTGTAATTGTATCAGCCTGCACGACTTCCTCTGGCAGCTCGTTCCATATATGCACCACCCTCTGCACGAAAATGTTGTCCCTTGGATCCCTTTTAAATCTTTCCCCTCTCACCGTAAATTTATGCCCTTTAATTTTGGATTCCCCCACCCCGGGAAACAGACTTTGGCTGTTCACTCTATCCATACCCCTTATGATTTTATAAACTTCTATAAATGTCACTCCTCAGACTCTGATGTTCCAGAGAAGCCTTTCCAGAGAAGTGTATAAGTCCTTTCCTGATTTGCCTTTCCAAAATGCAACACCTTACATGTATCTAAACTCCATATGCCACTCCTCGGCCCATTGGCACATTTGATCAAGATCCCATTTATACTCAGAGGTAACCTTCTTTGCTGTCCACTATACCTCCAATTTTGGTGTCAGCCGCAAACTTAGTAATCATACTTCCTACATTCACATCCAACAAAAGCAGTCAACCCAGCACAGATCCTTGTGGCACTCCATGGTCACAGGCCTCCAGTTTGAAAAGCAACCCTCCACCACCACCCTCTGTCTTCTATCTTTGAGCCAGTTCTGTATCCAAATAACTAGTTCTCCCTCTATTCCATGTGATCTAACCTTACTAACCAGACTACCATGAGGAACCTTGTTGAACTCCTTACTGAAATTCACATAGGTCATGTCCACCACTCTGCTCTCAATTCGCTTTGTGGCTTCTTCAATAATAAAACTCAATCAAGTTTGAGATATGATTTTCCATGCACAAAGCCATGTTGACTATCCCCAATCAGGCGAAACACTTCAACCCTAAGGCATTAATGTGGAATTCACCAGTTTCCTCATTTCCCCTCTCCCCACCTTATCCCACTTCCTCATGGCCTGTCCTACCTGACAATCTTCCTTCCCACCTATCCACTCCAACCTCCTCTGCGACTTATCACCTTCATCCCCACCTCCATCCACCTATTGCACTCTTAGCTACCTTCTCTCCAGCCCCACCCTCCTCCCATTTATCGCTCCACCCTGGAGGCTCCCGGCCTCATTCCTGATGAAGTGCTTTTGCCTAAAATGTCGATTTTCTTGCTCCTTGGATGCTGCCTGACCTGCTGTGCTTTTCCAGCAGCACTCTAATCTATCCCCAATCAGCCCTTGCCTTTCCAAAAACATGCAAATTCTGTCCCTCACGATTTCCTCCAACAACTTGTCCACAATCAATGTCGGGCTCACCAGAGTATAGTTCCCTGGCTTTTCCTTACCACTTCTCTTAAATAGTGGCACTATGTTAATAACCTCCAGTCTTCCGGCACCATGCCTGTGGCTATCGATTATATAAATATCTCAACAAGGGTCCCAGCTATCACTTCACTAGGTTCCCACAAAGTTCCAGGATACACCTGATCAGGTCCCGGGGATTAATCCAGCTATAATGTGCTTTAAGACAACCAGCACCTCCTCCTCCATAATATGGACATTTTCAAGGTGTCCCTACATCTTCTATCTTCCATATCCTTCCCCACAGTAAACAATGATGCAAAACATTCCTTTAATATCTCCACCGTCTCCTGCAGTTCCACACATAGGCGGTCTTCCTGCTCTTTGAAGAGCCCCATTCTCTCCCTTGTTACTCTTTTGTCCTTAATGTATTTGTAGAATCCCTTTGGAATTCTCCTTACCCCTATTTACCAAAATTCTCATGTCCCTTTTATTGCCCTCCTGATTTCCCTGTTAAGTATACTCCTACTGCTTTTATACTCTTAGAGGGAATCACTCAATTTCTGTCTCATTCTTGACCAAAATCTCAATGTCTCTAGTCATCCAACATTCCCTGTACCTAACAGCCATGTCCTTCACCCTAACAGGAATATAATGTCTCTGGACTCTCATTATCTTATTTTTGAAGACTTCCCATTTTCCAACCATCCTTTTACCTGTGAAAATCTGCTCCCAATCAACTTTTGAAAGTTCTTTCCTAATACCGTCAAAATTGACCTTCCTTCAAATTACAACTTCAATGTTTAGATCAGGTCCATTCTTTTCCATCACTAGTTTAAAACTTATATTATGGTCACTGGCCCCAAAGTGCTCCCCATGTCACCTCCGTGACCTGCCATGCATATTTGCCCCAAGAGTAGGTCAATTTTGGCACCTTCTCGAGTAGGCACATGCACATATTGAGTCAGAAAACATTCTTGTACACAATACTTCCTCTCCATTGAAGATCTTAACACTATGGCAATCCCAATCTATGCTTGGAAAGTTAACCCCCCCCCCATATTATTACAGATAACAGAGATCTCCTTACAAATTTGTTTCTCAATTTCCCACAGACTATTGGTGGGCCAATAGTGCAATCCCAATAAGGTGATTTTCTCTTTCTTATTTCTCAGTCCCACCCAATAACTTCCCTGGACATATTCCCAAGAATATTCTCCCTTAATAGAGCCATAATGTTATCAAATCAAAAACACCACTCCCCGTGTTCTCTCTTGCCCCCCCTTTTGATCTTTCCTATAACATCTATACACTGGAATATTAAGAGATGTCCTGTCCATCCCTGAGCCACATCTCTAATTGCTGTGATATCCCAGTCCTATGTTCCCAACCATGCCCTCAGTTCCTTTGCCTTACCTGTTAGGACTGATATATTAAACTGCATTTATTTCAATGCAAGAGCCTATCTCATTCTCTACTATGTTCCTGCCTGTGCTCTCTGTTGACTTACTCTTTTTTTTCCTTAACTGTTCCAGTCTCAGACTGATTACTTTCTTCGCTCTCTCACTGGGTTCCCCCATCCCTTACTAGGATAAATTCTCCTGAGCAGCTCTAGCAAATCTCACCACCAGTATATTAGTCCCCTTCCAATTCAGGTGCAATCTGTCTTTCTTATTTATGTCACCTCTACTCTAGAAGACAATCCAATGATCCAAAAAATATGAATTCTTCCCCCCTGCATCAGCTCCTCAGTTACACATTCATCTGCTCTATCATTTTAGTGTTACCCTCACGAGATTATGACACTGTGAGTAATCCAGATATTACGGCACTTGTGGACCTCCTTTTTAAATTCCTGTCTAACTTCCTATATTCTCACCTCAGAATCTCATCCTTTTCTTAGTTCACTAAAGGTTGAGGAGGGAAGGATCAGACAGGGCTTAAGAGGGTTACAAGGTAGCCAGGGAGGAACTGAAGAATTGACTGAGAAGAGCCCGAAGGGGGAATGAAAAAGCTTTAGCAGGTAGGATTAAGGAAAAGCCTAAGGCATTCTATACTTATGTGAGAGACAAGAGTATGGCCAGAGTGAGAGTAGGGCCGATCAGGGATTGTGGAGGGAACTTGTGCCTGGAGTCAGAGGAGGTGGGGAAGGTCCTTAATGAATACTTTGCTTCAGTATTCACTCATGAGAGGGACCTTGTCATTTGTGAGGACAGCATAAAACAGGCTGATACAGTCAATCAGGTTGATGTTAAGAAGGAGGTGGTGCTGGAAATTTTGAAAAACACGAGGATAACTTAGTCCCCTGGGCTGGATGGGATATACCCAAGGTTGCTATGGGAAATGAGGGAAGAGACTGCTGTGCCTTTGGCAATTATCTTTGTATTCTCATTGTCTACTACTGGAGTAGGACCAGATGATTGGAGAGTGGCAAATGTTATTCCCTTGTTCAATAAAGGCAACAGGGATAACCCTGGGAATTACAGATCAGTAAGCCTTATGTCTGTGTTGGGCAAAGTATTAGAGGGAATTCTGAGAGACACGATTATGATGATTTGGAAAAACATAGCTTCATTAAAGATAGTAGGCATGGCTTTGTGAGGGCCGGAGACCTTCATCAGGAATCTGATGCTCCTCGGATGCTGCCTGACCTGCTGTGCTTTTCCAGAACATACTCTCAACTCTAATCTCCAGCATCAGCATACCTTACTGTCTCCATGGCTTTGTGAGAGGCAGGTCATGCCTCACAAACCTTATTGAATTCTTTGAGGATGTGATGAAACACATTGATAAAGGGAGAGCAGTGGATGTTGTGTACATAGATTTTAGCAAGGCTTTTGATAAGGTTCCCCAGAAAGTAAGGAGGCATGGGATGCAGGGAAATTTGGCTGCCTGGAGACAGAATTGGATGACTCAGACAACAGAGGTGGTACTAGATGGAAAGTATTCAACCTGGAGCTCGGTGACTAGTGGTGTTTCGTAGAGATCGGTTTTGGGATCTCTGCTCTTCGTGATATTTATAAATGACTTGAATGAAGAAGTGGAAGGGTGGGTTAGTAAGTTTGCCAATGACAAAAAGATTGGTGGAGTTGTAGGTACTGTGGAGGGCTGTTGTAGGTTGCAATGGTACATTGACAGGATGCAGAACTGGGCTGAGAAGTGCCAGATGGAGTTCAACCTGGAAAAATGTGAAGTGATTCATTTTGAAAGGTCAAATTTGAATGCAGATTACAAGGTTAAAGGCAGGATTCTTGGAAGTGTGGAGGAACAGAGGGATTCTGGGATCCACGTGCATAGATCCCTCAAAATTGTCACCCATGTTGATCGACTCGTTAAGAAAGCTTTTGGTGTATAGGCTTTCATTAGCAGGGGGATTGAGTTTAAAAAGCCCTGAGGTTATGCTGTAGCTGTATGGAGTCCTGGTTAGACCACACTTGGAATATTGTGCTCACTTCTGGTCACCTCATTATAGGATAGGTGTGGAAACTCTAGAGAGGGTGCAGAGGAGATTTACCAGAATGCTGCCTGGACTGGAGGTCATGTCTTATGAAGAAAGGTTGAAGGAGCTAGCTTTTCTCACTGGAGTGAAGAAGGATGAGAGGTGACTTGAGAGAGGTGTACAAGATGATGAGAGGTGTAGATACAGTGGATAGCCAGAGAATTTATCCACATGGCGGAAATGTCTATCACAAAGAGGCATAATTTTAAGGTGATTTGAGGAAGGTTTAAAGGAGATGTCAGAGGAGGTTCTTTACACAGGGAGTGGTGGGTGTGTGGAATGCACTGCCAGCAGTGGTAGTAGAGTCAGATACATTAGGGACATTTACGTGACACTTGGATAAGCACATGGATGAGAGTAAAATGGAGGGTATGTAGATTAGTTTGATCTTAGAGTGGGATAAACGGTCAGCACAACATAGAACAGTACAAGCCTTCAGTCCTCTATGTTCTTTTCCTATGTTGTTAGTTCCAATATGACCTCCTGCTGGTCATGCTCCCCTTTGAGAATACTCTGCACCCTCTTAGAGATATCTTTGATCCTAGATCCAGGAGAAGCAATACACCATTCTGATTTCTCACTGTCTGCTGCAGAAACATCTGTCTGTGCCTCTACCTAGACAGTCCTCTATCACAATCGATCACTTGGAACCTGGCATACCCCTCAAAACATTACAACCAATATCAGTACCAGAAACTTGCCTGTCAGTGCTACATTCCCCTGAAAGTCCATTTTCCAAAACAACTTACTTGTTTGAGATGGGGATAGCCACAGGAGACCCCTGCACTATCTGTCTCCCTCTCCTGGAGGTCACGCAACTGCCTGACTATATCTTTGGCTTAACTTCCTCCCTGTAACTGCCATCCATCACACCCCCTAGCTCCTGTAAATTCCTCATTGCCCAAATTGCTGCTCCAACCAATCCAATAGGATTCACAACCAAACAATTCCTGCAGACATAATATTCAGTAACATGGAAACTCTCCCTAATCTTGCATATCATACAGGAAGAGTACATCACTCTACTAAAGGCCATCTTTGCACCATAACAATCTGCAGATCCAGAAACAGCACTGTCTTACTGCTCTAAAAAACACTGCTCAAGGCTAACTTAGTACCCGTGTCTTATATTTTTAAAGTTTAAATTAAGAGACAGATCTCAATAACATATAATAAAAAAACCCCACTGTACTACTGTTGTTGATTTACAGAAGAAAAACAGTAAGGTAACATGGGCGGCATGGTGGCACAGTGGTTAGCACTGCTGCCTCACAGCGCCAGAGACCCGGGTTCATTTCCCGCCTCAGGTGACTGACTGTGTGGAGTTTGCACGTTCTCCCCGTGTCTGCGTGGGTTTCCTCCGGGTGCTCCGGTTTCCTCCCACAGACCAAAGATGTGCAGGTCAGGTGAATTGGCCACGTTAAATTGCCCGTAGAGTTAGGTAAGGGGTAAATGTAGGGGTATGGGTGGGTTGCGCTTTGGCGGGTCGGTGTGGACTTGTTGGGCCGAAGGGCCTGTTTCCACACTGTAATGTAATCTGTAAAAAAAAACACTTTAAAAAGCCACTTAACTGCTCCCCAGCGGTGAGCTCCACCACACAGGTTTCTCCAAGGTCAGCTGTGAATTTCATTGTTTATTTATTTTTCTTGGAACAAACTCTGATGTCCAGAGATACTTGAAAACAGACATCAAAAGCAGCAGCTGTGCATTTTACTGCTAGGTCACACAGCAGTGGAAGTTTCTCTCTCCATTTGAATCACTTCCCATGTGGTCACTCTCCTTTGTCTGTCTTCCTCCTATTTAAAGTGCCATTGCTTTGATTTATTCCTACATTTTTCCAAAGGTTCTAAAACAATGCAATGGCTCACAATCCAAGGAAATTATCTCCAACACTGAAAACACCTCAAAAAAGGAGCAGCTCTTCCAGCCACAATTTTTTCCTGTCTTCCATCTTGGATTACCCAGAAATATAGAATTTTGGCCAGATTTGGGTGAGTTTGCATTTCTACAGATCCTTCTCAGTGCACCTTACAGTAAATGTTATTTATTCCCTTGAATAGAAGGCATAGAGATAGAGATGTACAGCATGGAAACAGACCCTTCGGTCCAACCCGTCCATGCCAACCAGATATCACAACCCAATCTAGTCCCACCTGCCAGCACCTGGCCCATATCTCTCCAAATCCCTCCTATTCATATGCCCACCCGAATGCCTCTAAAATGTTGCAATTGTACCAGCCTCCATCACATCCTCTGGCAGCTCATTCTATGCACACACCACCCTCTGCATGAAAAAGTTGCCCCTTAGGTCTCTTTTATATCTTTTCCCTCTCACCCTAAATCTATGCCCTCTAGTTCTGGACTCCCCCACCCCAGGGAAAAGACTTTGTCTATTTATTCTATCCATGCCCCTCATAACTTTGTAAACCTCTATAAGGTCACTCCCATGGAGAAACATTCTGATAAAAATACACTTGGATTCATGAATTTCACAGTTGTTTAATCAGAAAATAAGAATTCATTTTACAAGGCAAAAACGTGACTAAAGAAGTCTTAGAATAAACCTACTCAAATAAATTTAATTAAAATATTCTTGTTATATTGCAAAATGCCATCATTTATATCGGTTCAGAATAATTCTGTTAACCTAGAAATTACAAATGACAATATTATGCAATATTTGTTGTTTCAAGGTAGACACTAACTCATTTCAACTAAACAGATTAGTGCCTCCGTTAAAATAACAATCGAAGAATGTGGTGTAAATGTGTTAAGCATTCATTTGGTAATAATGCCAAAATAAATTCTTGGCTGTAGCGGCTGCTATATTAAATTGAGAAATATTTATGGAATTATGTGCATGATTAAATGTTAAAATACTGAAGTGTATGGACTAAATTAAAACAAATAAATTGGAAGAATCATCTTTAGGTAATTACATGAGATCAAATACAAAGACACTTAATTGGATTGCCCCAGCACTGGAGTGGGGATTCGAATGTGTTACTAATTTGGACCTTTTTTATGCAATACCAGAAGCATGCCAAATTCATGCTGCCTGCCGAATTGATTGATTGATTACTGCAAGTAGCAAATGTTACTCACACTGCTCATCAGTTGAATATATTACCGGGGGTGGGGCATGATTATAATTTCCTAGTGCTACTTAAACCAAGATTTCACCTGTTCGGGGGAATTGTATTGCAGCTGAAATAAGTATTGATATTCATGCAGGAACCAACTTGGACTTAGGGAAAGAGTAAAGAATGTTGCAACATAGATGATGTGGTTACTTGGGTCAAATACCATGGTCAATATGATATGGTCTATGTACTTTCCTATACTTGCCTTTTAACATAGACACAAAAACTGGATTCTTGTTGCAAGATATGTCGTGAAGTTGATTGTTAATACAAACTATTTGCATTGTTATAAGATCTCAGCCTTACATGTAGTCTAGGTTCTGTGCTTACTGATTTTGCAGTAACATTGTATGATTGTAATACAATACACAACTGACTGCAATGACTACGTTGTATTGTGCTGCTACTAAAGGTGAGGTGAGGACCTTTATACTGTAGCACTGACCTTCTAGGATTTATGGAGCAATACAACAATGGGAGACAGTGAGTCAGAGGCTGGGAATTCTGTTGTGAGTAACTCAGTGCCGACTCCCCAAAACCTATCTACCTACAAGGCACAAGTAGGAATTGTGATGAAATGCTCCTCACTTGCCTGAATGAGTGCATCTCCAACCATATTCAAGAAGCTTGACACCATCCAGATCAGAGCAGCTGGTAAACATTCACTCCCTCCACCATTTGTGCAGACTGGAATTATAGCCAATAAGTTAGATAGCTGCATTCTTGGTCTACTCTATGTTCTTTTTAAACTTGGAAGATTAACGATGAGCCATTATTCTCTACATACCTTCTGAAGAATTGAATCTGACCACCACTTCCTACCAGATTTCTTGAACTGTTGATCTCTGAGCAGGGTGTCCAGGCGCATCAAACAATAACCCAACAGCAGACAGTTTGATAGGTTTGCACCACTGTCACATCTTACACAGTTCTATCTTGTGTTATAACACTGTCTGTTTTACCATATATTTGGCATCAACATGCTGGGATAATCATTGCACCACTCGTACAATATATACACACAATAGGATTTAAGTATTGTAAATTGACACTTAATGTTTAAAATGAAATAGACAGGATTCTATAAGACCCTGGAAACTTAGAAGGAAACATTGGTCAGGCTAAACTTTATATTTGCTGGAGCTTAGAGGACCAAAGATGAGTTGATTGATAGATATAAGATCTTGAGGCGCCCTGATAAGTGCATGCAGAAAGGATGTTTACTCTTTCCCTTGAACTAGGCATTCACTGTTTATAAATAAGGATGTGGAGGTGCTGGTGTTGGACTGGGATGGACGAAGTTAAAAATCACACAACACCAGGTTATAGCTCAACAGGTTTATTTGGAAGCACTAGCTTTCGGAGCACTGCTCCTTCTTCAGGTGGTTGGCTCTTCCTCAAAAAGGCACTGAGTCTTTGAATATTTTAAGGACAGTAGTAGATAGATATTTGTTAAATGATATATGTACCTGCAAATATATCATACTGTGAATCCAACTGACAATCCTAAACCATTTGCAGTAGTAATATGCTGCTAACTGGATGCTGCCATCAAGCCAAAAAAGATGTTCTGCCCTCCAGAAAAGTCAGTAATGTGGTATATGAATTTTAGTACCCGCGTGATGACAGACATGCAAGTTGTATGTAGACTAGCAGATGATATCAAACAACATGTTCCTTTGGCTGTTCGCAGTTAGCTAAGTAATGACTTTATCCAAACTTGCAAACAAGCAGAAGCATGTAAAACCTGAAAGCTGCGTTTAACATTGAATGTGATTCTGCACTTGAAAAACATTTGTTGGATAATCCTCAATATTACACTGACAGCCAATTTAGGATTGTCAGTCAATCTTACAGCATGATGCATTTGTGTGAATTGGAAGCTTCATATATTAGTGTACAAAAGGGCTCTTATGGTGCAGTGTTAAATGCCACCTTCTTCAGAGGTGTAACACCTCTGAACAGGTTGTTTATAAAACATCTTTTAACACATAGGGCCCTGTTCTTTACTGATGGAAAGAACATGTACACTTATTGTGTCTGTTTCAACTCAACAAAAGAAGGGACAGCAATTTGTTGGAATATATTTCAGGGTAATGTCCTAATCAATCAGAGCCAACCTTCCTGATTAAATTTAATGAAGCCTAGTGTTAACTGTCAATCAACATTAATGGGTGCATTCTTCCTGACAATCCCTCCACTAATTGCAGTCTATTTGCCTACCAATCAGCACTCTTCCCTCAGGAAGTATAAACATTGGTTTTCCCCTTTAATTTGAATTCTTGAAAAACTCCTAATGAGTGCAAGATGAAAAACTTCAACAAAATGTTTCCTTTTTTATCAAGTCAAAACGTACTCTCTGTCCTTTTTAAGAAATCAAGAAAACGTGTCTAAAGTTGTCAGTTAGCATAATAAGTTAATCATTCACAGAATTGGCAAGTATATCCTTTTTTGAAAAACCCGTTGTGCTCAATTAATCAGAAAGGAAACAGGGGAACCATTCAAACCTTCCTTGTTTGATCATCATTTATTATTAAGAACAATGTAAAATTGAATTTACTGGACATTGGAAAGCCAGACACATTTATTTCAGTCTTGTAGAATTCCATGAGTGTATCTAATTATGATTAGGAGAAAGCATGATACAGTCAACTTCTAATTCAAAGTGTCATAATTTGATAATTTAAAGTATATTGAGCACAGCATGCTGTTGTTATTTGTGTTAATTCAAATTCTAACCCTTCACCACTTTTTAGTGCAATAAACAATTTTAAGTTGAATACACTTTTAATATCATCCCTGTTGACACTGCAATTTATTCAGGATCAACACAGATGTAAGTTCATTTCAAATGTGGAGCTTCAAGTGTAATTGCTTTGGTTCAAGAATTCTGAGCTAAAGCTGGTATAAAAGAACTCCCTTAGGAAGCTGTGGGTACAGCAATATCATTGCTGGGAATTTTAAGGAAACCAGCAAGAGTGGCAAAAGTAGCATGTGGGGTGACTTAATTTGGTGGGGTGAGAAATTTTTATTTCCTGATGGCAGGTTGAAATTCAAGGACAAATCGCAGAGTTTTGCAGTGTTAAGGGAGGGAAAAGTCAGTCTCATGCCAACAGACTGATAAGATGCCTACTCCCACAGCTAAAAATCACACAACACCAGGTTATAGTCCAACAGGTTTAATTGGAAGCACACTAGCTTTTGGAACGATGCTCCTTCATCAGGTGATTGTGGAGGGCTTGATCGTAACACAGAATTTATAGCAAAAATTTGCAGTGTGATGTAACTGAAATTATACATTAAAAAATTGATTGTCCCACAGTCTTTGTGTACATTAGGCAGCTTGGTGCAGGGTGGGACTTCTGCCCATCAGTAGGAGAACCCCGCACACACTGGAGCTGCTTATCAGAGTGGTCATCAACTGCAGTGGTCCCAATAATACCTCTAGCTACATAGTGACTATTGCCAAAACTGCAAGCAGTCTCAGAATGTCAGTCTAAGAATACAGAATGGATCATAAACCCAAGTAGGTCAGGGCCATTGGATGGGGAGCATTCAAAGTTTAGGGGAGGGTAAATGATGAAAGTGGAGATAGGATTTTAAAGTCAACATGAAGACAAGGTTTTAATCTTCTATGGCATTGGCCAGATCCCTAACGGATGTTCGTGAAGATATTGCTCCCATTTTCCCTCCAGCCTTTTCAGAAACTTAAAACAAAGTCTGCTCATTTCTGTCCATTTGCATTGTGCAGGGAAATATTCAGGAAAATTGGACTTCTGATAAACTATTGACTCTTAATTATTCATTCAAAAATGGCTGAAAGATTTCTGTACCTGCACCTCTCCCCTCTCCTTCATAATGGTTAACTTTGAGCTGAGGACCCAACCTATTTTACATGTTACCTACTGGCAATTTTCCATGGGAGGGCATGCAGGCAGAGTATTTGTGATTTCTTGAAAATGAGGCCAGCCAGTGACAGATTTCTCGTTTTAAGATTTGTATGTTATGAACATTTGCTAAGAGAAAGTGAGGACTGCAGATGCTGGAGATTAGAGCTGAAAAATGTGTTGCTGGAATCCTGAAGAAGGGCTTATGCCTGAAACATCGATTCTCCTGCTCCTTGGAAGCTGCCTGACCTGCTGCACTTTTCCAGCATGAACATTTTCTGTCATGAAATATGTTTCAATAAAATCAAACCTTCAAAAGCAGTGGCAAATGAGAATCTTGAGTCACCCAGTTCACAATCATTTAAAGATAACATTTGGCTTCATGTAAGGTCAGCACTCTTTGTTGTTTAACCGCACAGGGGGAGGGCGAGCAAGAGAATGGACTGTCGCATGCAGGACTAACAAGTCTAAGGTCATGAATGAGGGGATTGTAGAGTGGGGTTGGGGCATGGAGAAGTGGAAAAGGGATATAGGGGAAGATACAGTGGGGTTAGACGAGGGAGCAGTGACATGGCAAGCACCCATTGTCCTGCAAGTCGTAGTGCTGGGAGGGATGGTTTTGGGGGGGTGGGGGTGGAGACAGTTAGAGAAGGTAAGAAAATGAAGTGGCTAAAAGGCAGGGAATTAACGTCATCCAAATGTTAGTCCATCTTCAGGCATGGGCTGGCAGATCCCTTCCAGGGCTTTGAGTTCACCTACAATAATTCAACTACCCCTCAATCCACCCCCAAACTTGTTCTCAGACAATGCCCTTGGCAATGCATAGAAGGGAGATCCAGCAAAGCCTGCAAGTTTAGCTATGTTCTAATGTGATGTATATAACACTTTACCTTAAAATAAACATTCAAAAATACATACAAATATAACATTGTTTATTTGATAATAAAATAAATATTCCGAGGTCTGTCACCATCAATTTACACCAACAATGAGCATACCTGTACATTGAGCACTCTGACAAGCTATTCTGAACAAATAAAGAAGACACACACACATAAAGAAAGGTAAAACAAATGTAATCTGAAGTATTTACAGATGCAATTTAATTTTGAAAAACCCCATGCCACCTTTGTGCACTCAAGAATCAAGTTGATTTTTAACATTTAATCTTTCATGTGTTACGATACGGGGTAAACTCTTCTGCTTAACAAGCAACACAGAAAAGATTTATCCCGTGCAGTAATCTGTGAAAAGTCGAGAGGCCACTTTATTTCTTAAGGTATAACAGAGAACAATTAACTAATGACTATTTACAACTCCTTCCTCTAACCTATCTTTTACCTTCCCTTCTATAATACTTGTCTGATAACCGCCCCCCCCACCCCACACTGATTAAGATTTGCCAAAAATTCAAAACTAGCCAGCTGTCGAATCTTCTATTTGGATATTCCTGTATCATCTTTTCTTCTTCTTGAGGTTTATGCTTCACAGGTCACAGATCAATGCAGGTGCCTTGAAGAGAGCTATTCTCTGGGCAGTCTGTAGATGTCATTGGCTTGGCAGTTCTTCTCCCAACTGTTCAAATTTCCCTAGTCTTATATCCCTAAAGCATTGGTTTATGCTATTGGCTTTTAAGATAGTAAAAAATATACTAAATTCAAACTTGATTGGAATTTGGTGTTTTTCGGGGTATAATTTAAACTGATTGGCTTAATTTGAATCTGTTTTGTTGTTTCCAGACAACCCAGCTAATCTAGCTTTCGACCAAGTATTACATTGTTAACTTATTCAGAACACTTGGTGCTGTCTATAGTTCTGCTAGCTTTTAACTCTCTTAAAGTTACAATACACCCACATCTTCATAACACCTCCCCCCCTTAAGAAAAATTGAATCATCATAATGTAAAAATGGCTTCTTTTTTTTCTATTCTTTAAACACATTATCCTAACATACAGGTAACTTTAGCTTCTTCCCATATAACTGTATGTATATACATAACATTACATAAAGACAAATTTCATCTAAACTTTATCAGTTAAATCCATGATAATGCATCTTCGATTACATTCTTATGATCTGCAACATGTATGATTTTTAAACTAAAAGTCTGTAACATAAGACTACAACAAAATAGTCTCATATTCTTGTCTTTAAAATGTTCTAAGAATATAAACGGATTGTGATCTGTGCACACACCATCTCCAAGACATTGTTCCAACACAATATTATAAGGCCAGTACCAAACTCAATTGTCCTTTTTCAAACGTGGAGTATTTTCTTTGGTGGATATTGATCTTCTTTGAAAAGTAACCATCTGGCAGTTAATCCCATCCTCATCTTCCTGTTGGAGTACAGCTCCAACTCCTATGTCACTAGCATCGATGGTGACTTTAAAAGGTTTTGAAAAGTTTGGTGTACCTAAAACTGGTTTGGTGGTCAATATGGCTTTCAAATGGTCGAATGCCTCCTGGCATAGTTCTGTCCACCAAAACTTTGTGTTCTTCTTCAGCAAATTGGTTAATGGTGCCACTACACTGCTAATGTTTGGAACAAACTTCCGATAAAATCCGCTGAGGCCTAAGAATCGAAGCACCTCTTTCTTTGAGGTTGGTCATGGAAATGTTTTAATGGAGCTGTATTCCCTACTTCTACTTCATGCACAATAGCATTAGTCCTCCCCATTTGATTCTTACACATGCCCTTTTACTGCTGTAACAAATCTTTCAACTGCATCCTATGCTCCTCAGACAGATAGCTTACTAAGCTATCCCAGTCCTCAAGGACTTCTTCATTTTGTAATCTATTTTGGGGCACTTCAAAATCCATATCATCTGGATTTGATTCCTCACTCTGCGGGGCAGTAACTAACACCTGTTTCTCCAGCTCTTTCTCTCTAATATAATACAGTTTCAACACGTTCACATGACATACCCGATACCTTTTTCCCTATCTGGCATCTTTACTAAATAGTTCACATGACTCAACTTTTTCTCAATTTGATAGGGACCACTAAATCTAGCTTTGAAGGGATCTCCTGTTACTGGTAACAGTACTAACATGTCATCCCCTCGGGAAAATGCCCAACTCTCAGAGCTTTTATCTGCCACCTGCTTCATTCTGCACTGTGCCCTCTTTAGGTGCTGTTTAGCTAACTCACCTACTCAGTGTAGTCTCTCCCTCCCCTCCAATACATAATCTCAGTGTGAGATCTCCGACTTTGATCCTGTTCATTTTTCTTTATTTAATTTCAAAGGCCTCTCACTTCATCACTGAATATTAACTCAAAGGGAGTAAACTGAATAGATTCATTTGGGGCATCTCTAATGGCAAACAATATGAATGGGATACCTTTATCCCAAACATTCACGTAATCCTGACAGTATGCTCTTAACATGGTCTTCAAGGTCTGACGTCACCTTTCTAAGGCTCTCTGGGATTCAGGATGATATGCACTGGATTTAAAGTGCAATATACCTGAGCTATCCATAACCTCCTTAAACAGCCTAGCAGTAAAATTTGACCCTTGGTCTGACTGAATCTCTCTGGGTAGCCCATACTGTGTGAAGAAGGCTACTAACTCCTCTACCACCTTTTTTGCTTTGATTCTCCATAATGGAATTGCCTCCAGTAATCTGGTAGACACATCCATTATGGTTAACAAATACTGGTTCCCACTTTTAGTTCTTGAGAGGGGACCTACACAATCAATTATAATGGTTCTTCAAAAGCAAAAATAAGCAACAAAAGTGCTGGTTTTGTTACTGCCTGTGCTTGCCTACCATTTGGCATTTATGACACTTACAGCAAATGTTTTGCATCCTTGTGCATTCCAGGCCAATAAAAATGTTTCTGTACCATAGCCTGAGTTTTTTGTAACCCGAGGTGACCTCTTACAGATAGTTCATTTGCTATCCGTAACATCTCCTTTCTGTATGCTACCGGCAAAACAATCTGATGCACTTGGGCTCATTTCTCCTCTGCACTAACCTTCCGTGGTCTCCATTTCTGTCTTAGGATTCTATCTTTCAGATAATAACCCTCAGGAATATTCTCTGCCTCCTTTTCGGAATACACATTCATATACATATCTTTTATTGTCTTATTTTGCTATTGCAAGTCTCTTCGCTTTTCAGGACTAACCACTTCTGTCTGACCCTCTGCCTGTTCAGGTTTCACCTGCACCATTACATCAAACAGGGTGTCTGCTAACTGAACCTCAACTCCTTCATCTTCTTTTTACTTTTCACTTCGTGCTGTAACTTATGATTGTGGTATCTGATTGCCACACTGTCTGGGAAAATACCAGGATATTTCTGTTTTAACTCCTCAGTTTCTTGGTCTTCCTTGGGCCTCTCCACAACAAGGGGTGTCACTTGCATCTTGGATCCTGCCAAATCATTCCCAAGAACAAACTGAATTCCTGGAACTGACACTCAGTCAATCACTCCCACTGTAAATTCCCCAGTCTTGAGTTGGCACTCCAACCTGATCTTACATAGGGGAATTTCTGTCAATCTATCCCACAAATTACCACACTCTCGGATAACAGATCAGAATGAGTGCATATTTGCTCATCCCTTACTATCAGTGACTGGTTAGATCCTGTATCTCTCAAAATTATAATTTCTTGTCCTTCTCCCCTTGTTCTTTCTGAGTAAACTTTACCCACAGAGGCAAATTCTTTGTAGAGATCAGGTACTAACTCCATACCTAGTCCCTGTCTCGGCTGTGCACTCTCCTGCAGCTCCTTGGCTCTTCTTGGGGTCTCCTCGACTAATGCCAATGGCTTCGCTTCTTTTGCCACATCTTTTCTCACAGTGCCTTTCTTTAATGACCAACACTGTGACTTTATGTGTCCCACTTTACCACAGTGGAGACACCTGAGGCCTTTCACCTCCTTTCCACTCTCTTGGGCTTCTTTTTTATCCTGTGGTAAATTCTTACCAATGTTCTCTGCCCTTTTGTTTCGTAGTGTAGGATCTCCCCTTCTCCCAACTTCTTTCTCTCAAAGGATAGAATTCTAGCTGGAAACTTGTTGCATGCATCAACATGTGCTCATCTGCTAACTCTGCTGACCTTCTCACTTCCTGAACTTTCTGTTCCTCCACGTGAATTCTTGCCATCTCAGGAAGTGAGTTTTTAAACTCTTCCAGTAGAATAATCTCTCAGAGCTTCAAATGTCCTATCTATTTTCAAAGCACACACCCATTGATCAAAATGGCTATGCTTAATTGTTTCAAACTCAACATAAGTCCGACCTGGTTCCTTCTTTGTGTTTCTGAACCGCCGTCTATATGCTACCGGTACAAATTCATAAGCACTTAATATAGCCTGTTTAACCTCCTCATAATCTCTTCACACCTCATCTGACAAATCAGCAAATGCCTCACTAACTTTGCCTACCAGTTTAGTCTGAACTAGCATTATCCATAAATCCTCAAACCAATCCATCTGCCTAACCAATTTTTCAAAGGAAATAAAGAAGGCTTCAACAGCTTTCTCACCAAATAATGCAGTTTTGACCTATATATATATATATATATATATATCGAGAGAGAAAGAGAGAAAGAAGAGAGAATGAGAGAGAGAATTTGAACTTGAGAAGTTGCGACTTAGTCAGCGAAGTCAAGTTAACAGGATAGAGATTGAAAGAGCAGATAGTGATTTATATATATATATATATATATATATATAAATCACTATCTGCTCTTTCAATCTCTATCCTGTTAACTTGACTTCGCTGACTAAGTCGCAACTTCTCAAGTTCAAATTCTCTCTCTCATTCTCTCTTCTTTCTCTCTTTCTCTCTCGATTTCTTCTCTCTCTCTTTGTTTATCTTCTGACTCCATTTTCCTCAATTGTAATTTAGGTTTTTCTCCCTCTACTGCACTTGTCTGTTTCTCTGACACACCTAAGTGTTTGAGTGATTCCCTGACAATTTCAGCTTTACTTTTGTCCTTGGTTAAACCCAAATCTAACTTCTTTGCTAATTCTAAAAGTATGGCCTTTTTCTTTCCTTCTGAACTTTCTTGGCAAATTTGAGAATCATCTTCAAATCCCAGAACCTCTTCAGCAATTTTAAGAGCCATTTCACTCAATTTTAATTGAACCAACCACAAGTCACTGAAATTAAAAGTATTGTCTCACCTTTGTTTTATTTAAAGATCTCGGACACTAACTTGCCAGTGTTTAAATCTGCTGGCATTTTTCATACCCCCCAAATCTATTCAAATCTGTCTAAATCAATTCAAATCCCAACGACAAGCCCCAAATCTGTTATGACATGGGGTAATCCTTCCTACTTAATTTAAACCAGCAACACAGAAAAAAATTATCTCGTGCAGTAATCTGTGAAAATTTGAGAGGCCAAGAGCTATTTAAAGTAAAAATTAATCACTTTATTTCTTAAGGTGTAACAGGGAATAATTAACTAACAACTATTTACAACTCCTTCCTCAAACCTATCTTTTACATTCCCTTCTATAAGACTAGTCCAAGAAAACCCCATGATTAATATTTGCCAAAAATTTAAGTTTTCAAAATCAGCCAGCTGTCAAATCTCTATTTGGATCTTCATGTGTCTTCTTTGCTTCTTCTTAGGGATTATGCTTCACAGGTCACAGATTGTCATAGGTATCTTTAAGAGAGCTATTCTCTGGGAAGTCTGTAGATGTTGTTGGCTTGGCAGTTCTTCTCCCAACTGTTCAATTTTCCCCTGTATTATACCCCCAAAGCATTGGAATGTGTCATGGGCTTTTAAGATTGTCAATATATTAAATTCAAACTTGATTGGAATTTGGTATTTTTCGGGGTATAATTTAAACTGATTGGGTTAACTCGAATCTGTTTTGTTGTTTCCAAGCAAGTAGCTAATCTAGCTTTCGACCAAGTATTATGTTGTTACCTTTTTCAGAACACTTGGTGCTATCAGGTAGTTCTGCTAGCTTTTTACTCTCTTAAAGATACAGTGCACGCACATCTTCATAATACATGGGATGTCAACATTGCTGGTAAAACTTGCTGTTGTCAGCATTTGTTTACCATTCCTAATTGTACATGAACCAAGTGACTTGTTAGGCTACTTTAGATAGGAGTTAAGAGTCAAACAGTTTAGCTGTGGATCTAAAATTGCATGCAGGTCAAATCTGATATTGCTGACAGATTTTGTTTCCGAAAGGGCATACATGAAACAGAGAGATTTTTATAACAGTCAATAATTATTACATGATCACATCAATGATAACTAACTTCCAAACTTTCCTTAATTGAATTTAAGCTCCACCAGTTGAGTTTTGTTAAAAATGTGATCTAGTTTGTGTTCCTGTGAGTGAGCTGCAGGCTCCTCCTGCTCATCAAGGGTCCATCACACCCCCACCCACTCTTCACCTTCCATTTGGTGTTGCTGTCCCTGTCAAACACATCCATTTTTAGGCTCCCCATGTTCCCATCCACCCCTCTTATTTGTTGGTAAACATCACCAATTTTCCCACTAAGCACTTGACATGCTACATTGTTATGCACACAACTCTGTTCTTCTGTTGAAACCAGGGTTGGGGTGACTTGTGAAAACCTTCCTTCTGGAGTATTCCATGCATTCCTAGGCTGTTAGTATTTGCTTCGCTTATGTTTAACATTTCCTCTCCCTCCTGCCACTGTCATTATCCCCTCCATGTCACAATATAATGCAGTCCATCCCCAGATTTGCGTTTCCCATTTCCCCAACACTGCATAAACTGCCCCTGATGTGTCCTCTTGATATTTGCAATCAAACCAACAGTAATTGTGGGTCACCCTCCCCAGACTGACTTGTCAGACAGGTCTGAATGAGCTCAGTCCAGCAGCGCAATTTGTGATTCCACAGTTCCCCAACTATAACGTTGGACTGACTGGGCTTGACTAGCAGGATTGACTATTGTCCATTGTGTGACTGTAATGACATGTATCTCCACATTTTAATCAAACCAAGTGCCTGACTGACTGCACCCGAACCTCTGGACTGAGACTGGATGAGACCCATGACTGACTGTGGTTCCCCCTTCACTCTGCTAGGAATTGGTTTCCTTTCCGAAATGGCTAAGTGGTTGACAAGCATGCAATGTGCTTGTCACGTAAGCAGCTTGCACTGCTGGATGTGTGACATTGACATAGCATGATGCCATATATAGCACTTTCTTCATTGTTTCGTTCTGGCAACCATGACAAGCTGCCTGCCCTTGTCTGCTCTAACGCCAATGCAAACCAAATGTGGTGCTCATTCAAGTGCAATATGCTAAAAAGCAAGCTAAGACGGAGATGGTGTAAGCCTTCAAGCAATCACAAACTGAGTAAGCACCAGGAAAGCAAGCTAAAAGCAACAAAATGCATCCCACACCAATGCTTGAGATGCATGTGTTTTGCAGAGTGCTCAGCCACCTGACAGGTGCTCTGACCAGACTCCAGAAGAAATTCCACACTCATTACAATTCCAAACAAAGTACCCCCGCCCCCCCCCCCCCCCCCCCCAATCTGCTAAGCTCCAGCATGAGGAGGGATGAACAGGAGCCCCTTCTTTATTCGCTCACTGAATCAGTTGATTGCAACACAGTGAATGTCAAAAAGATCCCTTCCTTTGTGGATATCTTTTGTCCGGTTTCAAATGAACTTTTGTTTAAAAAGAAACCAATTTAACCTGGCTTTATTGAGCCAATGAAATGTGAGTTTATTAATTGTGATGTACAAGATAAGAAAAGGAATATTGTGTACCACATTATAATAAGGATGTGAACACATTGGAGAGTGTGCAGAAGCGATTTACAAGAATGGTTCCAAGATTGAGAAACTTAGTTGTGAGGATAGATTGTAGGAGTTGGGTCTGTTCTCTTTGAAGGGAAGAATGCTAAGTAGAGAGGTTGTCAAAGTCATGAGAGGATTAGACAGACAAGATCGGGAGAAAGTATTCTTGCTCAGAAAGTGAATAATTATGAGAAGGCATGGATTTCAGGAGCAAATTTGACATGAAAAGAAATATTTTTATTTAGCGAGTAGTTAGGGTAAGGACTGCACTGCTTGAGAGTATGGTGGAGATAGGTTTAGTCGAGTCATTCAAAAGAGTATTGGAAGATTACTTAAATTGAAATAATGTGTAAGGGCATGGGAAAAAGCAGAAGAATGGAATGAGGTCATGATGGTTGTTTGAAGAACCAGTGTAATAAACTGAATGGCCTCCTTCTGTGCTGTATCACTTCTGTGATTCTGTAAAGAATTAGTGACACAAACACATATACATAGGCTAGAAATATGAGGTGAGTCCAAAAGGATAAAAGTTTTTTAAAAATAATATACAGATAGAAGGTATGGTGAGTAGGTTTGCAGATGTCACCAAAATTGGAGGTGTAGTGAACAGCGAAGAAGGTTACCTCAGAGTATAATGGGAACTTGATCACATGGGTCAATGGGCTGAGGAGTGGCAGATGGAGTTTAATTTAGATAAATGTGAGGTGTTGCGTTTTGGAAAGGCAAATCAGGACAGGATTTATACACTTAATGGTAAGGTCCTGGGGAGTGTTGCTGAACAAAGAGATCTTGGAGTACAGGTTCGTAGTTTTGTTGAAAATTGATTCTGAGGTAGACAAGAAAGTGAAGAAAGCATTTAGTATACTTGCTTTTATTGGTCAGTGCATTGAGTATAGGAGTTGGGACGTCATGTTGCAGGTGTACATGACGTTGGTTAGGCCACTTCTCGAATACTGAAATTCTGGTCTCCCTGCTACTGGAAAGATATTGTGAAAAGATTTACAAGGATGTTGCCAGGGTTGGAGGGTTTGAGTGTAGGGAGAGGTTGAAACGGCTGTGGCTTTTTCCCTGGAGCATTGGAGTATGAGGGCTGACCTTGTAGAGGTTTATAAAATCATAAGGGGCATGGATAGGGTAAATAGACAAAATCTTTTCCCTGGGGTGGGGAGTCCAAAACTAGAGGATATAGGTTTAAGGTGAGAGGAAAAAGATTTAAAAGGAACTTGAAGAGCAACACTTTCATGCAGAGGTTGATGCATGTCTGGAATGAGCTGCCAGAGGATGTGGTGGAGGCTGGCACAATTACAATATGTAAAAGGCATCTGGATGGGTATATGAAGAGGAAGGATTTAGAGGGATATGGGCCAAATGTTGGCAAGTGGAACTAGATTAATTTAGGATATCTGGTCAGCATGAGTTGGGCTGAAGTATCTGTTTCCGTGCTGTACAACTCTATGACTGTGAGATCAGTCTCTGAATTATTCGTGAAGAGCCGATAGTTGAACTTTGCATTTGTTGCTTTACAGATTATTGATATTGGTGGTTGAACAGTTGTTTTTTAAGATTATTAGATTTGTAGGCTGATTGAAGATCTTTTGTCCTGGTTTTGTTTTTGAAACTGGTGTGAAGCACTCGGAGTGATGTTGGTTAGTTACCTGCATCACAGGGATAACCAGGGAATACCTTTCCAACTGCAACTATCGCTGCATGCTAACAATTGACCTCAGTCTGGTACACATGAGTGTTCCTCCCACTCATCAGGTCCAGTAGATTTTAATCTTTTTTTTCAACTCTTGTCCTTACGTAATCTTCAAAGGGAAAAACTCAAAACGTGCCTGCAGTTTGAGACATAATCTGCAGGACATGGTTAATCAAGGGCATGAGAATAAACAGAAAGATAGGGACAATTAGGGACCATGGGGGCATTTTGTGAGTGAAGCTGGAGGACTTTTTTTAACTGTGTACTTCACATCTTCTTTAGTCAGGAGAGGGAAGGTCTAAATTCAAGAGAATGGATGGTGGAGGTCGAGAGCAGATTGAATTTAAAAGTGAGGAGGCATTGGAGTTTTTTTAGTAGATTTAAGAGTGACCAAATCCCCAAGTCTGGATGAGCAGTATCCCAGGTTGTTGTGCGAGCCAATAAGTAGCTGTCTAAAGACTGATGGAGTACCAAAGAAACTTCAAACATACTGGACTGTGATCTCGACAGGCTACAAATATATATTGGGATAAAAACAATGACTGCAGATGCTGGAAACCAGATTCTGGATTAGAGTGGTGCTGGAAAAGCACAGCAGTTCAGGCAGCATCCGAGGAGCAGGAAAATCAACGTTTCAGGCAAAAGCCCTTCATCAGGAATACAGGCAGAGTGCCTGCAGGGTGGAGAGATAAATGAGAGGAGGGTGGGGGTGGAGGTGGGGAGAAAGTAGCCCTGACTCAAATTTTTAAATTGTTTCTGACCACAGCGGAGAATTCAGAGGACTCGAGGATAGCTAATGTAATTCTGTAAAACTATAGACCAGTGAGTCTAAAATCAATGGTCGGCAAACTATTGGAGAAAACAGTGAAAGAGAAATTTAATCTCCATTTAGAGATGCAAAGTTTGATCAGGAAAAGTTAATACAGCTTTGTCAGAGGGAGGTCATTCCTAACAAACTTGGTGGAGTATATAAATGGATTGGTCAGATGGGCAGATCAGTGGCAGATGGAGTTTAACCCTGATAAGTGTGAGGTGATGCACTTTGGACAAAGGAGCAAGACAAAGGATTACTCAATGAGTGGCAAGACAACTCAGAGAAACAGAGGCATTTGGAGTGCTTGTCCACAGATCTGTACAGATGGCAGGACAGATTAATAAAGTAATTAAGAAGGCATATGGGATGCCTACCTTTATCAGTTGTGGCATAGAGTATAAGAGCATGGAGATTATGTTAGAGGTTTGATTAGGCCACAGCTGGACAACTGTGTACAGTTCTGGTCAGCACACTATAGGAAGGATATGATTGCACTGTGCAGTTACAAAGACGATTCACCAGAATGCCACCTGGGATGGAGCAGTTTAGAGAGGCTGGATAAGCTTGAGTTGTTTTCTTTGAGCAGACAGGTTGAAGGGGTCCTGATACTGGTGTATAAGATTATGAGGGGAGTGGACAAGGTGAATAAAAACGGTTGTTCCCCTCAGTTGAAGGGTCAGTTGTAAGGGGGCATAATTTTAAGTGAGATTTAGAGGGGATTTAAGGAAAGATTTTTTTTACTAGGAGGGTCATGGCAGTCAGGAATGCACTACATGGAAAGGTAGCTGAGGCAGGAAACTCACAATTTTTGAAGTGTCATTGCATTCAAAGCTACGAGCCTAGTGAAGGAAAGTGGGACTAGTGTAAGTAGTATTACATTTTTGGTAGTACAGACATGATGGGCCAAAGGGCCTCTTCTATATTGTGTGATTACATGCAGTTGGCTTGCAGTTGAGCAGGCGTTCATCATCTCTGGGACACCTGCACCAATCAACCACATCGCCCTGTGGCCCAACATTTCAACTCCCCCTCCCACTCAGCCGAGGATATGGAGGCCCTGGGCCTCCTTCACTGCCGCTCCCTCATCACCCGACGCCTGGAGGAAGAACGCCTCATCATCCGCCTCGGAATACTTCAACCCCAGGGCATGAATGTGGACTTCACCAGTTTCCTCATTCCCCTTCCCCCGCCTCACCCCAGTTCCAAACTTCCAGCTTAGCACTGTCCCCATGATTTGTCCTACCTGCTTATCTTTCTTTCCACCTATCCACTCCACCCTCCTCTCTTACCTATCACCTTCATCCCACCCCGATTCACCTATTGTACTCTATGCTACATTCTCCCCACCCCCACCCTCCTCTCATTTATCTCTCCACCCTGCAGGCACTCTGCCTGTATTCCTGATGAAGGGCTTTTGCCTGAAACGTTGATTTTCCTGCTCCTCGGATGCTGCCTGAACTGCTGTGCTTTTCCAGCACCACTCTAATCCAGAATCTGGTTTTCAGCATCTGCAGTCATTGTTTTTATCCCAATATATATTTGTAGCCTGTCGAGATCACAGTCCAGTATGTTTGAAGTTTCTTTGGTACTCCATCAGTCTTTTGACATCTACTTATTTCATAGCTGCAGCCATTTCTGATTGTATCAGTCATCTTTAATGAAAAAAAAACTTTGGAATTAAAAGTTAAAAGTATTTTTAAGTTTTGACCTGTTGTTATATGAAAAGAGCAGTGTATTGTAAGCCATCTATGAGCTCCAAAGTGCAATGGTGAAATGCTGATGTTTATTATGTGTTGGTCCAGGATTGATCATGATGATGTTGTGTGGCTGGTGTTTTGTTGATGCCAATTTTCATAGATGAAGATGGAGGTGGATGCTGTCTGTGGAATATGTGTTGAGATATTGATGAATAGACCTTAAAATGGTGGAATACAGAAGCAACTGCTGAGCTGCATCTGCCAGGTAACTGCTCTGATTTTCAAGTCAGGAATTGGCACCATCTAGTTTCTTGGCAGTAGAGGAGAAAATTGTAATTAGCATGGAAATGAGGTAAGATTGGCTAATAATGAGATGCAAATGGATGGAAAGAAGGTAGTCACCATTTATCACCAAGACTTATCCCGCTACCAAACCCTTAAGGGGAAAATTGGAAATGTTTTCTTTAATTTGAAAATCAAGTTTTTTATTCTCACCATATTTTCCCACATTTCTTACCATGGGCAGCACGGTGGTTCAGTGGTTAGCATTGCTGCCTCACAGCACCAGGGTCCCAGGTTCGATTCCAGCCTCGGGCAACTGTTTGTGTGGAGTTTGCACGTTCTCCCCGTGTCTGCGTGGGTTTCCTCCGGGTGCTTTGGTTTCCTCCCACAGTCCAAAGATGTGCACGTCAAATGAATTGGCCATACTAAATTGCCCAAACTGTTAGGTGCATTAGTCAGAGGGAAATGGGTCTGTGTGGATTACTCTTCGGAGGGTCGGTGTGGACTGGTTGGGCCGAAGTGCCTGTTTCTTCACTGTAGGGAATCTACTCCAATCTACACAGGTCACACTCAAGACTTGAGAAAATTCCACATGATATCCCTGTTACTTAGAACATAGAAAAATACAGTGCAGAACAGGCCCTTCGGCCCTCGATGTTGCGCTGACCCATGAACTATTCTCAGCTCGTCCCCCTATACTATCCCATCATCATCCATGTGGTCATCCAAGGATTGTTTAAATCTCCCTAATGTGGCTGAGTTAACTACATTGGCAGGTAGGGCATTCCGCTCCCTTACCACTCTCTGAGTAAAGAACCTGCCTCTGACATTTGTCTTAAATCTAACACCCCTCAAATTGTAGTTATGACCCCTCGTACAAGCTGACATCATCATCCTAGGAAAAAAACTTTCACTGTCGTCCCTATCAAATCCTTTGATCATCTTGTTATTTAGTCAACTATGCAAGTCGGCTGTATTTGAGACTTTTAAAGATTATTAGAAGGTAGGTGCAAAACATAGTTTGTCATAGGCTTCTTTTTAAGTTTAATGCAATGACATCAAAGGTTTTTTGAAATTCTGCATTGTAACAAATAATGAGTTTGCTCTGTCATATTTAAAAGTATTATTCAGATCTTTCCAATAACCCCAGTGTTGGAAAGGAAGGCAAGTAGGAAAGGATTGGTGTTTTCATTCCTGTTTGCTTTCATTATTACCAGTACAAAGCACTCTAAAGAATGGATTATGAAAGTAAAAGAAATGGTTGTGCCTTTCGGAGAGCATCTTGCTAATTGTCTCAAAGTGCAATCAATTATTTTGAAGAATAGTGATTGTAACCAAATGGAACAGCCATTTTGATAATAACTTGATCCATTGAATTAATTTGAACAAGCTAATCACTGGCCACTCACTCCTTAACACCATTCATTGAGTGCTGAATTCATCTGTAATTTTGATCATTGCTCTCTGAGCCAATCTGCTGTCTTTGGACCTAGCACTTGGAAGCAGGGGAGGAGAGTTAGTCACCTCTGAGAGAACTTCAGCAGTAGGGCTGATCATCCCATACCATAAAGACCTTCTAATAGCTAGAAGCCACCAGCCTCCAAGATATTGTTTAAATTCTATGATAAAAAAGCTGTTTTCCCTTCTCCTCAACTTTTTCGCTTCTTGCCCCTGCTCAGATTTACTCTTTATTTAAAATTTAATTTTGTATTCAGCAACTGAGTATTCCCAGCTTCACACCAAATGTCAGTTTATCTGTCTTTTCCTTTGTCCCAGTTTCCAAAGGTTGGGCTATGAACTTCAACTACATTGATCCATCCTTGCGGACAAAGTACTGCATTTGTTGTCTTTGTTGGATGGCTGACCAGGAAACTTTCCCATTTTTATTGCCTTCCCTCAAACATATTGGAAAGTTCTTGAGGCTGATAATCACCACGTTGGACATTGCAGCGTGTGTTTTCTGTGGCCAACCAGTCTTGGTGTGGGATTCAAACCCAGAACTTCTGACCCAAAACGTTAACACGATGTCAAAAATCTCTTTAACCAGTGGGAAATCTCTCCAAGTGCGTTTCTGGAAATGGAGAATGGGTTTCTTTCCACATACAAGGAAGAAGGGTCAGGTTTGGAGGTAGCAGCACACTAGAAGATGAAGTAGCATCTGTTTCATTTGAAGTGTTTTTTTTCCTATTCTACATAGCTAATTCTGTCGTAACTGCTTGAAGGATAAATGCTGATCATGAAATTGGAAGAACTGCCAACTATTGAATAATATGATCTTTGACATTCAACTAAAGCACTGAAATAGGAAGAATGGGTCTCAACTTGATTTACTGAATCATTAGGGTCTTCCACACTAATGACCATAAATTTAAAATTCATGCATTTCTTTCTTTTCATGTAAGACCATGAAATCACTGCTGGAAATCCTGATCAAATGACAGATGTGCATCTGAGAATCCTGGCACATTTTGCAGTTGTTAATTGTCAGCCGAGGGGAAAAAGAAAGAATTGATCTGAAACTGGCATAATCAAAATACTTGATTAAATGAATGGGATGATTCAGGGAAATGAAACTTTCAAATTATATCACAAAACCCGTCAGATTTATAAATGATCAAAAACGTCTGCCAACCTAGACACACAGCACCAAATCATATTTATTATGTTCTATTCAATCTTGTAGCTAAAACATACCAGCTGTCATATTGTCACAAAGAATGTTCTGAGAGAGTTAACAGCTAAATCAGCTCGGCCAAAGTATGAAACAACGTCTATATCTCTTGCATAGCAAAGAGCAGGATAAGCTATCAGTAATCATCTTGAAACATGTTTCGCCACCACTCATTTCTTCAAGATGCAACCACTTGAGTTGAAAGAATTTCTCTATTTAGTAACACATTCTGCTTTTTTTACAAACATTATTTACAAGTTTTTTTGTTTCTGATGACAGACTTCTGAACAGTCCACCTCTCTTTAAACAGATTTTCAGAATCAGCAATCTCAAGTTGTCATTCTCATCTAATAACATTTTCCTTCCTTAGCTTCAGAGTTGTATGTACTCTGTTGTTTTTCGATCACCAATAATTCCTTGCTTAATACCATCGCTCGTCTCCAGCTCAGAACTTTTTCATTGTAATTCCTTTTTTTTCATTATAGCTCTGATTTTGTAGTACAGCAAAAATCAGTGTTATAGAGTCATAGAGTCATATAGCACAGAAACAGACCCTTTGGTCCAAACCAGTCCATGCTGATCATAATCCCAAACTAAAATAGTCCCACCTGCCTGCGTTTGCCCATATCATTTCAAACATGTTTTATTCATTTACTGTACTTACCTAAATGTCTCTTGAATGTTGTGACTGTACTCACTTCCACCACTTCCTCTGAAAGCTCATTCCACATACAAACCATTTTTCGTGTGAAAAAAATTCCCCTCATGTCTTTTTTTAATCTTTCACTTCTTAGCTTAAAAATTTGCCCTTAGTCTTGGGATCTTTTTCACTGGAGCGTATGAGGTCCACTGGGTGGCGTGGTGGCTCAGTGGCTAGCACTGCTGCCTCACAGCGCAAGGGACCCAGGTTCGATTCCGGCCTCGGGCGACTGTCTGTGTGGAGTTTGCACATTCTCCCTGTGTCTGCATGGGTTTCCTCCCACAGTCCAAAGATGTGCAGGTCAGGTGAATTAGTCATGCTAAATTGCCCATAGAGTTAGGTGCATTAGTTAGGGGGAATGGGTCTGGGTGGATTACTCTTCAGAGGGTTGGTGTAGACTTGTTGGGTCAAAGGGCCTGTTTCCACACTGTGGGGAATCTAATCTGAGTTGACCTTATAGATGTTTATCATATCATGAGGAATATAGATAAGGTGAATGGCAGGTGACTTTTCCCTAGGGTCAGGGCCCACCCTAGGGATAAGTCATCTGCTATTCACCTTATCTATATTCCTCATGATATCATAAACATCTATAAGGTCACCTCTCAACTTCATATGCTCCAGTGAAAAAGATCCCTGCCTATCCAGCCTTTTCTTATAACTGAAACCCTCCATTCCCAGCAACATCCTGGTAAATCTCTTCTGAACCCTCTCCAGCTTAATAATATCCTTTCTCTGAAAGGGAGACCAGAATTGCCCACAGTACTTCAGAAGAGGCCTCACCCATGTCCTATACAACCTTTACATAATGTCCAAACTCCTATACTCAATGGTCTGTGCAAGGAAGGCAAGCGTGTTTTTTAATCAGTGTTTGCATTGGCTATTGGGTAAATAGACCATTTCAGTCACAGGAAAGGCTGATCACACCACACTTTGAATGACAAAAATCTCTCAATTATCTCCAAATAGTCCCTGTGTAGATTGCCTAGCTTCAAGGCACAAAACTCACCATGCTAGCAGATTTTGAGGGGCAAATACAATAAAGATTATGGAAATTTGAAATGAAAACTGCAAGTTCTGGGAAGTTGAAAAGTCGTTTTTCAAGTTTCATTTAAACGGTGTGGGAGCCTAAGGACGGGGAGATGAGAGTGGGAGTGAACTCAGACTTAAGGCCAGAAGATAAGATGCTATCCCTGCTACTCTTAACACTGCCCTGAATTAACCTGTGCTTTACAGTTGTTCAACTCTAATATTTATCTGTTATGATGAAAAATCATCAATTTGAAAGAAAGGCCTCAATTTTAACCTTGGTTTTGGTGACAACGGGTTGGATGGTAAAATAACAAGAACAAGAACATAATATCGACCTAATTATCATATACAATACGGTCTGGGTGATAGTGTCAGTCCTGCAGCTTAGATTTAAGAGTGAGTGGTTGTGGTAGAGAGTAGAACAGAGGAGTGTCAGATATCCTGTTCACTCTGAGAGCTGGCTCTAAGGGAGCAGGAACAGTGTCAAGGACTATCCATGTGTAAATAAAAGGTGACTTGGTGACTGGATACCAGCCTCTGTGGAGTTATTTCAGGGATGATAAGAGAAAAGCAGTCTCCTGAAGAAAGTCACTTGCGACAATCGTCTTTGAGTTGGGGTAATTATTTATGGCACCATACCTTTATTTGGGAAACTTGACTTATTTGATTCTGCTGTCAAAGACTGCGTCCAGTGTGTGGAAAGATTGTGAGTTATTTTTACTGGGCAAATTACATTGGGGCAGATGAAAAGCAACGAGTAATTCTCCTGACAGCTTGTAGATGCGGAGCTTTCTTAGTTATTAGGAGCCTAATGTTTCCCAAGGCACCAGATACAAAACATCTTCAATAGTTGACAGATTTAGTTAAGGAATATTATGATCCCAAGCCTCCTTTAATTCTGTGATGCTATCGGTTTTACACAACAATTCAAGAACCAGGGGAATCTGTCTTGGGGTTTTTGACTTAGTTAAGATGACAGGCAATAAAACTCATTCAATTGGAGTACTGGTCTCTTTGTTGATGGTATGGAAAACTCATCAATAACCTTCATTTTCACATTCTGTGGGGCCATCTGTTCATGTCCAATAACGTGGCCCAGGAAGGTAACTTCGGCTATGGCAAATTCATTCTTAGCCCGGTTTATCCACCTCCTGAAATTGATTGAATAATTCTGATAAATGTTCCTTTCATGTGTGACTAAAAATCACCGGGTCATCAATGTAAACCACATGATTTGGTAATTCAGAAATGACTATATTGGTTAGTCTTTGAAATGTGGCTGGCATAGTTTTCATACCAAATGGCATGACTTTCAATTGATACAGTCCATTTGATGTTACAAAAGCCAAAATTGCCTTTGTTCTTTCCGATAAAGGTACTTGCCAATATTTTCTGAATAAGTCCAACTTAGAAATATAAGTTGCTTGTCTCACCTTCTCTTTACAGCGTTCCAAACATTGAATCTGATATGAATCAGAATTTGTAACTGCATTGACTTTGGGATAACCTACATATAACTGTTGGATACCATCTGGTTTTGGCACCATTACTATGGGTGACCTCCAGTCGCTGCAACTCAATTGGATTACGTTGTCTTGGACCATGCATTCGATTTCTTTTTGACCTTGTGTCAACTTTAGTGGCTTAAATGTATAAGGATGTTGCTTAATTGGAATAGCATTTCCTATATCTACATCATTCATAATTAGGTTAGTACTTCCCAACTTATTTCCACATATCTCCCCATGCAATGGCAATAACTCTTTCAGATCATTTCGATTTTCCTCTGGAAAGTAACTCAGTAATCTATATCAATTTTTGACAACTCGCTCATTGTCCAATTTAATTTGAAAAATGTCCAATTCAGAATCCTCTGAACTTGGTTCTTCACTCTGTATTGTAACCAGTATACTTCTCCTTTTGCTTTCCTTCCTTATCAAAATACCTTTTGTGCATATTCACAGGACACACTCTGTGAGATTTCTTTTTCTCTGATGACCTTATCAAATAGTTCACCTCACTCAATCTCCTTTTGATTTGATAAGATTCACTAAATCTTGCTTTTAAAGGTTCACCTATCACTAGAAGTAACACTAACACTATATCTCTGTTAGCAAAGTTGCAAGTTTTTGATTTCTTGTCTGTTTCCTGTTTCATCATACTCTATGTTGCTTTTAAATGCTGTCTAGCCAACTTCCCCAATCTATTTGACTATTCCCTAAAATTTGAAACATAGTCCAAATATGTGGTCTCTGACTTCTGACTCACCAAATTCCCCTTAATTAATTTCAGTTGGCCCCTCACTTCATGCCCAGAAACTAATTCAAATAGACTGAATTTGGTTGATTTTGCTGATGGCAAAAAGTACAAATGGAATTCCTTTATGTCAATCATCTGAATAGTCTTTCCTATGAGTCTTTAACATGGTCTTTAATATCTGATGACACCTTTCTAATGCTCCCTCAGACTCGGATGTTATGCCATGGATTTTAATTGTTTTATTTCGAAACTGTCCATAACTTCCTTGAATAACGTTGATGTAAAATTTGACCCCTGATATGATTGTATCTCTGTGGATAGTCCATATTTTGTGAAAATATCTGAGTAACTCTTCTACAATCCTTTTAGCTGTGATGTTGCATAATGGAATGGCCTCTGGAAATCTTGTGGACAAATCTATTATTGTTAACAAATAACGATTCCGACTTCTTGTTTTAGATAGGGGTCCTACATAATCAATTAAGATACTCAAATGCAGGAATGGATTTTAGAGGTGCTGATTTTACTACCGCTTAAAGTTTTCCAATTGCATGACATGTATGATATGTCTGGCAAGATTCAACTGCATCCTTATGCAGTCCAGGCCAATAACAATGTTTTTGTATTTTAGCTTGAGTTTTTCTTACCCCAAATGACCTTCTACTGGTAATTCATGTAATACTCACAACACTTCCTTTCTATAAGCTGGTAGTAATAAAACTTGATGAACTTCTACCCATTTCTCATTTGCCTGAATATGTGATGATCTCTATTTCCCCATCAAGACTTCAATTTTAAGACAGCAACATTTAGGGGTACACTCAGATCCTTCTTCTGTGTATGCTTTTTGATACTATTGCTTCAGTTGGATGTAACTCAGTTAATTTTTCTGAGGTAAAAATATCCATTTTGTCCTCCATCTGTTCCTGTTTTGTTGCAACTATTCGATCAAACATGGTCTCTTATAATTCTACTTCAACTTTCGTATCTGTATTCTTTGATTTCTCCTCCCATTTCAACTGGCGACTTTGTGACCTTGTTATCACACAGTCAGGAAAACTCTCTCAGGATGTACTTCTGTAATACCTCAGTTGCCTGATTTTCCACTGACTTTTCAACCACAGTAGGCAGCACTCATACCTGTGATCCAGCTATATCATTACCAAGGACAAATTATATTCATGGAATTGAGAGTTTTTCCAATACTCCTACCGCCACTTCTCCACTTTTCATTGGACACTCCAACCTCACTCTACATCAGGGAGCACTTCTTGTCGCACCATGAATTCTAGACACTTTTTCTAGCACATTTCCTGGCAATAGTCCTTCTGAGTTACATGTCTCTTCATTTCTCAACATCAAAAATTGACATGATCCCATATCTCTAAATAATGTAATTTCTTTACCTGAAGCTCCTGGCCATGCAAGTAAACTTTACCTTCACCATTAAAGAGTTTACAAAGATCTGGCACTTCCTAACCAACCACCGACCAGGTTGTACATTCTGGTGCCTCCACTGTGCTTTCCTTTACCATTTCAACGAGCTTATCCTCTTTTCCGACATCCATCTTCCGAGTGCTTTTTCTAACCCACCAATACTGTTACTTCATGTGGCCTACTTTATTGCAGTGAAAACGCTGGTGCTTTTTAACTTTTCTTTCCCCTTTATAGATTGTCTTTTTAACCTGTGGTAAGCTCTCTTTATTATCTTCACTGGGATCTACTTTCCCCTTATCACGTGAGGATTTCTCTTTACCCCAATTTCTATCCCTCATGGATTGAAATTGATGTCAAACGCCAAAGTTTGATTTATGCACCAACTCAGAATCATCAGCTATTTCAGCTGCTAAAAATTGCCATTTTAACTTTGTGCTCTTCCACATGAATTCTCACTACCTCCAACATTTTAAGCTGACTTTACTGTCTAAATGCCAATTTCTGAAGTTCAAACTGTCTCTCCTTCTTCCTTTCTTCTGTCCCTTTTTCCCTTTCATCTTCGAGGGCCATCCTCTCTTTTTCTTTTTTCTGTGCTTTTAACCATAATTCAACTGTCTCAATTCTTTTTCATGTTCAAGCTGCCTCAGCTGCAATTGAATTCTAGCCATTTCCAAAGATTCCGATGGCTTTTCCAGCAAATTTAAATGTCATGTTATTAATGTAATTAAATCCCATTTTCTCACAAAGGCAATCCTGACTCCAGCTTGTCTGCCAACTCTAGCAGCTTTGCCTTGCTCTTCTTATAAAAACCCTCAAAGTCACTTTTTCCACCCCTAGAAAACTCCTAGTGACTGAAAGCACCATTGCTACACCAAGCACAGTTTAAACCAATGGAATTCAACACCCAGAACAAAAGACACTAACACCTTCCACTTGCTGCCTTTGAGTCTAACAACCCTAAACCAAAATTGGAATTACAGAATCAATGCTGACAAGTGGCCCCAATCTGTTATGGACCAGGCCACACAGCCTCAAAATATTTTACAAAGGTAGCCTAAACCCTAACATTTACGTATTTTAAAGGAAGATGTGAAGTGAATATTCCAGGTATGATGCAGCTGGTCAAACCACTCGGCTTCAAGCAAAACCAAATGTATTTAAACACGAACAAACGAAAACAGAATTTAGAATAACCACTATTGGAAAACTCAATTGACCCAATATAGCAACTTAACGAAGAAGCTGTTTCCAATCCAGTAACAACCCATAAACACATCCGTTGGCAAAAAGGCAAATTGAAACACAGATTCTTACATGCAGGAGAGAACAATTTCCAAACAGATTTCAGAGAGAGAAAAGCAGTCAAAAAACACCTTCTAAAGATTGGAACCTTTCCTGAACTTCAGCATCTTGCAACTGCCACAGCTAAACCAAACTAGAAATAACCTGAACCAGGAGAACTGGCCATTCCCCTGCCATTGTTAAACATTGGGCACCTCTGCCTTTATGATCTCTCTTAAAAACGTTATTTTGCCCTTTGGGTTTTTCAAAGTGACAACATTGTCACAAGGAGAATTGGGCTAGCATCACAAAAGAGTGTCACCATCGAGCGGTAATAAGACGAGTTGGGAATGATCATGTGAAAAAACGTGCTAGACCTATTAGAGAAAAATTCTCCAAGAATTGTGATGAAAATATGGAAACCCAACTTTGGAAAAATTCAGCTCAGTATTTTGGAAAATTGTCCTGCTGTAGAATCGGTGCATGAGGTTTGGACCTAACTTTCTCATCTGCACCTGCCACAATCTCTGTTGCCACTGATGCTTTGTGAAATGAGTCCTAAGCTACTATTTTAATGCATTTTCTTCATTTGGCTGATCTTGCAATATCATGATGTTAGCCAGTATTCCCAGCAAAGTCCATGCTGCTCCAGTGCCAGCCTTTCCATTACTAAGTGCACTGTTCCTTGGGTTGCACTGAACAATAATTCTATGCTCTTAACTTTTGGCTCTCATACTTGAGATGAATTGTCTTTACTCCAGATGGTGAGCTGACCTGGGAGTATACACTGTAGACCTTGATGTTCTCTAAGGATTTTCTTCAATGCACATAGCTCAGCATATAGTGTACACCTTTAGAAACTGCTGTTTGAGCTAAAATCTGCTGAAAGAAAGTTCCTAATTAGATAGATCACTGAATACACCCTGAGTGTTTAGTTGCTAGTGTTCTGTCACATCTCACAAATATTTCACTTCATTTCAATAACCTACGGATCAGCTTCAAAATTTCACTGGAACAATTTCTTGTGGAATCAAATCCCTGAAGTATTTCTAATTAAAAGCATGAACCATTGGACTATAGTTTATTAATTTTCTGAAAAATGGCTAAGCCTACTTTATTACACTTTCTTTGATCTGCTCAGAGAATGTCAAAAGCATGCAGAAAACTTGTCTGTCAAAATGCACCTGGAATCATTATTTATTAATATATCTTGAGCTGCCAATGAGCTGAGTAACTCATATGAATGGCAAAATGCTCATGATTACAGCTGTTGTGTTTATCATATCTTTATGTAATAGTGCAACGATAAATCTGTAAACCTCAAAGGGATGGTGATGCAGGGCTGCTCTATTTAAACCTGACAGTTGATTTTTGGTGAGAACACAATGGTTTTGTTCAGTTTCTCACTTATTTGTGATAGTACGATGTCACAGTGTGCCTCAAAACAAATGTCAAAATCTACTTTCTACTGACATAGACGAGAAAACCACCCAGTCTCAGATAAAAACCAATGAGTCAGGGTTCTAGAATTGGTGGGTTTCATGTTGCTGCTGCTTCTAGCCATGTAAAATGTATGTCTGGAGAACTTATTCACTCTGTACTTGCCCGAAATGTTGGAAACAGTGAGATTCAGGCAGTGCTCTGCCAACTAAGTAATTTGCATTGTAATAGCTTACTGAACTGATTTCCATTAAGTTGGTAAGGTTAAAGTGCTGCATCTCCCTGATTTAATTGAATAGGTCGTAAAGGTCTCTATTAACCATGTAATTCTGAAATAGTATACCACTCTTGATTATTGAGGACATAGTATATGTTCATCCAATGTGAGTGGTTGCACATTATATGTATAATAATCCCTACTTTTGGGTGTTTGGTGGGTGTGAAATGATCACTGAATAATGCCATGTAACTTGGGAAAGCTAATAATTTGAAACAATTTTAACACTGTCTGTAACAGCTGTTGAATGTATGTAGGTGTGTACTTGTGCAGTAAAATAGGGATTCAATGACTTTTCCAATGGAACAATGATTGGAAAAATAATGTAACATGTTCTTACAAATCCCTGGAAGTATCCTGTGATTATTACAGTGTGCTGTGGTGTAGAGAGCTAGACAGCTAAATTGGATAGCAACTGAAAGTGGGTCTGGAGATGATGAAGCATGATGAACCCAAAGCTGTTCAGTGTGAAGCAGGCAGCATGCCAACTTTGTGATGCCTGTTCATTATAATGAGTTCTGTAAGCAATCAGGGATAATTACACTATTCATTGGCAGCATGCATCAGTACGAGATCCAATATTGTTACTAGCTCGCACTATTTAAAGCTAGCCTGCCCCAGTTAAAAGGAAAATCATTGAGTCAATCATTCTGTAACTGAATGTCATCTTTGAAAGAGTTTAGAATGGCTGAGTATGAGAGAGAGAGTAGGCACCAGGTTTTCAGATGCTGGAGGTCTTGATAGAGGATGTGGAAAGGAATGATGTGGTAATTCAGCTGAGCAGGAGGCACTCCATAGTTGAATTGACAAAATGGTGAGAAGTTAGCCAGAGAGATGGATACCATCTGATACAAAAACAGGTGAGGAGAGGTGGAGAGAGGAGCAGGGGCTGCCAGGAGGTATGTTTCCCACTTAAAAGGGACTTACCTTGAGAGTCAGGCCTCCATTTTTTGGGAGTGGTGAGGAGAGGCTGCTAGGATGGGAAATCATTGCTTTCAAAACTTACCTCGTGAACAGACGGAGCGCACACTGAGCAAGATCAGACACTGGACTGCTGAGTAAGTGAAGTAATATATTTGGGTGGTTGCATTACATGAAACACTACTAAAGGAGTGTCTCCCATCCATCCTGCTCCTCTAACCAAAAAAAGATTCTGTGCACTGGATTGGTAAGGTAACTTTTTTTTATTCCTTAATTTTCAAGAGTCTCTTTGGTAATTTAGAATAGTGGGAATGGAGGTTAGGGTAGTTGAATGTGCCTCCTGTAGAATGTGGGAGGTAAGGCTCACCACTAGTGTCCCTGCTGACTTCATCTGCAGGAAGTGCATCCAACCCCAGCTCCTCAAAAACCTCGTTAGGGAACTGGAGCTGGAGTTGGATGAACTTCGGATCATTCGGGAGGCGGAGGAGGGGTATTGAAAGGAGTTACTGGGAGGTAGTCCCACCTCAGGTACAATAACAAGGCAGATGGGTTACTGTCAGGGTACGGAAAGAGTACTAGCAGATAGTGCAGGGATCCCCTGTGGCCATTCTCCTCAATAACAAGTATATCGTTTTGGATACTGTTGGGGGGGGGGGGGGGGGGAAATGACTTACCAAGGATAAGCAATGGGACACAGGTATCTGGCACAGAGTCTGTCCCTGTTGCTCAGAAGAGAAGGAGGAAGAGGAGCAGAGCATTAGTCATTGGGCACTCCATATTTAGGGGGACAGATAGGAGTTTCTGTAGGAATGAGAGAGACTCACGATTGGTGTGTAACCTCCCAGGTGCCAGGGTTCATGATGTTTTCGGGATCCTTGAGAGGGAGGGGGAGCAGCCCCAAGTCATGGTCCACATAGGCACCAATGACATAAGTAGGAAGAGAGATGGGGATTTAAGGCAGAAATTCAGGGAGCTAGGCTGGAAGCTTAGAGCTAGAACAAATAGAGTTGTTATCTCTGGTTTGTTGCCCGTGCCACATGCTGTGAGGCGAGGAACAGGGAGAGACAGAGGAGTTGGACACGTGGCTAGAGTGAGGGTTTCAGTTACCTGAATAATTGGGGCCATTCTGGGGTAGGTGAGACCTCTACAAATAAGATGGTCTACACCTGAACCAGAGGGGTACCAATATCCTGGGAGGAGGCTTGCTAATGCTCTTCAGGAGGATTTAAACTAATTCAGCAGGGGGAAGGGATCCTGAATTTAGTTCCAGTATCCAGGAGGTTGAGAGTAGTGAGGTCAGAAATATGGTTTCAAGATCGCAGGAGGGCACGAGCAAACAAGAAGGTAGTTTGAAGTGTGTCTACTTCAATGCCAGGAGCATTCGGAATAAGGTGGGTAAACATGCAGCATGGGTTGGGACCTGGGACTTCGATGTTGTGGCCATTTCGAAGACATGGATAGAGCAGGGACAGGAATGGTTGTCGCAGGTTCTGGGATTAAGATGTTTCAGTAAGAACAGAGAAGATGGTAAAAGAGGGGAAGGTGTGGCATTGTTAGTCAAGGACAGTATTATGGTTGCAGAAAGGACATTTGAGGATTCATCTGCTGAGGTTAGAAACAGGAAAGAAGACGTCACCCTGTTATGCATTTTCTGTAGGCCTCTGAATAGTTCTAGAAATATAGAGAAAAGGATAGCAAAGATGATTCTGGATAGGAGCGAGAGTAACAAGATAGTTGTTATGGGGGTCTTTAACTTTCCAAATATTGACTGGAAATACTATAGTTTGAGTACTTTAGATGGGTCAGTTTTTGTCCAATGTGTGAAGGAGGGTTTCCTAACCCAGTATGTAGACAGGCCAACAAGGGGCAAGGCCACATTAGATTTGGTACTGGGTAATGAACCCAGCCAGATGTTAGACTTGGAGGTAGGTGAGCACTTTAATGATAGTGACCACAATTTGATTATGTTTACTTTAGCAATAGAAAGGGATAGATATATACTGCAGGGCAAGAGCTGTTGCTGGGTGAAAGGCAATTATGATGTGATTAGGCAAGATTTAGGATGCACAGGATGGGGAAGGAAACTTCAGGGGATGGGCACAATTGAAATGTGGAGCTTATTCAAGGAACAGCTACTGCATGTCCTTGATAGGTATGTACCTGTCAGGCAGGGAGGAAGTGGTCAAGCGAGGGAGCCGTGGTTTCCGAAAGAAGTTGAATCTCTTGTCAAGAGGAAGTAGAAGGCATATTTTGGATGAGACGTGAAGGCTCAGTTAGGGCTCTTGCGAGTTACAAGCTAGTCAGGAAAGACCTAAGGGGGGAGCTAAGAAGAGCCAGGAAGGGACATGAGGAATTGTTGGCAGATAGGATCGAGGAAACCCCTAAACCTTTCTATAGGTATATCACGAATACAAGAATGACTAAAGAAAGATTAGGGCCAATCAAAGATTGTAGTGGAAAGTTGTGTGTGGACTCCAAGAAGATAGAAGAAGTCCTAAATTAGTATTTTGTGTCAGTATTTACACTAGAAAAAGAAATTGTTGTAGAGAAGAATACTGAGATACAGACTACTAGATTGAGGTTCACAAGGTAGAGGTGTTAACAATTCTGGAAAGTGTGAAAATAGATAGGTCCCCTGGGCTGGATGGGATTTATCGTAGGATTCTTTGGGAAGCTAGGGAAGAGATTGCTGAGCCTTTGGCTTTGATCTTTACGTCATCATTGTCTACAGGAATAGTGCCAGAAGACTGGAGGATAGCAAATGTTGTCCCCTTGTTCAAGAAGGGGAGTAGAGACAGCCCTGGTAATTGTAGACCAGTGAGCCTTTCTTTGGTTATGGGTAAATTATTGGAAAAGGTTATAAGCGATAGGATTTATAATCATCTAGAAAAGAATAAGTTGATTAGGGATAGTCAACACGGTTTTGTGAAGGGTAGTTCGTGCCTCAGGAGACTTAACTATGTTCACACTTTCCAGAATTGCTAACAAACACCTCCTTCTTGAGTTCTTTGAGAAGGTGACCAAACAAGTGGATGAGGGTAAAGCGGTTGATGTGGTGTATATGGATTTCAGTAAGGCATTTGATAAGGTTCCCCATGGTAGGCTATTGCACAAAATACGGAGGCATGGGATTGAGGGTGATTTTGCAGTTTGGATCAGAAATTGGCTGGCTGAAAGAAGACAGACCGTAGGGGTTGATGGGAGATATTCATCCTGGCATTCAGTTACTAGTGGTGTACCGCAAGGATCTGTTTTGGGGCCACTGCTTTTGGTCATTTTTATAAAGATGAGGGCATAGAAAGATGGGTTAGTAAATTTGCGGTTGACACTAAGGTCGGTGGAGTTGTGGATAGTCTTGAAGGTTATTGTAGGTTACAGAGCGATATGGATGAGCTACAGAGCTGGCTAAGAGGTGGCAAATGGAGTTTAATGTGGAGAAATGTGAGGTGATTCACTTTGGAAGGTGTAACCGGAATAAAGAGTACTGGGCTAATGGTTGTGTAGATAAGCAGAGAGATTTTGATGTCCAGTTGCCACCCAGATTGCTAGGGTTATTAAGAAGACATATATTGTGTTCGCTTTTATTGGTAGAGGGATTGTGTTTCGGGGCCATGAGGTCATATTGCAGCTGTACAAAACTCTGCTGCAGCCGCACTCGGAGTATTGCATACAGTTCTGGTCACAGCATTATAGGAAGGATGTGGAAGTTTTGGAAAGGGTTCAGAGGCAATTTACTAGGACATTGCCTGGTATGGAGGGAAGGTCTTATGAAGAAAGGCAAAGGGACTTGAAGCTGTTTTTGTTCGAGAGAAGAAGGTTGAGAGATGTCTTAATTGATACATATAAGATAATCAGAGGATTAGATAGGGTGACAGCCTTTTTCCTTAGATGGTGTTGGCTAGCATGAGGGGACATAGCTTTAATTTGAGGGGTGATAGATATAGGACAGATGTCAGAGGTAGTTTCTTTACTCAGAGAGTAGTAGGGGCCTTGCCTGCAACAGTTAACACGCCAAGTTTAAGGGCATTTAAATGGTCATTGGATAAACATATGGATGAAAATGGAATAGTGTAGGTGTGATGGGCTTCAGATTGGGTTCCACAGGTCAGAGCAACATTGAGGACCAAAGGGCCTGTATTGCACTGTAATGTTCTATGTAGAAGTTGCTGGAAAAGCTCAGCAGGTCTGGCATCATCTGTGAAGAGAAATCAGAGTTAACTTTTCAGGTCCAGTGACTCTTCCTCAGAACTGATGGTAGCTAGGAAAATGTTGGTTTATATGTAGAAGATTGGGTGGAGGGTGGGGCAAAGAATCAATGATAAGTCTGGATAGAGCCCAAAGAGTGATGAACAACTGGACAGACAAAGGAGTGGATAACAATCTAGTTAGGAGGGTAACTAACTGTTAATGGAGACAATTAGTGGCTAAGAATAGGTATGTGTCATGGCAGACTGTGATCACAAGGCATGATGTGTGGGGTAGGGGGCTAGGACATGGGACTGTTCCAGCCTTAAAATGATTTAACTCGATATTGTGTCTGGTGGGCTGCACGATCCCCAAGTGGAAAATAGGATGTTTTTATTTAGCTTGCGCTAAGTTTTGCAGAAGCACTGCAACAAGCCTGACATGGAGATTTTGGCCATGGAACAGGGTGGTGTGTTAAAGTGGGAGGCAAGCTCAGTGTCTTTTTTTGCGGACAGAACGTAGATGTTCTGCGAAGCAGTCACTTAGTCTATGTTTCATTTCCCCAATGTACAGGAGACTATATTGTGAGCAGCAAACACAGTAGACTAGATTGTGTGAAGTGCAGATAAAGTACTGCTTCACCTGGAAGGTATGTTTGGACCCTTGGATACTGAGGAGGGAGGAGGTAAGTGGGCAGGTGTTACACCTTTGGCGGTTGGAGGGGGAGGTGTTGTGGGACTGTGGGGGCCTACTGGGAGTGAAGGAAGTGTGGACCAGGGTGTCCCAGAGGGAACCATCCCTGCGGAAGGTGGACAAGGAATGGGAGGGGAATATGTTGCTGGTGGTAGCATCTCACTGCATGAGTAGAAACAGGTATAACTGGGGTGCATGCAGGTATCCATGGCCATCCCTCTGACCTGAAGAAACTGAGAGGAGTTAAAAGAGAAATTGTTGAGGGTGAAGATGATCTCGGCCTGGTGGAGGAGTGTGTGGTGGGTGGGGTTGGTTCTGGCCTTTGCTCCAAGAAGAGGCGGAGAGCCCTGAGACCATTCTGGTGGGTGATGGACGTGTAAAGGGATTACGTGTCCATGGTAAAGTGGAGGCAGCTGGAGCCCATAAACTGGAATTTCTAAAACTCGTGTAAAGGACCAGAGGAATCACGGATGTATGTGGGCAGATACTGGACCAGGGGAGAAAAGATCAAGTCAAGGTAGGAAGTGATGAGTTCTATGGGGCAGAAACAGGCTGAGATAATGGGTCTGCAGAACAGTCCTGTTTGTGGATTTTTAGAAGGAGGTAGCAGTGTGCTGAGCAGGGCTGGGGAACTATCAGCTGGGAATCAGGTGGTGGGGGGGAAGATCACCCGATCAAGTGAGGTCAATGACTGTGGTTGACACAATGGCCTGATGATCCATGTTGGAGTCATGGCCCAGGCAATTTTAGGAGGAGGTATCTGAGAGCTGTTTCTCAGCCTCTGCAATATAGAGGTCAGCACGCCAGACTACAGCAGCACCACACTTACTAAAAGGCTTAATAATAAAGTCAGTGTTGGATCTAAGTGCAAAGAGTGAGGTCAGTTTGCAGGTGATAGGTTGGATTGGGTAAGGGGGGACAGAGACATTGAGGCGACCAATGTCACATTAATAATTCTGTATGAAAAGATTGAGTGCAGATAAAATGCCAGAGGGAGGGGTCCAAGTGGAGGGAGAGTGTTTTTGCTGGGCGAAGGGCTCAGTGGGACAGGGAGAGGACTCTTCTTCAAGGAAATGGGCATGGAGGTGAAGACAATGGAACAAGAGTTCGACGTCACATCGTGCCTGAAATTCATTAAGGTGGGAAAGCAGAGGGATAAAGCTGCTGCTGAGCTTTGCTGAGTACAGAACATTCAGCATCAGAGAATGGAAAGTTAGAAGAGATGGTGACCATTTAACAGGAGGCAGGGTTGGGGCAGGGGATGGAGTCAGAGAGAAAGGGAGGGGAAGTAGCTTCCAGAAGGTTGTGGGTATCTCTGAGTTATTGTATCTTGTGTGCCTTGATGCCTGAAAGGAAAAGAAAAAAGTTTTTTGTTAGCAATGTGAAAGAGTCGGATGATGAAGTGGAACTGTCGAGTGGTGCTACCCTGAGCCAGTGTGATGCGATGCTGTTGGAGAGAGGGAGAGCTTTGGGAGTGTGTGTATGATGCCACATGGCACTGACAGTGGATCTCAGGCTGAGGTGAGAGTGACTGTCTGTGGAACATTGAACATCATGGAGGTACCTGTGATCCTGGGTCAATTCAAAGTATGAAGGTTGAAACTTGAGTTGGAATTCACATGGAGTGAGTCTGAGCCAGAGGCACTTGCTGAGGAATGTGACATGGGACACATTCTGTCTCCATTAACAGCTGTTCACCCTCCCAGCCAGATTGTTATCCACTCCTTTGTCAGTCCAACTGTTCTTCTCTCTCTTTGGGCTCTGTGCAGACTTATCATTTACTCCTTAACCCTTGTCCCTACCTTATCTTCTGCATATAAACCAACATTTTCCTAGCTGCCATCAGTTCTGAAGAAGGGTCACTGGATCTGAAACATTAACTCTGATTTCCCTTCACAGATGCTGCTAGACTTGCTGAGCTTTTCCTGCAACTTTCATTTTTATTTCTGATTTACAACATCTGCAGTTCTTTTAGTTTATACTTTGTGTAGACCTGATAATCTGAATGCAGTGCTTCAAGAAGATAAATGACCTCATACGCAGTCAAAAGCTATATCCTATCAACTACTAACATTAGCCTCCGCCATTGCTCAAATCATTGCATCCTCATCACTAACCTACTCTATCATTACCTACTCTACAAACAATCTCTATCATATCTTTTAGTCCCTCACCCATTTAGCACATTTGCAAGGCTTACACCCACTGAGGAGAAAGTGAGGTCTGCAGATGCTGGAGATCAGAGCTGGAAATGTGTTGCTGGAAAAGCGCAGCAGGTCAGGCAGCATCCAGGGAACAGGAGAATCGACGTTTCGGGCATAAGCCCTTCTTCAGGAATGGGGAAAGTTTGTCCAGCAGGCTAAGATAAAAGGTAGGGAGGAGGGACTTGGGGGAGGGGCGTCGGAGATGTGATAGGTGGAAAGAGGTCAAGGTGAGGGTGATAGGTCAGACTGGGGTGGGGGCGGAGAGGTCGGGAAGAAGATCTCAGGTTAGGAAGGCGGTGCTGAATTTGATGGATTTGACTGAGACAGGGTGGGGGGAGGGGAAATGAGGAAACTGGTGAAATCCGAGTACACCCACTGATCACACCTGACATAAATACCAACCAAAACAGCCATATCATCTAAACGTATTGAATGACACACATTGACATTTATCTCTCTGTTGTAGGTGTTGCTGATACACAACTAGAGACAGCAGGATCTAATCAGAGGGGCAGACAGGCAGGCCAGTATGTTGCCAACACATGGGGGAGATCATGCTGAAAATATTGGGAATGTAATTATTAGGCTGTGACTACGGACAAGGCTGAATCCCACTGAAGATGTCAGGAGTCTTAAACAGAATCGTTGAATTTTCTCTTCGCCCTATAATCTCTATTATGTCATTGCTTCTGTAGGCATGGACATATTCCAACATTTAAAACTGTCTTTTTTCAAATGGATGGTAATGAACCTCAATTACAGTAATAGACTGAACTTCAAAGGGCCAATGAAACCTCTCCTAGTCATGATTAGTTACATGAGACATTTCAGATACAAATATGCTTCACTACTGGGTGGCATGGTGGCTCAGTGGTTAGCACTGCTGCCTCATGGTGCCAGGGACCCAGGTTCAATTCCTGTCTTGGGTAACTGTCTGTGTGGAGTTTGTATATTCTCCCTGTGTCTGTGTGGACTTCCTCTGGGTTCTCCAGTTTCCTCTCACAATCCAAAGATGTGCAGGTCAGGTGAACTGACCATGCTAAATTGGCCATAGTGTTCAGGGATGTGTAAGTTAGGTGCATTAGTCAGGGGTAAATATAAGGTAGGGAAATGGGTCTGGGTGGGTTACTCTTTGGAGGGTTGGTGTGGACTTGTTGGGCTGAAGGGCTTATTTCCACATTGTAGGGAATCTTATCCAAACAAATTTACAGAATTTATTACATTTATCATAACAAGTTTAAAAGAAATAATACTTAATAATCCTCTTTGGGATGTCAAGCCATGACACTGGTTCATTAGACAGAGGTCTCTTGTTCTGTTCTATGCACTGAGGTTCTCCTTCTATCTTTGAAATTTGTTCTTATTACCAAACAACTAAAACCAAGAGCCTTATTAAATCTTTGCAGTCATTACTACTCCCATTGTTATGGACCAGGATGACCCTGCAAACTATTTTAAGAAAGTAGCCTCGACCCAACGTTTTCTGATTTTAAAGGTAGATGTGAAGTGGTGGTCCAGGTGCTATGCAACTGGTCAAACCACATAACTGAATTTATTTAAACACGACAGTTGAAACACAAACAAAAGAGAGTTGAATATAGAATAACTTAACTATCGGAAATCTTAACTGACCTGATAGAGTAACTTCACTAATTAACTGTTCCACTATAGTAACATCCCATAAACACACCCATTGGCAAGAAGGCAAACTCAAACACAGATTCTTACAGGCAGGAGGGAACAGAAACCAGAGAGAGATTTCAGAAGAAAGTCAAAGGAGTTCTTTGCTGAAACTTACAACCCCTGTGGATTCACACATCTTGTGACTGCTACAGTTAAAGCAAACTAGGAAAACTCTGAACTGGGAGAACGGTCCACTGCCCTTCCAATGTTAAACTAGACACTTCTTCACCTCTGCCTTTACAACCTCTCTTCTAAAAAACACAGGACAAAATAGCTTTTTTAAAGTGATGGCATTGTCACACCTCCCCCCTTTAAATATATAAAAATGGCTTCATTATAAACCCCTTAGTTTTACTCTGTTAGTACACTACAATACATATATATTATATTGACTCTAAGCATGCAAACAATCATTACTACATTCTATTTCAGTCCATTTACTCCTGCCACCGAATGTCTTTGTCTTTCTTCATCTAAGTCTCAACAACACATTGATAATTACGTTTTCTCATCCTGCCAAATGTACAATTTTAAAATTGAATGGCTGCAATGATAAGCTCCATTAAAAGGTCTGGAATTTTTGTCCTGAAATTTCTACAAAAAACATTAATAGGTTCTGATCAGTATATATAATTTTGTCAGATACATTACTGGCAATATAAATAGAAAAGTGTTGGAACGCCAAATCCAAGCTCAAGGTCTTCTTCACAATTGTCAAATATCCCTGTTGATGAAAGTTCACTTTCCTGGAGAAATATTGGATAGGTCTTTCTGTGTTTTCATCATTTGCTTGTAAGAGTACAGCACCAATACTCACATCATTTGCATCGATAACCACCTTGAATGGCTTGGCGTAATTAGGTGTAGCTAATACAGGGGCAGTGGTTAATACAGATATCAGGCAGTCAATTGCCTTTCTACAGTCTGCCGTCCACTGAAAGTTCTTCCTTTTCTTTAGGAATTCAGTGAGTGGAGCAGCCACACTGCTAAAGCTTGGTACAAATTTCTGGTAACACCCACTCAATCCCAAGAATCGTAGTACTGATCTTTTCATCGATGGTATGGGAAACTCCCCAGTAACCTTAGTTTTTTATATTCCGAGGGGCCATCTGTCCATGTCTGATGACATTGCCCAGGAAGATGACTTGGGCTTTGGCGAATTCACTGTTAGCCAGGTTTATCACCAAGCCTGTCTCCTGAAGTCAATCAAATAATTCTGATAAATGCTACAAATGTTTCTTCCATGTGTGACTAAAAATCACCAGGTCATTGATGTAAACCACACAGTTGGGTAATGTGGAAATGACTTTATTGTTTAGCCTTTAAAATATGGTTGGTGTATTTTTCATACCAAATGACATGACTTTAAATTGATTTAGTCCATTCCATATTGTGAAAGCCAAAATTGTCTTTGGTCTTTTATTAGTCAGCTCCAGTCACTGCAAATCACTTCGATTATGCTGTCTTAGAGCATATGGATATGGCTTAATTGGAACAGCATTTCCAATATTTACATCATGCATAATCAGATTAGTACTTCCTAGCTTATTTCCACCTGTCTCCCTAGTAATCTCCCATAGTAATAACTCTTCCAGGTCATTTCAATTTTCCTCTGGAAGATAACTCAATAACTTCTTCCAATTTCTGAGAACTTCCTCATTGTTCAATCTAATTCGAGGAAAGTCTAATTCAAAATTTAGTTCCTCACTTTGTGTTCTAACTAGCACCACCTTCTTTTGCTTTCCTTTCCTATCAAAATACTTTATCATATTTACATGACATACTCTGTGAGACTTCTTTCTATCTGGAGTCCTTATCAAATACTCAATCTCCTTTCAATTTGAAGGTCTACTAAACCTTGCTTTTAAAGGTGCACCTACCATTGAAGGTAACACTAACACTTGATCAACATTAGCAAAATTGTGAGTTTTTGATCTCTTGTCGATTCCTGTTTCATTATATGCTGTGATATTTTTAAATGATGTCTAGCTAACTCCCCTGTTCTATTTAACTGTTCCCTAAAATTTGACACATAGTCCACATTAATGGTCTTTGAATTCTAACTTACCAATTTCTGCTTAAATAATTTCAGTGGTCCTCTCACCTCATGTCCAAAAACTAATTCAAATGTACTGAATTTGGTTGATTCATTTGGTACATCCTTAATGGCAAAAAGTACAAACAGAATTCCTTTATCCCAATTATCTGGGTAGTCTTGAATATAAGCCCTTAACATGGTCTTTAAAATTTGATGCCACCTTTCTAATGCTGTTTGCGATTCTGAATGACATGCAGTGAATTTGAATTGCTTTATTCCTAAGCTGCCCATAACTTCCCTGAATAATTTTAATGTAAAACTTAACCCTTGTTCTGTGGGTATCTCTGTGGGTAGTCCATATCTAGTGAAAACTCTTCTACAATCCTTTTAACATAATATTACATAATAAGAGTCGTCTCTGAAAACCTAGTGAACACATCCATTATTGTTAACAAATACTGATTCCAAAATGTTGTCCTATGCAATCAATTAAGATGCTTGTAAAAGATTCCTCAAGTGCAGGAATGGATATTAAAGGTGGTGGTTGTATTACTGCCTGAGGTTTTCCAATTACCTGACATGTATGACATGTCTGGCAAAATTTAACTACATCCTTATGTAATCCAGGGCAGTAAAAATGCTTTTGTATTTTCGCTTGAGCTTTTCTTACCCCTGAATGATGTCCTACTGATAATTCACGTGCTACCCGCAACACCTCCTTTCTGTAACCCACTAGTAATACAACTTGATGGACTTCTGCCCATTTCTCATCCACTTGAATATGTGTTGGTTTCCATTTCCTCATCAAGACAGCGTTTTTAGATGGTAACAAACAAAAATACACTCAGATTCTTCTCTGTGTACCCTTTTTGATACTATTGCTTCAGTTTTTCATCTTTCAGTTGTAACTCAGTTAGTTTCTCTGTGCTAAAGATATCCACTTTGTCCTCCACCTGTTCTTGTTTTGGCTCAACCATTCGATCAAACATGGTCTCAACCTCTTTATCTGCATTCTTTGATTTCTCCTCCCATTTCAATTGTTGGCTTTGTGACCGTGTTATCACATAGTCAGGAAAACTCCCAGGATATACCTCCTGTAATACCTCGGGGGCCTGATTCCCCACTGGCTTTTCAACCACAGTAGACAGCACTCTTTCCTGTGATCCAGATATATGATTACCAAGGACAAATTGTATTAATGGTGCTGAGAGATTTTCGAGTACTCCTACCATCACGTCTCCACTTTTCACTGGATACTCCAAAGTCACTCTGCATAATGGAGCACTTCTCGTCTCACCATGAATTCCACATACTAGCATTTTTTCCTGGCAGTAGTCCTTCTAAGTTGCATATCTCCTCATCTCTCAACATCAAAGATTGACATAATCCTGTATCTCTTAATATTGTAACTTCATTACTGTCTCCTCATGGCATATGCGAGTAAATCTTACCTCATAAGTAAATAGTTTAAGAAGATATGGCACCTCCTTCTCAACCAACCTCCAACGGAGTTGTGCATTCTGATGCAGCTTTTTACCCTCCACTGTGTTTTTCTTTACCACTTTAGCAAAATTCACTGGCTTATCCCGTTTTCATACATCAGTCTTCCCAGTGCTTTTTCTAACTCACCAACACTGTGACTTCATGTGGCCTACTTCATTGCAGTGCAAACACCAGAGCCTTTTAACTAGGCTCTCCCCTTCATGGGTTCCATTTTACCCTGTGGTAAGCTATCTATATTATCCTCAATGAGTTCTACTTTTCCCTTATACCTGAGAATTTCTCTCTTTTCCCAATTTTTATCCCTCACGGATTGAAATTAATGTTGGAAGCTAAACTTTAGTTTATGAACCAACTCACAATCATCAGCCATTTCAGCAGCTAATCTTTCCATTTTAACTCTCTGCTCTTCCACATGCATTCTCACTACCTCAGGAAGTGACTTTTTGAACTCCACCAAAATAATTATCTCCCTAAAAGCATCTTATTTTTGATCTATTTTAATGCCCCTATCCAACTATCAAAATTTCAAACTCAATGCATGTTTGACCAGGGTCCCTCCTTAGATTCCTGAAATGTTGACTGTAGGCCTCTGCACAAGCTCATATATACTTAAGATGGTTTTCTTCACCTCCTCATACTCTCAGGTACCTCCTATGGTAGTGAAGCAAATACCTCATTAGCTCTACCTACCTGCTTTGTTTGGATCACAAAACCCACATGGTCACCGGCCACTCCATTTGTTTAGCCACCTTCTCAAATGAAATGAAAAAAGCTTCTAAATCCTTCTCATCAAATTGAGGTAGTGCTTGGATATATTTAAGCAGATCCTCACCAACCCTTTGGCTACAATGAGTTTGCTCATCATCACTATCCTCCTCACTAAGCCTTCCTTCTACCTTCACCTCCATCCTTTCACGTCGACTTTCCTGTCTAATTGGCAACTTCTGAGGGTTGAACTCTCTCACTCTCTTCCTTTCTTCAGCTAGGGCCTACCTTTCCTATTCTCCTTGTTTTGCCAGGGCAATTCTTTCTTCTTTTTCTTCTGCTTTTAACCGTAATTCAAACTGTTTCAGTTCCTTTTCATGTTCAAGCTGCTTCATCGACAACTGAACTCTAGCCATTTCCAAAGATTCTGATGGCATTTCCAACAAATTGAAATGCCGAGTTATTGCTGGAATTACCTCTCCTTTTCTCACTGATGAAGGCAAACCCAACTCCAGCTAGTCTGCCAATTCCAACAGCTTTGCCTTGCTCACTTTTTGTAAACCCACCAAGTCATTCTTCTACTCCCAGAAAGCCCTTAGTGACTGAAAGAATCATTACTGCACAAGGCGCTGTTTAAACCAACTGAATTCAACACCAGTAACAAAGACACTAACACCTACCACTCACCATCTTTGAGTCCAACAACCCTAATCCCAAATTGGAATCATAGAATCAATCCTGACAAGAACCCCCAGTCTGTTATGGACCAGACCAGACCCCTTCCAAATATTTTAAGAAGGTAGACCAGACACTAATATTTTCTTATTTTAAAGGCAGATGTGAAGTGGATGGTCCGGGTGTGATGCAGCTGGTCAAACCACTCTGCTTTAAGCAAAACAGAATTTATTTAACACTACAGTTGAAACATGAACAAAAGAGTTTTGAATTGAATGTAAGATAACTTAATGATTGGAAAACTTAGCCAACACAACAACATAACTAATTAACTGTTCCAATACAATGACATCCCATAAACACACCCCTTGGCAAAAAGGTAAATTCAAACACAGATTCTCACAGACAGGAGAGAAAGATTTCAGAAGGAAGTCAGAGTTCTTCACTGAAGCTTGCAACTCCCCTAGACTCATGCATTTTGTGACTGCTACAGCTAAAACAAACTAGAAAAAAAAACCTGAACTGGGAGAACTGGCCACTCCCCTTCCATTGTTAAACTAGATACTTCAGAATCTCTGCCTTTATGACCTTTCCTCAAAAAAACCCAGAACAAAGTCACCTTTTTGAAGTGACAGCATTGTCACACCATGCATGATCAGACAATCCTTAACTCTAGTTAGCTTGTTAATGCATGAACAGCTCATAGTCAGTCTTAGATTGGTTAAATGATATGTGCCTAATTCCTGAATCAAACACAGAAATTCATGAAGAAACTCAGCAGGTCTCCAGCATCTGTGGAGAGAGTTGAACATTTTGAATCTGACATGACTCTTCTTCAGAACCCAGGTTTATTTTCTTTCGATGTAACGGGTTTCTTCGAGTCAATGTGCTACTGTCTCCTTATCCTTCTTTGACATGATGTTGATTTGTTTATGAATATCCCTTTAATGTCAGCTTGTCTCTCTTAATTTAACAAATAGACCTGTTGCAACAAAACCAATTTAAAACATAGCTGTGGCCTTGCATAAAACCCTTTATCTCAAAGCATTCTGATGTGTTATTTCATGTTCACATTGGCTTGAGGCTTAAAATAATAATAATAAAGCAATGCCATTACTTTGGACCTGGACCCATACATCTTCCTTCTATTATACAACTAATTGCAATTGCAATGCAGTGATAACTTTAGATTGTGCGATGTCACTGAGATCCCAACAAGAACCACCATGTCTTTCAGGACAACTGACATTAGATGTACCCCGTCCCCCAACCCCGGTAGTCAGATGCAATCTCCTCAGCCAGTATTTCACAGAGAGAGAGGTTTCAGTAGCTCAGGAAAGCTGGAAACTCCTCAGCTTTTGTGTCTCTGCTATTTGCAGATAATTCATTCTTAACACAAGGTCAGGATTAGCTGGATAATGCTTCCTCTTGATAATGTGGCTGAAAACTACCCGCAGTTGCCCTTTGCTCCTCCTCAAGTTCTGTATCCAACTTTCCAGCTTATCCCTGATACAATGTGACTTCCCCTTTTGTATCCGTCTGCCATGAGGGACTTTGTCAAAAGCTTTACTGAAGTCCATGTAGACAACATCAGCTGTTTTTCCCTCATCAATTCTTTATCACCTTCTCAAAAACCTCCAAGTTAATGAGGCACGACCTCCTCTGCACAAAACCAAGCTGTCTATCACTAATAAGTCCATTTGCTTCTAAATGTGTGTAGATCTTGTCCTTGGGAATCCTTTCCAATAATTTCCCTACCACTGACGTGAGGCTCACAGGCCTGTAATTTCCTGGGTTATCCCTGCTACCCTTCGAAAACAATGGGAATACAATGGCTATTCTCCAGTCATCTGGGACCTCATCTGTGGTCAAAGAGGATCAGAAATGTCTGTCAATGCTCCAGCAATTTGTTCTCTTGCCTCCCACAATATTCTGGAACAGATCCCATCAAGACTCAGCTTATTAGTGCATGAACAGTTCATGATCAATGTTGGATTGGCTAAAATGCTGAAAGTGCACAGCAGTCTCTCTTGCTGAAGTTACACATTGACCCAACCATATGCTTTAAACTCACTTTGACAAGTAACCGAAAAAATATGATTCCCTCTGGCTGAATTTCCATGCTGAGGACGTTTTATCGCATATACATATTATTGCAGGTGATTGGACTATTAATGAGACTTAATTATCAATTTCAGATTGGCACACAGTCTGTCAACTTCTCACTGTTTTGATTGAAACAATAAATTTCCTGAGGGGTCTAAATATAGAAAGGATGTTTCCTCTTGTGGAAGAATCTAGAACTAGGGACCAGTGTTATATAAAAAAAAGCAGGTAATAATTTCAAATTGAGATGAAGTGATTTTTTTTCACACAGCAGGCCTTGTTATTTACTTCCTGAAAAAAAAGGCGGCCTCCAGTTTTGCAGCAGAAGCAGGAGCAGTGAGAATGAGGACCAGGGAGCTGCTGGGAAGGTAAATTTCTCCTTTACCTCGTTGAATCAGCAGCCTCCATTTTGCAGCAGCAGTGGGAGTGGTCAGAGAGAGAACCGGTAGCTGCCAGGAAGGTAAATTAATCCTTTAACAACTTATCTTGTGAGTAGGCGGAGCGCATGCTGAGCAGGAGAGGACACAGGACTGCTGAGTAAATGAAGTAATATATTTGGGTGGTTGCTTAACCTGAAACACAACTTAGGTAATGTCTCCCACCCATCCTTCTCTAACCAAAAAAAAGGCTCCGCGTGCTGATACAGTAAGGTTACTAGTTTTTTCAATAGTCTCTTTAGGAATTCAGAACAGTGGGAATGGATGTTAGGGCAGTTTCATGCTCCTCCTGTAGGATATGGGAGATAAGGGTCACTATTAATGCCCGCACTGACTTCATCTTTGGGAAGTGCACCCAACTCCAGCTCCTTGGAAACCCCGTTAGAGAACTAGAGCTGGAGCTGGATGAACTTCGGATCAATCGGGAGGTGGAGGGGGTAATAGAGAGGAGTTACTGAGAGATAATCTCACCTCAGGTAGAGGAAAAGGTAGATGGGTTACAGTCAGGAGACAGACAGGGAACATGCAGTCAGTACAGGGAACTCCTGTGACTATTCCCCTCAACAATAAGTATACTGTTTTGGATACTGTTAGTGGGGACGACCTACCAAGAGAAAGCCATAGTGGCCAGGTCTCTGGTACTCGGCCTGGCTCTGAGGGAAGGGGGGAGAATAGAAAAGCACTAGTGGTAGGAAGTTCAATAGTTAGAGGAACAGGACAGGATATTATGTGGTCATGAATGGGACTCCTGGAAGGTAGTTACCTCTCAGGTGCCAGAGTCTGGGATGTCTCTGAGTCTACAAGATTCTGAAGGGGGAGGGTAAGCAGCTAGAAGTTGTGGTGCACATTGGCACCAATGACATAGCAAGGATCTCAAATGTGATTTCGGGGAGTTAGATTGGAAGCTAAAACACAGGACATGCAGACCTCAGGAGTACTACGTGCCATGTGCTTGTGATGCAAAGAACAGGGAGCGAGTGCAGCTAAACACCTGTCTACAGGACTGATGCAGCAGGGATGGCTTTGGATATGTAGATCATTGAGGTACATTCTGGGGAAGGTGGAACCTGTACATGAAGGAAGGGTTGCACTTTAACTGGAGGGGCACTAATGTCCTGGGCAAAAGATTTACTAGAGCACTTTGAGAGGATTTAAACTAGTTGCCAAGGGCATGGTAACCAGAGCTACAGCTCAGAGGAGAGGGTAGTTGTTAAATGAGCAGAAATAGAATGCAGAGGGTCTCAGGAAGAATACACAGCAGAAAGGGCAAAGTCTCTTTCAATGCAAGGAGTGTCATGAATAAGGATAATGAACTTAGAGCATGGATCAGTATTAGAACTACGATGTTGTGGCCATAACAGAGACATTGATTTCACAGGGACAGGAATGGTTGTTGGATGTTCCAGGGTTTAGATCTTTTAAAAAGAACAGGGAGGGGAGTAAAAGAGGAGCGGGGGTAGCATTTTTAATTGGAGAGTGCATCACAGCTGCAGAAAAGGAGGCTGTTGAGGAGGGTTTGTCTACTGAGTCAGTACAGGTTGAAGTCACTAACAGGAAAGGAACAGTCACTTTATTGGGTGTTTTCTATAACCTTCCAATAGCAGCAGAGAGATGGAAGAACAGATTAGACAGCAGATCTTGGAAAGGTGCAGATGTAACAGAGTTGTTGTTATGGGTGACTTCAACTTCCCCAATATTGATTGGAACCTCCTTCGTGCGGATGATCTGGATGGATCCGATTTTGTCAGGTTGTCCAGGAATGATTCCTAACTCAATGTGTAGTTGGGCAACTGGGGGGAATCAATATTGGATTTGGTGCGAGGCAACGAGCCAGGCCAGGTGTCGTATCTCTCGGTAGGAGAGCATTTTTGTTAGTGACTACACTGCTTCACCTTTACCATAGCCATGAAGAGGGATAGAAACAGACAGTATGAGAAGATATTTAATTATGGGATGAGAAATTATACTGCTATTAGACAGGTGCTGTCTTGGCAAAATATGGGAAATGCACAACAGAAATGTGGAGGCTGTTTAAGGAGCACTTGTCGTGAGTGTTGATAACTTTGTTCCATTGAGATAGGCAAGGAATGGTAAGGTGAAGGAGTCTTGGATGACAAGAGAAGAGGAGTTTCTCATCAAGAGGCTCTGGCACAGCTTTAGAGGATTACAGGGTAGCTAGGAAAGAACTCAAAAATAGACAGAGGAGAGCTAGGAGGGGCCACGAAAAAGACTTGACAGGAAGGATTAGGGAAAACCCAAAGGTATTCTGCAATTATGTGAGGAATAAGAGAATGATCAGTGAGAGGGAAGGGCCAATCAGGGATAGTGGAGGGAACTTGTGCCTGGAGTCTGAAGATGTAGAGCAGGCCGAAATGAGTTTTTTAATTCAGTGTTCACAAAAGAGAGGGATCTTGTTGATAGTGAGAACACTGTGGGCCAGTTGAATAGGCTTGAACAGATTCATATTAAGGAAGTAGACGTTCTGGAAATTCTGGGAAGCATCAGGACAGGTAAGTCCCCAGAGTTGGACCAGATATATCCAAGGTTACTGCAGGAAGTGAGGAATGAGATTGCTGTGCCTCTAGCGATGATCTTTGCATCCTCACTCTCCATGAGAGTAGTACTGGATGATTGGGGGGAGGCAAATGTTGTTCCTCTGTTCAAGAAAAGGAATAGGGAAATCCCTGGGAATTACAGGCCAATCAGTTTTATGTTTGTGGTAAGCAAGTACTGGAAAGGATTCTGAGAGATAAGATTTATGACTATTTGGAAAAACATAGTTTGATTAAAGGTAGTCAGCATGGCTTTGTGAGGGGTAGATCATGCCTCACAAGCCTTATTGAGTTCTTTGAGGATGTGACAAGATGAGTTGACGAAGGTTGAGCAGTGGATGTGGTGTATATGGATTTCAGTAAGATTCCTCACGGTAAACCTATTCAGAAAGTTGGGAGGTATGGGATACAGGGTAGTTTGTCTGTCTGGATACAGAATTAGCTGCCCGAAGGAAGACAGTAAGTGATAGTGGAGGGAAAATATTTTGGCTGGTGTTCGGTGACCAATTGTGTCCCACAGGGTTTTATTCTTGGGCCTCTGCTCTTTGTGGTTTTTATAAATGACTTGGATGAAGAAGTGGAAGGGTGGGTTAGTAAGTTTGTAGATGACACGAAGGTCGGTGATGTTGTAGATAGTGTCAAGAGCTGTTGAAGGCTACAACAAGACATTGACAGGATGCAGAGCTGGGCTGCGACGTTGCAGATGGAGTTCAACCTGCAAAAATGTAAAGTGATTCATTTTGAAAGGTCGAATTTGAATGCTGAATACAGGGTTAAAGACAGGATTCTCGGCAGCATAGAGGAACAGTGGGATCTTGGGGTACACGTGCATACATCCTTCAATGTTGCCACCCAAGTTGATAGGGTTGTTAAGAACGTATATGGTGTTTTGGCATTTATTAACAGGGGGATTTAGTTTAAAAGCTGTGAGGTTTTGCTGCAGCTCAATAAAACCCTAATTAGATCACACTTGGAATATTGTGTTCAGTTCTGCTCGCCTCATTATGGGAAGCATGTAGATGTTTTAGAGAGGGAGATATACCAGGATGCTACCTGGATTGGAGGGCTTGTCTTATGAAGAAAGGTTGAGTAAGCTAGGGCTTTTCACACTGGAGAGAAGGAGGACGAGAGGTGCTTGATAGAGTTGTACAAGGTGATGAGAGGCAGAGAGAGAGTAGATAGCCAGAGACTTTTCCCCAGGGCAGAAATGGCTGTCACGAGGGATCATAATTTTAAAGTGATTGGAGGAAGGTATAGGGGAGGTGTCAGAGGTAGGTTCATTATGCGGAGAGTGTTGGGTGTGTGGAATGCACCGACAGTTGTGGTAGTAGAGTCAGAGACATTTGGGACATTTCAGCGACTGCTGGACAAGAACTTGGACGTCAGTAAATTGAGGAGTGTGTAGATTAGGTCGATCTTAGATTAAAATAAATGCTTGGCACATCATTGTGGGTCGAAGGGCCTGTACTGTGTTGTGCTGTTCGATGTTCCATGCTGAATATTTTTAAGGCATTGGTAGACAGATAGTTGGTAAGAAAGGGCGTGAAAGGTTATTGAGTGGTTAGTGTTGGGGGGAGGGTGGGTTGTAAGTAGGAATGCGGATCTCTAATGATGATCAGATCAGCAAAGAGCTTATTAAATGATGAAGCAGGATCAAGGGACCAAATGGCCTGCTCCTTGTTTTTATGTTTGTATGTGTTATTGTGTTATTGTTTATCAGCATAGTCATGCTGCAAATGCAAGTCATTATCATGATACCAAATAGTATGTCACCATTTCTATGGATCGCATTGTGGCTCAGTAGTTGACATTGCTGCCTCACAATGCCAGTGACCCAGGTTTGTTTCAAGCGTTGGATGACTGCCTGTGCAGAGTTTGCACATTCTCTCCGTGTCTTTAAGCATTTTCACTGGGTGCTCCATTTTCCTCTCACAGTCCAGGTTAGGTGAATTAGCGTGGTAAATGGATCATAGAACATAGAATATAGAACTTACAACATAGAACATTACAGCGCAGTACAGACCCTTCGGCTCTCAATGTTGCGCCGACCTGTGGAACTAATCTGAAGCCTACCTATCCTACACTATTCCATTTTCATCTCTATGTTTATCCAATGATCATTTAAATGCCCTTAAACCTGGCCAATCTACTAATGTTGCAGGCAGTGTGTTCCACATCCCTATTACTTTCTGAGTAAAGAAACTACCTCTGACATCAGTCCTATGTCTATCACCCCTCAATTTGAAGCTATGCCCTCTCATGCTGGCCATTACCATCTGAAGAAAATGGCTGTCACTGTCCACTCTATCTAACAATCTGATTATCTAAATGTGAGGTTATGGTGATAGGTTGGGGGGTGGAGTGGGTGGTTGCTCCTTGAAGTGTCGGTGAAAACACGATGGGCTAAATGTCCTCTATCTGCACTGATGTGATTGTAAATGGTAAAAGCTAGCTGTATATCTCAATATTTGCAATGAAACAAAGGAACTCTGACAAGACCAGTTATCTACAAGGTAAGTGTGAAAAACCATAATTTGTTTCCTACTGATTATTAATAAGCGTTGACCATGTAACTGAAATTGATTCTGCGATATTGATATTAATTGGAAAAGATGTTGGTATCTACCTTCTATTGCATATCAATGGTTGTTAGTCATGTGATTGAAAATTTTTCTCTGATACTGAATACTTTTTATCCTTTTTATCTGCAAGATAACACCAACAGGACAATAACGACAGAGAAAAGCTGTGTCACCTTTGCCTTTCAAGAATCAAGAGACTTTAAATTCTTTTCGAAAGCACCAGCCTGACTCCAAAACTTTAATACAATGGCTACAAAAGTCTGGCTACAGGATCTACTGAACAGGATTGAAAAATGTGTTGCTGGAAAAGCGCAGCAGGTCAGGCAGCATCCAAGAAGCAGGAGATTCGACGTTTTGGGCATAAACCCTTCTTCAGGAACAGGATGTCTGTTCTTTTCGAAGGAGCCCTGCAGTGCATCTGGATATCAGACCCTTGCAACCTGAGCTTATTTAAAATTTGTTTCCAAAGTTAGAAAAAGGTTTCCTTTTTCACTGGACTATCAAATACATGTGAACTGTTGACTGTTCCTGTTATTTTAATACCTTTAGTAGGGCAGTATCTTATTTGATTTGTATATTTCATTGGGAGAAGTTTATGCCTAACATAATTTGGAGATGCCGGTGTTGGACTGGGGTGTACAAAGTTAAAAATCACACAACACCAGGTTATAGTCCAACAGTTTAATTGGAAGCACACTAGCTTTCGGAGCGACCCTCCTGCATCAGGTGATAGTGGAGGGCTCAATCCTAACACAGGGTTTATAGCAAAAAATTTACAGTGTGATGTAACTGAAATTATACATTGAAGAATTGATTGTCTGTTAAGCCTTTCATCTGTTAGAATACAGTGATAGTTTCATTTCTTTCATGTGTAAATCACAAAACCTTTTTTTTAAAGTTGCATTCTCGGGTTAGCTGTTAACAATGGTGATAGCTAGACAATATGTTGAAGGTGTTAGCCCCCTGTGTTCTCTGTCTATGCCATGATGTCTAGGCCACTGTATTCTAACAGATGAAAGGCTTAACAGACAATCAATTTTTCAATGTATAACTTTATGCCTAACATAAGGTTAGAACTTACTGAATGAGTGTGTGAGTAAATAATTCTATTTGTTTGTAAGTCCGTTGCTGGTAATTTTAAATTGACCACATGTTAAGAAGGATTTAGCAACATGCACATTGAACTCTTCAAAAATAAACTAGACTGATCATGGACAGAAGGAAAGGGAATTTGGGTTTGAATTTATATCTCTTTTCCTGACTGTAACATCTGACTTACAAATGGTGGGAATGTGTTGGCCAGACATCTTAGCTAACAACAAGCTGCTACTTTTAAATCTTTCACTAATTTTATTGGACTCATGAATGGACTGAGCAATCCTCACAGCAGTTCAGTAGTGCTTTAGTGTTTACACTGATCTCATTTATCATAAAAATAATTGAGTTTATGCAAACAAGCAAGGATTATTTATTTTGTAATTTACTGTTCTTTTTTTAAAAAGTCTGTTCTTCCTAAAAGCAAAGTAATTATTTCATTCATAGCATGTCTGTTTCCATTCTAAAAGTTGCGAACTACAACACTTAACTGGCCAATTATTTTAAATCCTCTCTGTGCATCATTTCTAAAGGCAATATGTAAAAGGCATTGTGTAAATATGGTACTCTGGCTGATGCACAAAAACAATGGAGCACTAAAAACAATTTAATATCTTGCTAATGTACGTTGCTAAACAGCACTGCAATACCCTTGATAGCACTGGAATGGACTGCAGCTTAGGCAACTATAACAAGGGCAGTTGTCTTGTGAAATTGAAAATAGTTGTTTTTCCATGGGGAATGTTACACTGAATCCATATTAAAGTACAAAGGAACAAGCAGAATTTATCAATGGAAGAGTCTGTATTCCTTTGACCTCATGCATGCACTTTTATATGTTAGGCATAGAATTTTAGATACTGCTGGTTGCTACAGATGAGTATGTAGCATTATAGGGCATCAACTAATTTTTAGTAGAACAATGCACAAAATAATCACTGATATTTACTGAGTATGCATGATGACAATATGCCATTCAGATAACGTAGGAGACTGGATGATGAATCCTCATTTAGTAGCCATCATTCAGTAATAAGGTTCAAATAATATGTCAATACCAACAAAGGCAAAATCAGAAGGACGTGAAAGGTTAGCACGAAAGTGAATTTTTTTGCGATGTGATTATTTTATGGTTCTTGAACTGAAAACAGCTGTTAATTGATGAATAACAGCCAATCTGATGTTATACTTAAGGACTAAGCAACACAGAAGATTTGTCCCTTTTTTCTCCAATACAATTTATGAGCTCAGAATTTATGACTCAACAAGCACGCAGTTGCCCACAATCCAGAAAGCGTTCTTCTTCAGTTGACTGGAATGGAATTTCTTATGGTGTTATGTTCTGTGTACTGTGATGATCTTTGACCTAGAACAGTGCTGTTAGGAAAATTTTCAATTTCTCTTTGGCAGTAAGAGGGCAATTAAGATTCCAGATGGTCTTGGGGAAGTGATATACGAAGGAGCTAAAAGGGACTGAATCTTGAAAAGTTGTGTAAAGAACACAGGTCTGCAGCAGAATTGTGAGTTTGTATCAGATGTTCAGATTGAGAACAGTGCATTGTTGATTGCTTGGAAAGGAACTCTAGAAAGCTCTGACAACAAAATAGATGCTGCTGTGTTGATAACCAGATGGAGTATGTTTCAGATTAGTGACTGTGACTTGAAAGCGTTCAGGGCTGAATCAGCTGAATTGGAAAGACTGAAGTTACGTACGTTGTTGCATTTGTGTGGGGAGTGATGCAGGTTCTCACAATTACACAAGGTGTATCACACACTGCTCCCAGAACAATTCACCATGCATTGGATACCTGCTGAAAGATCAGCATTCCTTACATTTAAGCCATTTTTGTGAAGCTACTGTTCACCTGGCAAGTACTGGTAATTTGGCATTGCCCCTCATTAGCAGAGTAATGGCACAGCTGCCATAGAACCACTCTGTCTCTCTACTTGGCCAGCATGGCTGACTGTCCCTCACAGACACAATCCTGTTCTCTCGCCCTAGTCTCTGCTGAACCAGGGGCCACTCACGTTATCTACTCTAAGGTGCATCCCATCTGAAAACTCTTTCTGAATCTCTGATAGTCTTTCCCCAATGCCCAGTGGTCTCTGACATATTGTAGCAGTCCACTAATGAAACATCACATACTGACAAGCAATCAGACAAGTCCAAACATGGGCTGTTATTGACAGCCAATAAAAGAGAACACAAATAAAAGAGAAATACAAGCTGTAGTTAGCCCCCACAATGGGTCATTATCACTGTACCGCAACTCCCAAGATTGAGTTCATTCCTGGAGAACAGCACCATGTCATCTGTTCCACCACAGCCTTGTGGTAACAAATAGCACCAACTTGGCGCTGGTGCCACTGTGGCTAAGTGACCAACACAAAGCTGCCAAAAGGGAGCATCTAATGTGTTCCTACCCCTTCCCATCCAAGAGCCATCTCAACTAATCTAATTTCATTGCATTCATTAGATTAGATTAGATTAGATTCCCTACAGGCCTTTTGCCCAAACAAGTCCACACCAAACCTCCAAAGAGTAACCCACCGAGACCCATTGCCCTACCCTATATTTACCCCCAACTAAAGCACTTAACACTATGGGCAATTTAGCATGGCCAATTCACCTAACCTGCACATCTTTGGACTGTGGGAGGAAACTCACGCAAACACGGGGAGAATGCACAAACAGCTGCCTGAGGGGAGAATTGAACCTGAGGCACTATGCCACATGCTTACATGACATATGATACAACGTTGTTCCCCATTGGTCCACAGCACCTTTGAAAGTTCCACAAATGATCAGGTGCTCTTGACCTCAATTCATCTCACCTTGTTTCTTGCCGGCAGCATCTGCATAACTGAGGTGTCAGTGTTAGTTTGGCTGGCACCAATGGCTATCTGCTTTTGACCAACATTGGACAGGTACATCTGCATGCATGTGTGAAGAAATTTGTGTGTTTGCAAATGAAATGGAGTTTTTTGCTCTTTCAATGTCCTAATAGTCAGCAGTCAAGAATCTCATCCTTTTGTGCATCAATGTGGTACTGATTCTGTCCATTTTTGGTGTAATTTGAAGCATTTTAAGTTGCATTGCACATCTAGAGAGTGGCACGTTATGGCACGGACCACAGGCCTCACCTCATGGTCAAACACCATCCTCCCAGAGCCTCCATGTCCACTTTTGCATCACACTACTTTGGACAGGCCATTTCCATCCATCCTTGTCATGTGGGGACCCACCCCATCAAAGCTTCAGCTCCAACTGTCCTTCCATTCCTGAGCCCTGATATTACACTTTGATGATGCCAACCCTGCTCCTCCCTGGACCCTCCGTGGGGTCACAATGATGGTCACTGCTAAACTCCCACCTCCTGTAACCTACCATGCTCTCAGGGAACTTCCATATTCTACCCCACGTGTACTTTAATTTTGTTCCTGTCATTATCCTTGTTTCCACCTCCAGAAATGCCTCTGCTTTCTGCCTGTACCAAATTTGACTCCCCAAACTCTTTTGACAGTGGTCCTCCTGCTGCCCCTATAGTCCCCCTTGCACCATTCTCAAAGATCAATGGACTCAGCCTGAAGCAGCATTACTCCAGACCTCTGACCGACTTCAAGAGACAGGCCCCAGACATGATTGGCCAGACTCTTACCGCTGTGTTTGCAGCCCCACGACTGATAAGATGAGATTGAGATTGTGAATGCTGCAAGACTGACTTTTGCCCACTCCAAGACTTCATTTGGATAAATCCCTTGACAGTGAGCAGTCACTATGAGCTGAGAATGTGTGTGCATTAACAGCTTGCTAGCAGTAGGTCACCAGAAAGTTTTGCTAAGTTAAATGGCCACTTCCCTGGGTGACTGGCTTTTGTCTGAGCAGAAAGGCTCTCTGCCACACCTAGTTGCATTGGTGGCAACTTAGCTTTGTTTTCTGGTTTCTGTGACCCAAAGACTGGTGTCTTGCCATCAATGATTGCCCTTGCAGTCCCAAAGCTCCTACTGGAGGGGTTATCTGTGTAGGTTCAAATGATTCAACTTATTTGCGAGAATGTCTCAAGATGGAACTTCCCTCTCATTCCCCATTCAGCCTCAAAACTGGCATTGGAATTGGTCACACCCCCTCGAGGCTGCAAAGTTGTTGGTGCTCTGATTTGTTCAGCAGGTCAGGAGAGATATCACCATTCTTAATTGGCTAGTGCCAGGAAGATCATCTCGGAGATCTTGCTGTGGCTCAGGGAACCACATTGGGCACTGACATGGGCACTTATAATGGCAAGATTCCAGTCCTTGTCAATCTGATGACTGACTGTGGTCAAGTCCCTGGACTGTGTGTGAACTATACACTCACAGGGCGAAAGTGAGGACTGCAGATGCTGGAGATCAGAGTTTAGATTAGAGTGGTGCTGGAAAAGCACAGCAGGTCAGGCAGCATCCGAGGAGCAGGAAAATCGAAGTTTCGTGTAAAAGCCCTTCATCAGGTATGCTCATTCCTGATGAAGGGCTTTTGCCCGAAACATCGATTTTCCTGCTCCTCGGATGCTGCCTGACCTGCTGTGCTTTTCCAGCACCACTCTATACCCTGACAGCGTGACAAGCAGCTTGTTTGTATGTGCATGGAAAAGAGCACATCAATACAGCAGTACTGAGAGCTGTCAGCTCTGATTGAAGTGTTAAATGGCACGAAATGGCAGGCAAGGTACTGCAAACATGCAGGTAGGAATCAAATAAAATCCCTGGTTCAATTTATTAGCTGGGGGCCTGTCCCTGTATGTCAATTCTTCCTGCTTCAACCTGTCAATGTTGGTTTCAGGGTGTTGTGTAAATCTAGTCTATGTCTCCTAAATGTCCTACTAGTGAATTAGAGAGGTACCTCAAATGGTCATGGGTAATAGAAAATGTCAGATCCCAATGTTCATGGATGAGGGGTGCTATGGTTGCAGCTCACGATCATCCCTAAGGTGTTGCTTTCTCTTAAGCAACATGAAGATATTTCACAGCAAAGCTGAATTTGCCAGGTACAAAAACAGAAATTGCTGGAAAAGCTGAGCAGGTCTGGCAGTTTCTGTGAAGAGAAATCAGAGTAACTGTTTCAGGTCCAGTGACCCTTCCACAGAACTGCTCAGATCTTGCCAGATACTGGTTGCTGGTTTCCATTTTAAGATTTCCTGAAGTTTGGTTTATTTTGCATGTTTGTTAAGGCACAAAACTCAATATTAATCATGCTTAGCAAAAGATGGCAAGAGATGCTCCTGACTTCCAGAGGGGTCTTGCTGGATTTCTCAGCCAAGTCTGTCACAAAATTCTGCCATTACACTCAGAGTCCTGTCAGATTCTGCTTTATATATCTGTGAGGAACAATGCAAGTTGTTGAACTTATCATTCAAAACAAAGAGGCAATCACTGTTGCTAGACCAAAATTAAACAAAACTTGAAAGAGATGGGAGGAAGAAAAGCAAGAAATTATTGCATGTGTGTGTGTGTAAGAGAGAGAGAGAAAGGATTTGGCAGTATAGTGGAATGACATGCACCTTTTGTCATTTCTCTTTATCTTTGAGTGTCTCTCTTTGTTTCCCTGTATACTTCTTGCTCAACGTCTTGTGTATTATTTCACTCAATTTCTCATTGCAAGGCTCCCTATGAAAGGGCTTCCTGGAGATACTCCCAGAAGTGTGAACATTTGTGCATTGGGCTGCTTCCTACCATCCAGTTTTGCCGAGTTAAATGGCCACTTCCTTTGGTGACTGACTTTTGTCTGAGCAGAAAGGCTGTCTGCCATAACCATTTGTATTTGGGTGGCATCCTAGCTTTGTTTACCGGTTTCTGTGACACAATGACTGGTGCTGGAGGGGTTATCTGCATAGGTTCAAATGATTTAATTTACCTGCAAGAATGTCTCAACCTGGAAGTGCCATCTCCTTCTCCTGCAGCCTCAAAACTGGCTGCAAGGAATTGGTTGCACTTACAAGGCTACAAAACTGCTGGTGCTTTGGTTCAGCAGGTCAGGAGAGATCCCAACATCCTTAATTGGTTAGTACCAGGCAGATCACCTAGAAGATCCTGCTGATTAGGGATGGGCTTGGGAACATTACTGGGTACTGCCATCAGAATTTGTGGTAGGAAGATTCCAGTCAGTGACTTTATCAGTCTCCCTCTCCAGCTGGAAGAAACAGTTTAAATAAAACAGTAGTACTTGAAAACAAATGTACTGGTCATATCTGCGCTCCTTTTTAAAGCATACAAATTGAGTTGGAACAGTGTATATCTTTTGCAACAAGAACAGAAAGTTATGGAGAAACTCAGCAGGTCTGGCAGCATCTGTGGAGAGAAATAGAGTTAAAGTTTTCAGTCCAATGACCCTTCTTCAGAACTGGATTCGAAATGCTAATTGTTTTCTCTTCATAGATGCTGCTGATTATCTCCAGCAATTTCTGTTTCTGTTCCAGATTTCCAGCATTATATTCCAGCATTCGTTCTTATATTTTATTATCGTTTGCAAGTTTTATTGGTGTTTTCTTCTGGGTCTGTGTTTGTGTCGGTTATCATCCTCTCTGTGTGTCTTTGTCCATCTCCCTCTGTGTTTTTATCCGTTTTCTCTCTCTCTCCATGTATGTCTCCCATTGTGTATTTGTCTTTCAATTTCAGTTTTGATCATGTTTCTTTTTCATGTCTTTTCTGCATCTCTGAATTAGCGGGATTTCAAATTCTCCATCTGTTAATGCAAATTTCATCGTTTCCATTTTCTCACCTTCATTAATTTAAAATCTGAGCTAAACTCTTTGTCATTTCCTTGACCAGGGCTTTGGTTCATTCATTCATTCAATCTCTCATTGTGATGTTCTCTTTCTTTTTCTCTCTCTGGAATTCAGATCTAATCCCATCCACCTGAGGGCTTACCTGCTGGTCAAACTTGGTCTATGGGTTGGCCAGTTTCCTTCCTTTCTCACAATTGGATGACACTACCTGCTCTTGCCACAGATTACCAATGCTTTCAAATGGAACCCCAAATCAAATATGATTTGAGATTAGATTCCCGATAGTGTGGAAACAGGCCCTTCGGCCCAACCAATCCACACTGACCCTCCGAAGAGTAACCCATCCAGACCCATTTCCCTCCGACTAATGCACCTAACACTATGGGCAATGCGTTCGCACCCAGGTCACGATGTTCCGCCTTCAGACCTTGCGGCGATACCTTTACGTCGAGCCTCCTCCTAGGTGGTGCGCCCTGGTGATGTATTTTTTCTGCCAGGTGCGTAACCTCAACTACGACACGCAGCTCCTGTTCGTTGACTGTGACGGTTTGGAGGTCGCCCTCAAGACGCTGCCTGTCTTTTACCAGGACCTGATCACTGTCTGGAACATGGTCGAATCGCGCCGCGCCTACCATCCGGCTGGAGTAGCGGCTGTCGTCAGGGAGCCGTTGCTCAGGAATCCGCACCTCCGTACTCGCGGGTTCGAGTGGCTGTCGGAGGGGAGGGCCGTGGCGGCGAGGGTGACCAGGGTCGGGGACGTGCTGGGTGCCGGGGGCCTGGGCTGGACGCTGCCGCAGGACATAGCAGGCAGGGCAGCGGTAGACATCCGGTACGTGGCCACCGCCATCCGATGCCTTAAAACGGCGGTGCTCGGACCCGATGTAGTGCACAAGTTGGAGGACGCTCAGGTGTGCGGTGGGATCCCGTCCGCGCTCACCTCAGCCCAGATGGAATTTCACATTGGCCCCAAGGTCCCATACTTCCCGCGGGAGCCTGTGCCACACAACCTGAGCCGTCTCCGGAATTTTAGTTTTGTCCCTTTTAAGGACATAAAAAGGTGGACCCTGTATTGACTGCTGCTGCACACCGTCCACCTCTTCTCCCTCATCCACCACCCAGACACACCATTGCGTACCCATTTGCCACCGGGCAGTGGGGTTCCCCAGTGGAGGGCTCTCTACGCAGGAATCCTCCCCCTTTCTCTCGGGGATCTGGGGTGGAGGGTGCTGCACGCAGCAGTCCCCTGCAACCGCAGATTGCGGTGGTTCACGGACTCCCAGCCCAACTGCTTGTTCTGTGGCGCTGTGGAGTCCGTGGACCATGTGTATATTGGTTGTGGGCGTTTGCACTCCCTTTTTTAAATTTCTTAAAAACCTCCTTCTCTGTTTTTGGTTGCACTTCAGTCCCAGGCACCCGGTACGGAGGAGGGAGGGCAGGTCTGAGGACCCCCTCGTGGGTCTGTTCCTGGGCTTGGCCAAACTGGCCATAAACAGGTCCAGGTAGTGGGGCTTGGAGGGAGTCGTTAGGGCCGACTGCCTGCCCCTCTTCCGCGGTTACATTAGAGCCCGGGTGTCGCTGGAGAAGGAGCACGCGGTGTCTACCAACACCCTGGAGTTGTTCAGGGAGATGTGGGCACCGCAGGGAGTGGAGTGCATTATTTCCCGTCCAATTCTATTTTGATTTAATCCCTGCCCTCCCCTTCACTGTTTGATCACACAGCATTGCCCTTTGATGTGAAGGGCACTGCTTGTCACAGGCCACTTGGATGTTTCCTTTCTTCCTGGTGGTGGAAACTGAATAAAGATTCATGCACCTTGTGTCTTTTACTGTGTCTCACACCCGCATATACCACATTGGTGCTGGGAAATAAATAAGCACTACCGCAGTTAGGCGGTAGTGTGGGGGTAATAAAAAGGAAAAAAACAGAAAAAAAGAAGAGGAGTATCAGAGATTCTGTTCACTCTGAAAAAAAACACTATGGGCAATTTAGCATGGCCAATTCACCTAACCTGCACATCTTTGGACTGTGGAAGGGAACCATAGCACCTGGAGGAAACCCACGCAGACACGGGGAGAATGTGCAAACTCCACACAGACATTCACCCGAGGCTGGAATCAAACCTGGGACCTTGGTGCTGTGAGGCAGCAGTGCTAACCACTGGCCATGCACATTAAGTGGGCAGTGAAGCTACTATGCTGGTGACACACCCATTTCCATAAGACCATCAGACATAGGAGCGGAAGTAAGGCCATTCAGCCCATCGAGTCCACTCCGCCATTCAATCATGGCTGATGGGCTTTCAACTCCACTTACCCGCATTCTCCCCGTAGCCCTTAATTCCTTGTGACATCAAGAATTTATCAATTTCTGCCTTGAAGACATTTAGCGTCCCAGCCTCCATTGCACTCTGTGGCAATGAATTCCACAGGCCCACCACTCTCTGGCTGAAGAAATGTCTCTGCATTTCTGTTCTGAATTTACCCCCTCTAATTTTAAGGCTGTGTCCACGGGTCCTAGTCTCCTCGCCTAACGGAGACAATTTCCTAGCGTCCACCCTCTCCATGCCATGTATTATCTTGTAAGTTTCTATTAGATCTTCCCATAATCTTCTAAACTCTAATGAATACAATCCCAGGATCCTCAGCTGTTCCTCGTACGTTAGACCTACCATTCCAGGGATCATCCGTGTGAATCTCCGCTGGACACGCTCCAGTGCCAGTATGTCCTTCCTGAGGTGTGGGGACCAAAACTGGACACAGTACTCCAAATGGGGCCTAACCAGAGCTTTATACAATCTCAGTAGCACAACGGTGCTTTTATATTCCAACCCTCTTGAGATAAATGACAACATTGCATTTGCTCTCTTAATCACGGACTCAACCTGCATGTTTACCTTAAGAGAATCCTTGACGAGTACTCCCAGATCCCTCTGTACTTTGGCTTTATGAATTTTCTCACCATTTAGAAAGTAGTCCATGCTTCTATTCTTTTTTCCAAAATGCAAGACCTTGCATTTGCTCACATTGAATTCCATCAGCCATTTCCTGGACCACTCTCCCAAACTGTCTAGATTCTTCTGCAGCCTCCCCACTTCCTCAGTACTACCTGATGAAAGTTGAAATCCTCTTGCTGGATAATTTTGAACCTGTTTTACTGCAATGAACAATATTAACTTGTATTTGTATATTTATCCATCACATACTAATAAAATCCCAAGGTAAAAACCAATGTCACTTAATGACATTAATTAAATATAACCAATTTCTAAATCCTTTCTGTCTCTAAATTGGCAGATTGCTTGATCAACATCCAGCACTGAACAAGAAAAACATTCCACCAACTAAACAGGGTTTAGACTAGAAACGGAAATGTGCTGCTGGTAAAGTGCAGCAGGTCAGGCAGCAGACTCCTCCCTCCCCTTCCTAGACCTTTCCATTTCTATCTCGGGCGACCGAATCAACACGGACATTTACTATAAACCGACCGACTCCCACAGCTACCTAGACTACACCTCCTCCCACCCTGCCCCCTGTAAAAACGGGCATAGGCCCTTCTTCAGGAATGAGGAAAGTGTGCCCAGCAGGCTAACATAAAAGGTAGGGAGAAAGGACTTGGGGGAGGGGCATTGGAAATGCGATAGGTGGAAGGAAGTCAAGGTGAGGGTGATAGGCCAGAGTGGGGTGGGGGCAGAGAGGTCAGGAAGAAGATTGCAGGTTAGGAAGGCAGTGCTGAGTTCGGG
>NC_057723.1:56397945-56415728 GCF_004010195.1 Chiloscyllium plagiosum | reverse complement strand
TCCCTCCTCCCTACCTTTTATCTTAGCCTGCTGGGCACACTTTCCTCATTCCTGAAGAAGGGCTTATGCCCGAAACGTCGATTCTCCTGTTCCTTGGATGCTGCCTGACCTGCTGCGCTTTTCTTGCAACACATTTTCAGCTCTGATCTCCAGCATCTGCAGTCCTCACTTTCTCCTTTAGACTAGAACCACTAACTTCAGTTCCCACCACAATCTTCAGTTCATCGACACTAACTATGTTCCTCTCTGTGGCAACTATCTTGAGGCTGATCTAAATCAAATATTACAACAGTGGACTGTCAAATTTTGACTTTCACTATTTGATTGTTATACTGAGATCTTTCATGAGTTATACTGGTTTCTAAAAAGGAAGAACATGAATCTAAAATAACTTCAGTGACTACCAACTGTGGCAAGCTTTTTGAGACCCATGTAGAATAAATGAGACCAACTGCACTGAAATCACCAACTGATCTGAAAAAAAAACAAAATCTAGTCAGCTGAGTCAGCATTTGAATCTCTTGTTTTGATTCACATTGACAAAATAATTGCATGTAGTGAGTGATGTCATCCAATTAGTCAGCTTGGAAAGACCATGCAACTAGATTCTGGAATAAATATTGAACAATATTTTAAGAGTTACATTTGAGCAGCAGAGAAAAAAGCAGAAGGAGAAATGACTATCAAAGGTGGCCACACCATCAGAGCTTGCTAGCCAGGGCCCAAGGAGCAACATGGGTCAGTGCATTGTAACATGTGAAAAGGAATGCTCGGCACTGCAGGAAAAATGTCAATGACCTTCTGCAATCCGCAAAGGCAACCTTCTCTCTGCTATGTCATACCGATAGGGCCATCAGTCACTCAAACTCTGCCACTGTATATGCAGCTCATCAAAGCTCAAGACTGCAGTTTCAGTACCACATGCATTATGCGCACTCACTGACTGTCATTTACTTGATCTTCTCAAACTAATAACCCTTTCTTATATTTGCATTTTCTACTTGCTCAATCTTAGCACCTCTGCTGTTCATGCATCACATTGTAAGCTGTTGTTCCATCCATATCCATCAGAATCAATCCCTTCTTTTAATTCAATGCAGAAAAAAAAGATTTGCTGTCTGGATTATGTCTCAACAGTACCCGACTGACCTACCTGTTATCCCTGAGCTTCTTGTACTTGACCTGCAGGACTGACTGTAGCCCACTTCCCTCGACTGCAAGGTCATGGATCTTTTATGGCTACAAATGTTGACTGATTGTGGTCAATCCCTGATTGACTATAATCTCTCTTCACTTCACTAAGACTCCACTATTCACCTTAGACTTCCACACATCACCATTCACTTGAAGCCTATCCGAATGTTCACTGCTTAAACTGCTGGCTCCTGCTGTAGCTATGTCATTATACTGTCACATGTCCACACACCTCTCTGACAGATAAATTTTCTATTCAATGCTCACTACCAATGAAGCTATCTGCCTCTCCCTCTGACTTAAAAAAAAATAAGTTGCAAAAGGTGGCAGCCCTCAACGTTCAAGATTTTGTGTCCTAAGAAAATACTGTGACATACGGAGAAAAAAAACTAGGAGCCAAGGAATGTGCAGTGTTTACTTTAGCAAGAAATCATGTTGTGCAGGTTCACAGTTGATCATATGCACAATGTGACCTGACAGAAGAATGAAAGTTGTAGGTGTCATTGAACTCCAATGGAAAGTGTTGAATTGGTGACTGACTTGGTGCAAAAGGTGGCATGATGGCATGGGTAAGGCTGGGGACTTGCCACAGCTGAATGGGTGGCTGAAGGTTTGAGGAAGATGATGGCCATGGAATCTGCAGAGATGTTGTGCAGAAGAAACAGCTGCATGATGGCTGGTACAAGCATTTGGCAATCTGAGGGGGCCTGATACTCATTCTGTTTTACCTGTTGGGTTTTTGTGCATTTAGATTCTTGATGGAAAAGAGAAAAATTAAAAGTGGGATCGAAATAGTTGGGTTGGAGTTTTAATGAGAATCATAAGTGTGGAAATAAAGCTGCCACCATTCAAGAAGTCTAGATTCTGAAATCCCTACTTAAGGCTTGACTGGAAAATCTTGTAAGTTTTTAATCAACTGATACTGGATATAAACTGATATAACTGATATATAAAATCTGATATTTTCATTCTATTCAGTCATCTTACTTTTCATTGCATCATTTTATCATGCCAAAGGTACAATATTAACAAAAGGTTTTGTTGCTAATAAATAGTCAAAACTTCCAAGATGTGATAGTAATGCAATTTTAAAATGGGTAAGAAGCGAACATATTTAGCAAATCCAAATTGTCTAAGTTGTATTTTGAATGAACTATTCTAACAATGAAACTACTGTTTTAAGTTGGTCTGTTTCTGAAGCTTTTTAATGTTACACACATATTGCAAAATTATTATGACAATATTAGTAAGTGGCAATAGCTACCATAAGTTTCATCAGCTGTGCATATGTATGTAAGATTTTATAGGCACTATATAATTTGAAATAGGATACCTCAGTTGAAAACTTGTTCAACCAGGTATAGTCTCCCTTGACACATGATCGCTGAACTGCTAGCCAGATGTCCTCAAAGCATCCCTGAAGGGATCAAATATCCCTCTTGACTCATAGGAGTCCCTGGTTTGTGCCCAATATAAATTGAGAAGGTTCAATTTGCAAGACAATGACTGAGAGACTTGATCCAGAACAAATGGAGGTAACACCATGATATTGGAGAGAGCGTGCAAATCTTCAATAACCTGATTTCCAAACTTCAGATCTGCAAGTGCCATGGTCTGAAGGTTATGAATTGGACATATCAACCATCTCAGGACACGTTCAACCCAAGTGAAAGCAAGACACCCTTGATCTCAAGGGATTGCCTAAGAAGGAAGAAAGGAAAGGCTGCAGTTTGTTTTCTGTCAAGGATAGCACTTGTGTGTTACGACCCATCACAAAATCACTGACCATCATTCAGTATCAGGTATGGCCTTCTAGATTTTCTTTTCAAGTTTCAGAATATGTAACAAATCAGAGGTCCTGGAGATTGTGCCAGTCATCTGGAACTAAGGTAACAGTGGCTTACTTTTCTGTAGGTGATTTTGAACAATATCCAGCCGTCTGGATAGTTGACCTGCTGTGTAAAGGGAAAGTGTCTTTGATGAGAAAATGGAAAGTTGAGGTCACACATATTTGAATTTAAAATTAATTATTAAAGGTTCTTTTAAGGTTGTGTGGAGCAAGTACAGCTTAAAATGGATTTGGGTAGACAGCTCTGAACAGTTGCCATAGCAACCAAGCTTGCTGTATTTTTCTTTGACCTTTTTAATTTGACAAAAGGATAAGTGGCACATTGACGTGATCATGTTTCTAAATATATACTGGAAGAAAAAGAAGTCACTGATGACATCAAATAGATGGAGTTGAAGAAACAGAAGAGCCATTCTGCTTGATACAACACAGGAAGCAGTTCAACAATATAAACAGGACAGGATCAGTGAGCACAATGGCACCTATTGTGACACCTTCAACCACCTCCTGATGTACACTTCACATCAAGCTCCTCACGCTGCCATATCAAGCCTACTCCAATACATTTCTCACACCAATTTACGTAAATAACTAACCTGTTGTGGCTATGCCCTTGCACACATTCCCTTCTATCAATCAACTACTGACACTCATCCCATGATTATATAATGCTATTCCTCTCTCTCATAGTTCAATTGCTCTGCAGTCAGCATTCAAAACATGCCATGCCTCTTACTCATAAGTCATTTCTTTTCCTCATTACAGGAGAAGGTAACACATCACAAACAGAACAAACAGAGAACTGGAAGTAGCCCTCATTCCACAACTAACAAGAGCAGAAGAGGACTTGCCAGAAATCAATGAAGCCTTGGCATTCTGACCAATGGAGATTAAGGCCTTCCAGCTACCAGTTTCAAGTGACAGAATTAAATATCAGGCAAACAACTGTATTACCGTGGACTTAATGTTAACAGCAGATCAAATGTGGCCGTTATGACAAAGCTAAACATTCTTACCTTTGCCCACCTCATTGATGTCTTTTTAAAAATGTATTCATGGGATATAGGCTTTGCTGGCTGGACCATCCTTAATTGCCCTTCAGAAATTGGTGGTGAGCTGCCTTCTATTGTCTCCCAAAGCCTGCAGGTGGTGGTGCGGGTTACAGACAAGTTCTCGTCTCCTCAGAGAAGTTACATAGCTCATGTAGATCTGGCATAAATTTAGACACTCAGTTCAGTGGGATCTGAAAGGTAGATAATTAGATTTCCGCCTGATGAATCACACTTCATAAGTGCACAAGAACAGTTGTTAAGAAAAGGACAGTATTTTGACATAATTAATCCTGTTAGGCTGAACTGTCTGTTCCTGTGCTGTACCTACAATGTAACTTATTTGCAACAGAGGTACAGTGTGTAGTGTTCTTTAATAAAGATAGTATATTGAAATTTTGATATAATACAATTGATTTTCCTGCACTGAAGCCTCATGAATGCCTGAATAATTCGACTGGAATTGGATAGGCGCCCAACCCTCGACTAGCAGCCATGTTTTTAGTGGCTCCAACTAGGTAAAGGATTGAAAAGCACAAAGTTTTGTTTTATATATGATGTAATACATATGTTTTATATATGCCTAACTTTCCATTATCAAGTTATGTGCAAGTTTCTTGTTTATAAATAGAAAGTTTCCAATAAGTAAAGGACATTTCAAGTGCTCTGATACCAATAAATGATTTGTGAGGCAGAGCTTTTTAGACAGATAGCTACAACAAAAGCAAAATCCTGGGCATAACTGAAATAAAAACACAAAATGCCGGAAATATGCAGCAGGTCAGGCATAATCTATGGAGAGAGTAAAACAAAGCTAGTGTTTTAGGTGAAAGACCTTTTTACAGACACTTAACAACTTCATTTTGCTGCTAATCTATTCATTAATTATACAGAGAGTTTGTGATTCCCATTTTTAGCTATTAGAATCATAGAATTTTACTGTATAGAAGGACTCCAGTCATACTGGCTCCCGAAAGAGCTACCCAGTTAGCCCCATTCTTCAGTCATATATCTGTAGCCTCCTAAATTAATCACGTTCAAATATATATCTAGCTCTCTTTTGAAACTTCCTTTGAAATCCACTTCCACCATTCTAGCAGGCAGGACATTCCTGAGTAAAGAGGTTTTTTGTCATCTCATTCCTAGCTCTCTTGCTGTTAATCGTGAAATTGTAACACCTAATTACCGACATACCAACTAGTGGAAGTAAAATATCCTTCTTTACTCTGTGTCAAAATTATTCATAGTTTTGAACATCTCAATAAGGTCACCTGTTAATCTTCTCAGTTCCAAGAAGAATAATCCCAATACCTCCAATCTTTCCTTGGATCTAAAATCCCCCAGTCCTGGTATCATTCTAGTGAATCTCCTTTGAACTCTCTCCAGGGTTTTAACATCCTTCCTTAAACAAGGTGTCCAGAAATGAGCACAACACTCTAAAGGTAGTCTGACCAATGATTTGTAGAGTAATAGCATAATTTCCTTGTTTTTATACTGAATGTCTCTATTCATAAACTCAAGCACCCTATAAGTCCACTTAACAACTGTTTCAGCTAACTGGCCACTTTCAGAGGGACCTCCAAGGTCAATGTCATTCTGAGATTGCTCAGCATCATTCTCACAATTCACTACTTTCCCTACCTCAGTATCATCTGCAAATTTGCATGTTTTACCATCAATACCCGTTTGCAAGTTATTTATATATAAAAAAAAGCAAGGATCCTAACACTGATCCCTGGGAAACAGTGCTTTCAACTGATCTTCAGTCTGAGAAATGCTGATGTATACTTACCCTCTGTATCCTGTGTTTTAGCAAACTTCTAAACTATGCTGCAAGGGACCCATCAATCCCAAATTTCTAATTTGATAACCAATTTGCCATGTAACAATGTATCAAATGTTTTGTAAAGGTCTAAGTATATACCATCGACAATACCACCCTTATTCATTGCTTATGCCACCTTGTCAATTAAATTGGGCAAGCAATGGCCTTGTGTTATCATCACCAGACTATTAATCTGAGTTGGAAACCCGCCATGGCAGATGGGGGAATTTAAATTCAAATAAAAAATCTGGAATTAAGAATCAACTGATTAGCATGAAACCGGCGGCATGGTGGTTCAGTGGTTAGCACTGCTGCCTCACAGCACCAGGATCCCAGGTTCGCTTCCAGCCTTGGGTGACTATCTGTGTGGAGTTTGCACATTCTCCCTGTGTCTGCGTGGGTTTCCTTTGGGTGCTCTGGTTTCTTCCCACAGTCCAAAACATGTGCAGGACAGATAGATTGGCCATACTAAATTGCCCATAGTGTTAGGTGCATTAGTCAGAGGGAAATGGGTCTGGGTGGGTAACTCTTCGAAGATTCGGTGTGGACTTGTTGGAGCGAAGGGCCTGTTTCCACATTGTAAGTAATCTAATCTAATCATTGTCGATTGTTAGGAAAAAACCATCCGGTTTACTAGTATTCTTCAGGGAATGAAATCTGCCATCTTCATCTGGGGTTCTGGCCTACACGTGACTCCAGACCCGCAGCAATGTAGTTGACTCTCAACCGCCCTCTGAGATGGCCCAGCAAGCCATTCAGTTGTACCAATCATCACAAAGTCTCAAAGAAATGAAACTAGATGGATCTGGCATCGATCATGGCATCAGCATAGGTAACTGCAGAAACAGCCCTGTAGAGCCTGCAGCGTCCTCCTTACTAACCTCTGGGGGCTAATGCCAAAATTGGAAAAGCTGTCTCATAGATTAGTTAAGCAACAGCCTGGCATAGTCATACTCATGAATCATACCTTACAAACAATGTTCCAGACACCACTATCACCATTCCTGGATATGCCCACTCCTACCGGCAGGACAGACCTGGCAGACGAGGCAGCATAGTGGTATACAGAGGGTAGGGAGTTGCCCTGGGAGTCATCAGTGTTGATTCCTGACCCCATGAACTCTTGTGCCTTCAGGTAAAACCTGGGCAAGGAAACCTCCTGCTGATTACCAAGTCCCATCCTCCCTTAGTTGATGAATCAGTACTCCTTGAACAACACTTAGAGGAAGCACTGAGGATGGGAAGGGCACAAAATGTACTCTGGGTGGGGAATTTCAATGTCCACCACCAAGAGTAGCTCGGCTGCAGTATCACAGATTGAGCTGGTTCGGTCCTAAAGGACATAGCTGCTACGTTGGGTCTGCAGCAGGTGGTGAGGGAGCCAATAAGAGGGAAAAACATACTTGACCTCATCCTTATCAATCTGCCAGCTACAGATGCATATGTCCATGACAATATCAGTAAGAGTGACCACCACATAGTCCGTGTGGAGACGATGTCCTGCCTTCACATTGAGAATGACCTCCATCGTGTTGTGTGGCATTATCACCATATTAAATGGAATAGACTTTGAACAGATTTAGCAACTCAAGACTCAGCATGCATGAGTTGCTGTGGGCCATCAAAAAAAGCAAAACAGTACTCCAGCACAATCTATAACCACATGGCCCAGCATAGCCCCCACCCAACCATTCCTATCAAGCCAGGGGATTAATCCTAGTCCAATGGAAAGTGCAAAAGAGCCACACCGAAGAGGAAGTGTCAACTTGATGAAGCCACCAAACAGGACTACTTGCATGCCAAACAGCATAAGCAGCAAGTGATAGACAGAGCTAAGTGATCCCACAACCAATAGATCTAAGCTCTGCAGTCCTGCCACATTCAGTCATGAATGGTGGTGGACAATTAAACAACTCACTGGAGGAGGCGGCTCTACAAATATCCTTATCCTCGATGGTGGAAGAGCCCAGCACATCAGTGAAAAAGACAAGGCTGAAGCTTTCTCAGCAATCTTCAGCCAGAAGTACCAAGTGGATGATCCACTTCGGCCTCCTCCAGTGATCCCCTGCATTACAGATACCAGTCTTCAGTCAATTCGATTCACTCCATGTGATATCAACAAATGGTTGGAGACACAGGATACTGCAAAGTCTACGGACCCTGTCAATATTCTGGCAATAGTACTGAAGGCTTGTGCTCTAGAACTTGCTGCTCCCCTAGCCAAGCTGTTCCAGTGCAGTTACAACACTGGCATCTATCCAACAATGTGGAAAATTGCCTAACTGTGTCCTGCATATAAAAAACAGGATAAATCTAACTTGGCCAGTTACTGTCCCATCAGTCTAATCTTGGTCATCAGTAAAATGATGGAAGGTGTCATCAACGATGCTATCAAGCAGCACCTACTCAACAATAACCTGCTCAGTGATGTCCAGTTTGAGTTCTGCCAGATCCACTCAGTTCCTGACCTCATTACAACCTGGTTCAAACCTGGGCAAAGCACCTGAATTCCAGAGGTGAGGTAAGAGTGACTCACCTTCAGATCAAGACTGCATATGATCAAGTGTGGCATCAATGAACCCTAGAAAACTGGATTCAATGGCTATCAGTGGCAAGCTCTCCGCTGGTTGGAGTCATACCTGACAGAAAGATGGTTGTGGTTGTTCGAGGTCGGCCATTTCAGTTCCAGGATATCTCTGCAGGAGTTCTTCAGGGTAGTGTCCAAGGCTCAACCATCTTCAGCTCCTTCATCAATGACTGTCCCTCCTCCATAAGGTCAGCGGTAGCAATGTTCGCCGATGATTGCACAATGTTCAGCACCATTCGTGACTCCTCAGAAACTGAAGCACACCATGGCCAAATACACCAAGATCTGGACAATATTAGGCTTGGGCTGACAAGTGGCAAGTGACATGCATGCCATACAAATGCTAGACTATGAACATCATGAATAAGATATAATAAGAGATAACAACCACTGCCACTTTGTATTCAAACTGTGTTACCATCACTGATTCCCCAACTATCAACATCTTGGGGGTTATCATTGACCGGACCCACAAACATTTCCATCTAGAAAGACAAGAGCAGCAGATATATGGGAATGCCACCACCTTCAAGTTTCCATCCCAGCTACTCACCATCCTGACTTGGAAATATATCACTGTTCTTTCACTAATGCTGGGTCAAAATCCAGGAATTCCCTCCCTAATGGCATTATGGGTCAACCCACTGCAAATGGACTGCAGTTCAAGATGCAGCTCACTACCACCTTCTCAAGGGCAACTATGAACAGGCAATAACTACTGGCCAGCCAGCGACGCCCGCATCCCACAAAGGAATTTTTAAAAATTGTTTGCAGTCTGCCAGGAGCTTTAGAAGAGCAGAAGAATGTAGTTAATAGGAGCATCCATTCATCAGATTTCTGCAAAGAAGCTTTCAAAGAACTGCAGTCTCTCAGTTAAATCACTGTGGTGTGTTATCAGCAGCCAACATTGTGAATGTGTGAACTTCATCTCAATGTCATTTTGCCAAATTAAAGGAACCTAATGTGCTAGACAAAGACCATTTCCAACAACAGACAGCAACAACCAGCTTTTGGAATTCAATGACATTACCATTGCTAAATCTCACAGCACCAATATTCTGTAGGTTATCATTGAGCAGAAATTTAGCATGTTTCACAGCATATAGGTCAATCCAGCCTTTAAAATAATCTCCTTCTTTGACAGCAAAGTGCATAGTTTGGCTTATACAGTCTATATAAGCTGGATCTCCCATCTTCTAATTTTAGCATGTTTAGGGGTACAATCCATCTTCTAATTTTAGCATGTTTAGGGGTACAATCCTAGTCGGAAATGCCCTTCATTTCTCAACTCAGAAATATATTGGTGAGTTTTGAAAAGATTTGTAGCTCAGGTTGAGGTTCTGGATGTAGGTTTGCTCGCTGAGCTGGAAGGTTCACTTTCAGACGTTTCGTCACCATACTAGGTAACATTATCAGTGAGCCTCCGGATAAAGCACCGGTAGTATGGCCCGTTTTCTATTTAAGTGTTTGGGTTTCCTTGGGTTGATGATGTCATTTCCTGTGGTGACGACATTTCTTATTTTTTTCCTCGGGGTAAATGGGATCCAAATCAAAGAGTTTGTTGATAGAGTTCCGGTTGGATTGCCATGCTTCTAGGAATTCTTGTGTGTGTCTCTGCTTGGCTTGCTCTGGGACAGATCTGTTGTCCCAGTCGAAGTGGTGTCCTTCCTCATCCGTATGTAAGGATACCAATGAGAGTGGGTCATGTCGCTTTGTAGCTAGTTGATGTTCATGTATCCTGGTGGCTAGTTTTCTGTCTGTTTGTCAAGTGTAGTGTTTGTTACAGGTACTTTGTAAATGACATTAGTTTTGCTTCTTGTCTGTATAGGTCTTTCAAATTCATTAGCTGCTATTTTCGTGTGTTGGTGGGTTTGTGGGCTACCATGATGCCAAGAGGTCTGAGTAGTCTGGCAGTCATTTCTGATTTGTCTTTGATGTAGGGGAGAGTGGCTAGGGTTTCTGGATGTGTTTTGTCTGCTTCTTTGGTTTTGTTGCTGAGAAATGCAATATGTGTCCATATGCTTAAGTGGACAAAATAAAACTTTGAATCCAGCAAAGATTTCAGCACAAATATAAATTGACACAGCCAGCTCATAAAATGAATCTATCTCATACTATTGAAGAAAACCAGGATCACCCAGTGTGTGCCAAAAGATCTCTGTCAAAATGACCAGATTCCAATAATTCATCATATCACATTAGCAGCATAAATAAATACCAAATAGAAGAGAGAAAGGTCAATGGTTGTAGAGGCATTATTATGAAACTGAAAGTGCCATATCTGATCCACAGTGTGATGCTTAAAGTGATACCATAACCAAAGTAACTCAGGTTGAATTTGACATTGGATGAGGAACTTGATTATTTTAAAATATTATCATTTTGCTTCAAACTATCCTTGCTGAATTATTTAATTAAATAAAAGATGAAGTGCTAATTTAAACCACATTTCAATCTGGTGACCACCTACACCAATGCCAACACCAAAGGGTCACACTTAATAGTCCACCTATAAATCAACTCTCAATTTTGGAAGGATCTTTCAAAGCTTCAAAGGTTAACTATGATCTATTTGACAGTCTGTATACTGTGCAGTTTCAAACAGGCACCCAGTGATAGCTATTTAGACTGTATAAAAAAATGCACTTGCAGCAAGTTACCAGGGTTATATTTTATGCAACTTCCAAAACCATCATCTGTACCACATTGAAGGACAAGGGCAGCAGACACACAAGTCACCAGCAAATATACATTCTCCTCAAAGCCATCCGACCATCATGAATTGGAACCACAATTCTTCACAGTTAGTGGGTGCAAATTCCTGGAACTCTCTTCCCCACTGTGGACATACTGACACCATGTGAAGTGCAGTCATACAAGAAGGTGGTACACTATCATTTTCTCAAGGGCAATTAGGGATGAGTAATAAATGTTGACCTTGCCAATAATGTTCATAACCTGAAAGAATAAAAAAAATTAATGGGTAGCAAGGATCTTTCTGCAACGATCCCTTAACTCTTGGCTCTGAATGAACGAAGTTGGAATGGGGAATTGCCCATTGATAAAGAAATTCAATCATGTGCTAGGAAAACTGGCCTCCACATATTTTATTTCATGTCGGCAGTTACCTGTTAACTGTGCAATGATATTCTAATGCCCTTTGTGCGTATGGAAGGGTTGTCCTCTCTGGAGGAGAACAGGGGCCTGTTTGAATCCTACTTCCAAATTCTCTAAAGTAGCCAGTCAGTGCAAGCAAAGGTTGAAAATAAAACAACTGAATTTGATAAGTACATAAAACCAGGTTGACTGAAATTCCAGTGTCTCCATGAGTACAGAAATTTAGTTGCATGCTGAGCATGACTGACACAGAGTGAAATGCCAATACTTGGATCTGATTGCAGTTTCATTTCAGCAAGTGAAACAATTCCCTTATCCCCTTCCTGCTAAACCAGAGTTACCACAAGCTTTGCTTCACACTTCAGTAGGGAGAGTGCTTCAGTGAAGTGCACAACAGGGCCCTTCCTTATTTGAGCTTTCCTTATTGGTGCTGCATTATCTGAGCACTACTGTAAGGAGCAATGTCAAAAGGGGTCGCCACCATGAAACTTTGTCAAGTTTAGTCAAAATGTCAATAGAAATCAGGAGAGGTATCTCACATGCATGACAGAGGCTAAAGTTGAAATAAGGAAGGCTAAGAGGAAGCATGAGGAAAGGATAGCACACTGTGCTAGAACAATAATAAAATGTTATTCAAACATATTAATAATTAAAGATTAGTGAAGGATAGAGTGGGACTCGTAAGATATCAGCAGAGTAAGCTACTCAATGATGTTGTTCCAAAATACTTGCAACAATTATGGACAGTACGGTGGCTCAGTGATTAGTACAGCTGCCTCATAGTGCCAGGAACCCGGGTTCAATTCCCACCTCGGGCTACTGTCCGTGTGGAGTTTGCACATGCTCTCCATTTCTACGTGGGTTTCCTCCGGCTGCTCTGGTTTCCTCCCACAATCCAAAGATATGCAGGCCAGGTTAATTGGCCATGCTAAATTGCCCGTAGTGTTGGTGCATTAGTCGGGGGTAAATATAGGGTAGGGGAATGGGTCTGAGTGGGTTGCTATTCGGAGGGTCACTTGTTGGGCTGAAGGGCCTGTTTCCATACTGAAGGGAATCTTGGCACAAAAGGTAAAAAACAAACAAGGACTTATAGGTTTGAAGTTAGAGACAGAGAGTACCAAGCTGGACTTGCTTCCAGCAGCTTTTCATCACACACAATGCTGCTGAACTGCCAGACATGATGAACTGGTCACTCTCCTTTCATTATACAATGTTTTATTTAAACTTGAAAGCTTTCTGACTGAGGCTGTATCTGTTAGCTATAACCAAATGGACTCTAAAATCTATCTAAACTCTCAGACATTTTGGAGTCCGTGCTGTTTACAACCTCATTGAAGAAAATCAAGGGTGACATTGCGTTGTCAGAATGAGCAGCCTTGTCACATTTTACATAATCAACATGACTTTGTCAAGTGCTGGTCATGACTGACAATTTTTAAAAATTCATGTGTAGGATGTGGGTGCTGCTAGCTAGCCAGCATTTATTGCCTGTCCCTAGTTGCCCTTAAGAAGGTGGTGGTGAGTTGCCTTCTTAAACTGCTGCAGTCCATCTGTTGTGAGTTGATCCACAATGTCATTAGGGAGGGAATTCCTGGATTTTGACCCAGTGACAGTGAAGGAACAATGATATATTTCCAAGTCAGGATGGTGAGTGGCTTGGAGGGGAACTTTAAGGTGGTGGCATTCCCATATATCTGCTGCCCTTGTCCTTCTGGATGGCAGTGGCCATGGGTTTGGAAAGTGCTGTCTGAGGATCTTTGGTGAATTTCTGCAGGACGTCTTGCAGGTAGTACACACTACTGCCACTGAGTATCAGTGGTGGAGGGAGTGGCTGCTTGTGGATGCAGTGCCAGTCAAACGGGCTACTTTGACCTGGATGGTGTCAAGCTTTTGAGTGAGGTTGGGGCTACACTCATCCAGGCAAGAAAGGATTATTCCATCACACTCCTGACTTGTGCTTTGTAGATGGTGGACAGGCTTTGATGAGTCAGGAGGTGAGTTGCTCACCACAGTATTCCTAGCTTCTGACCTGCTTCTGTAGCCAGTGTTTATGTGGTGAGTCCATTGAGTTTATGGTCAATGGCAGCACCTGGGATGTTGATAATCGGGAATTCAATAATGGTAACACCATTGAATGCCAAGGGGCAGTGATTGGATTTGTCTGTTATTGGTGACAGTCATTGCCTGGAATTTGTGTGGTATGAATGTTACTTGCCACTTATCAGCCCAAGCCTGGATATTGTCCAGATCTTGTTGTATTTGGCCACAGACTATTTCAGTATTTGAGGTGGAGGTGCTGGATGGGGTGGACAAAGTCAGGACACAACACCAGGATATAGTCCAACAGGTTTATGTGAAAATTTCGGAGTGCAGCCCCTTCGTCACTGCATCTAACTCAGTATCTGAGGAGTTGTGAATGGTGCTGAATATTGTGCAATCATCAGCGAACATCCCCACATTTGACCTTATGGTGGAGGGAAGGTCATTGATGAAGCTGCTAAAAATGATTGGGCTTAGGACACTATCCTGAGGAACTCCTGCAGAGATGTCCTGGAGCTGACATGACTGACCTTCAACAATCATGACCATCTTTCTATGTGTCAGGTATGACTCCAACCAGTGGAGAGCTTGCCCCTGATATCCATTGATTCCAGTTTTGCTAGGGTTTTTGATGCCAATCTTGGTCAACTGCAACCTTGATGTGAAGGTGAGTCACTCTCACCTCACCCCCGGAATTCAGGTGATTTGCCCATGTTTGAACGAACGAGGTCAGGAGATGAGTGGTCCTGGCGAGACCCAAACTAGACATCATTGATCAGATGCTACTTTGATAACACTGTTGATGGCACCTTCCATCATTTTGCTGATGCTCAAGAGTAGACTGAAAGGTTAAGCTTAAACTTGTTGAACCATTTGGCGAAACCTAATAATTATATTCTTGGAACCACCCCACCACCAAATTTTGGTATTCTGGTTTGGGTAGTTGGCTGATACCAATCCTCTTTCTCAGTACTGAGTCTACAGTCTGTTTAATTATCACTGGTAGAGGATAAACTACTGATGAATCTAAACAGGAGAAACACTTGTTTTTCACAGCGAGATAGTTTATTAAACAATAGCAATAGTCAGGCATAATTACTAAGGACTCTCAGGAGCTTGACAGAATATATCAGCTTCCTTCTGGAAGATGTGCCAATCTCAAATTTCTCCACCCAAAGATTGTGTGACATCATCAGATTGGGTGGAGCACAATGTGATATGAATGGTAACTCCTTTAGATTCATTACATTATATAACATCTGCCTCAAGCTTCGATCCACATTGTTAACCAACATACATTTATGTATGTAACTTTATTATATTTTACACTACTCTCTTCCTTCCAAGTCTCTGACTTCACAAGTGTAGGCGGTTTGCATATTTCACAATTTTCTCAGAATGCACTGTCCTTATTAAAATGAAACAAAGAACAATGGCTCAGTGGTTAGCACTGCTGCCTCACAGTGCTAGGGACTTGGGTGCAATTCCAACCTCATGAGACTATCTGTGTGAAGTTTGTACGTTCTCCCCATGTCTGCGTGAGTTTCTTCCGGGTGTTCCGGTTTCCTCCCACAGTCCAAGATGTGCAATGCTAAATTGCCCATTGTGTTCCAAGATGTGTAGGTTAGGTGCATTAGCCATGGGAAATGTAGGGCTACAGGGATGGGATGGGTCTGAGTTGATTGCTCTTTGAAGGGTCGATATGGACTTATTTGGCCAAATGGCCTGTTTCCACACTGTGGGGATTCTATGAACTGCTGAAGCTGGAAAACTGAAATGAAAACAGAAATTGCTGGAGAAGTTAGAAGAAGGGTCACTGACTGGAAACATTAACTCTGTTTTCTCTGTACAGATGCTGTCAGATCTGTTGAGTTTCTCCAGCGATTTCTGCTTTTGTACTGTATTTGGACATGAACTGTCCAATATCTCATCTGGAAGACCTTAATCTTTTCAGTTCCCTTTGCTGAGGAATTTACCCTGCTATCTCAAACATAATCTGAGAGAATTTTAATCTGAAAGAAGTTCATTATGGGAAAGAGCTGCTTTGTTGGGATACGTACATTTTTTCTTTGCAGAATCCGGAATTTCTCACTAGGCAATATCCTTTCGAATTTGAACAGTAATTTTTTTGCTTGCCATATCCTGGGTGTTAAGACCTGGCTATTTCTTTATTTTCATCGTATCCTGAGCCTTTGGACAATTTTCTGATCAGTGCAGCTCACCTCCATTTTAATCTTCTATTTCATCATGTTGAAGCTACAAACCTCTTACTTGAACCTGTTAATTTGTTTGGATCACTTCATTCCCTTTCAGTCATTGTTGGACTTGTGAACTAACTTTATTCACATTCTCAGTCATGTTACAAGAACATTGCTTTGATCTTAAGCACAGTCTTTTTCACTAGCATTGATTGCTTTATTTTAGAAGACAGAAGCATGCAGACTTTCATCAGTTCTGTTAAGTCTCTGACCTGTTGAAGGTGTGAAGCTGTTCAATTATGCTCACAGAGGTAATCTCACTGGATTCTTTCGATTGTTTCACTTCCGCCATTAGTCTAAGAAGCCCCAAGAAATCTTTTACCTGTGGTCTCTTTAACAAACACAGAAAATATTGGAAAAACACAGCAGGCCTGGTAGCATCTGTGGAGATAAAATCAGAATTAATATCTCAAGTGTGTTTACAATGGAGATATATAGATAGATTTTTAAGAGCAAGAGATTCAAGGATTATGGAGATCAGGTAAGAAACTGAAATTGAGGATTACCAGCTCAGCCATGATTTCATTGAAGGGCAGAGCAGACTTGGTGGGCTGAATGACTTTCTTCTGCTTCATGTATAATGGTCCAAGGTATCATTTATATTAGTTTCCAACCTGCTCTTATTCTTTCTCGACAAGTTATCTTCTTTAAATTTTGTTCAGCCAACTATGAGGAGAGCCTCTTCTTCGCCAAATTTTCTCTAGAAGAATATTAAATGATCTCATTCAAGAAATAAGTTGCTTGCTTTCCTCCTGTGCTTAGCATAGATACGACTTTCCCACTGACACTCGCAGATGAACAGTTGGCACCTGAAAGGGTTAACCGATACCATGAGAAAAATTTAAAAACCACAACACCAGGTTATCGTCCAACAGGTTTATTTTGAGACTTAGCAGCAATCTAGGTTTCTTCAGTATATCATTTCAGTTGTATGACATTGTAATCTTTTACTATAAATTCTGTGTCTGATCCTGCTCCACAGCTACCTGATGAAAGATCAGCGTTCTGAAAGTTAATGCTTCTAGATAAACCTGTTGAACTATAACCTGGTGTTCTGCGATTCTTAACTTTGTCCACCCCCTCCTCCAACACCTGCTCCTCTACATCATGTGATAAGTTCCCATAATGATGTAAATGATTGTTTTCATGAGGAGCTAACAGGTTGTTATTCTAATTGCTATGTCCATGTAGCTAAATTGTAATGTGTACTTATTCTAAAGTTTAGCCTGAGGGAGTATTATGTATCTCAGTTATAATATGACCAGCGATGAAGTAATACGCAACACACCTATTCTGTTAATCAAACCTGAGCCTCTCTTCTGCCAAAGATTTTATGTGGGCATCAACCCTCCCTATAGTATTAGAAACTCAGAATGATATCAACACAAAGGATTTGTGGCAGTAAATCTATCCTTGATATCTCAGCTGGTTCTGTCCACATGACCATAGCATATGCCAGAAGACCTCAAAACTGCAAATCATTTTATTTTTCTCTGCAGGAGTATCTATCTTAGTTACCACCCATCAGCAGACTCAAATATAATCAGAGTCCGGGAACCTCGCACTGCCCGGTTCTACCTCCTTCCCAAGATCCACAAGCCTGATCACCCTGGCCGACCCATTGTCTCAGCATGCTCCTGCCCCACTGAACTCATCTCTACCTACCTTGACACCGTCCTATTCCCCCCTAGTCCAGGAACTCCCCACATACGTTCAAGACACCACCCACGCCCTCCACCTCCTCAAAGACTTCAGTTTGCCCGGTCCCCAACGCCTCATCTTCACCATGGATATCCAACCCCTCTACACCTCCATCCGCCATGACCAGGGCCTCCAAGCCCTCCGTTTCTTCCTCTCCAGACGT
>NC_057723.1:56392224-56396995 GCF_004010195.1 Chiloscyllium plagiosum | reverse complement strand
ATGAATGTGGACTTCACCAGTTTCCTCATTTCCCCTTCCCCCACCTCACCCTAGTTCCAAACTTCCAGCTCAGCACTGTCCCCATGACTTGTCCGACCTGCCTATCTTCTTTTCCATCTATCCACTCCACCCTCTTCCCTGACCTATCACCTTCATCCCTCCCCCACTCACCTATTGTACTCCATGCTATTTTCTCCCCATCCCCACCCTCCTCTAGCTTTTCTCTCCACGCTTCAGGCTCTCTGTCTTTATTCCTGATGAAGGGCTTTTGCCCGAAATGTCGATTTAGCTGGTCCTCGGATGCTGCCTGAACTGCTGTGCTCTTCCAGCACCACTAATCCAAAATCTGGTTTCCAGCATCTGCAGTCATTGTTTTTACATATAATCAGAGCTTGTTTTCATGCCATGATTATTCTCATGCTGCATATTTGCAATGGATTGAGGTTCTTATCTATATAGTACTCATTCTAGAAGTGATAGCACCAATTGAAAGCTTCTGAAATGAAATGAACAACATGTAGCAATTGAAGATGTAATCTTGCTGATAGAAATAAAGGCTTCATACACAGATTATGCATGTATTATTTGGTCAAGTAGAATGAAAGGTGAAATATTTCTGATAAGAATGAAAAACAATGTTTTGAATGCAATCAGTTTGCTCTTTGAATAAGCATATTTAGTAAACAATCTTTCGTAGCTAGTATTAATCTTTCATAGCTAGTATGTTTTCCAGCCAGCTGTGATTGTTTAAAAATAATCTCATTTCATTTTGCTTACTTTTCTTTGAGACTTTCCCCTCACTTCACATTAACAACTAGCTCACATGAAAGTAATCAGCCAGAAATTACTAGTGGTTGCTTCCTTAAAAAAGTATTTTCAATAAAATATCTGACACCCCATATTTCTATATTCTAATGTAATCATCATCCATGTCCAAACATAACAGTAACATATTGAGTGACTCTCATTGTTTATTTGCACGTTTCTGTTCAAATGAGACTTCTTACTGGCAGGTTATGGAGATCTCATTGATCTCCCTTGAGATATTCTTGGAATGTCTGTTTGTCAGAGCTTTGGCATTCAAATTAATTCTTCATTGCCTCTTGCCATTCGCAGAAAATGAAGCAACACATTGATAATGTAATCCTTTCTATGCCTTATTCACCACATCAAAGCCCAGATTTATAGTCCTCATCTCTGCACTGAACATTTTTTGTGGTGTTTGTGACATTTAAGGGGTTAATTGGTATTTTCAAACCATGCTTATAAGTTTACCCAACTGACTAATCAATGGTGTCAGCTGGAACCATCTCAGCAGACCCATATGTCTTCCTGTTTGCACTAACTGTAATGTAAGAGAAAATAAAATTTACAGTTTAACACCAAGTACACAAAACAAATTAAACCCTCAATCTCATTCTAAGAAATTTCTGTTGCAGAATCATTTTGTAAGTTGCATTACACATGTTCAATAATGTTTTGGAGTCCTTCTTTCTTCAGCAGCAATAGATTGGGAATTTAATGTCATGTATAGTATGTGATGTACCTCGCATTATTGCAGATAATGCTGATCAGATCCTTTGTTGTTGCTACAGTAACCTTTCACAGCTGGACTGGCAGTAAACCAGGAGTAAGAACTTATGGGTCTTTGATTCTTGGCTCATACTGTGAGTTAGTAGATTGAAAGTACATTGAAATCATTATCTTTTGTCCAACCTAATGTTTAACTGTAGTTGAACATTTTAAGACTAAGCACAAAATGAAACATTCTCTGCTGAAACAAACTGTAACAGGAACTAATGTAGTGATATATTTTAAGCATGAATTAGCAAAAATATTAAACTCAGCATTGCTTTTTCCATCTGAACTTATGTATGTTTGAATTGAATGTATCATTAATTTTCATAAGAACTTTATATATATGTGATGAAATAAAAAGATAAATTATAATTCTTCTTTAACAAAATTCAAGTACAAAAGAGTCTGTTTGCACTACTGATGACAAATAAGTATTTTGCATCAATGTTTACTGTGGATAAGAACATTGAAGATATAGAATATAGGGAAATAGATGGTCACATCAGGAAAAAAGGCCATATTATAGAGGAGGAGGTGTTGGATGTCTTAAAACACATTAAGGTTAATGACTCTCCAGGACCTGACCAGGTGTACTCTAGAACTCTGTGGGAAGCTATGGAAGTGATTGCTGGGCCCCTTGCTGAGATATTTGATAGTCACAGGTGAGGTGCTGGAAGACTGGAGGTTGGCTAACGTGGTGCCACTATTTAAGAAAAGTGGTAAGGAAAAGCCATGGAATTATAGACCGGTGAGCCTGATATTGGGGGTCGGCAAGTTGTTAGAGGGAATCCTGAGGGACAGGATTTACAAGTATTTGGATAGGCAAGGACTGATTAGGGATAGTCAACATGGCTGTGTGTGTGGGAAATCATGTCTCAGTAACTTGATTGAGTTTTTTGAAGAAGGAATGAAGAGGATTGATGAGGGGCAGAGCAGAGCACCTTCAGTAAGGTGTTCGACAAGGTTCCTCATAGGCCGGTTAGCAAGGTAGAAGACAGAAGGTGGTGGTGGTGGCGGGTTGCTTTTCAGACTAAAAGCTTTTGACCAGGATTAGTGCTGGGTCCACCACTTTTCGCAATTTATATAAATTATCTGGATGTGAACATAGGAGGAATAGTTAGTAAGTTTGCAGATGACTAAAATGGGAGGTGTAGTGGACAGTGATGAAGGTTACCTCAGAGTACAATAGGATCTTGATCAGATGGGCCAATGGAGTGGCAGATCATTTTGGAAAGGCAAATCAGAGCAGGACTTATACACTTAATGGTAAGGTCCTAGGGAGTGTTGCTGAACAAAGAGACCTTGGAGTGCCAGTTCATAGCTCCTTGAAATTGGAGTCACAAGTAGATAGAATAGTGAAGATGGCATTTGGTCTGTTTTCCTTTATTGTTCAGTGCACTGTGAATAGGAGTTGGGTGGTCATGTTGTGGCTGTGCTTGACCTTGGTTAGGAGAAAGTGAGAACTGCAGATGCTGGAGATCAGAGCTGAAAATGTGTTGCTGGAAAAGCACAGCAGATCAGGCAGCATGCAAGGAGCAGGAGAATCGACGTTTCGGGCATGAGCCCTGAAGAAGGGCTCATGCCCGAAATGTAGATTCTCCTGCTCCTTGGATGCTGCCTGACCTGCTGAGCTTGACCGTGGTTAGGCCATTTTTGGAACATTGTGCACAATTCAGGTCTCCCTTCTATCAGAAGGATGTTGTGAAAAGTTAAAAGGTTCAGAAAAATTTGCTAGTTCCATTTGCCAGCACTTGACCCATATCCCACTGAACCCTTTCTATTCGTATACCCATCTAGATGCCTTTTAATTGTTGTGATTGTACCAGCCTCCACCACTTCTTCTGGCAGCTCATTCCATACGCATACCATCCTCTGCGTGAAAAAGTTGCCTCTTAGGTCCCTTTTAACTCTTTCCCCTCTCATCCTAAACCTATGCCCTCTCGTTCAGGACTCCCGCACCCCGGGGAAAAGTCATGTCTATTTACCCTATCCATGCCCCTCGTGATTTCATAAAATTCCATAAGATCACCCCTCAGCCTCTGACGCTCCAAGGAAAAACAGCCCCAGCCTATTCAATCTCTCCCTATAGCGCAAATGTGTCAACACTGGCAACATCCTTGTACAGAGGAAACTCGATTATCCGAATATCAATTATCCGAATGTTGGATTATCCGAAGGAGATCTCGAGGTCCCGATAGAAACACTATGCCAAAGAGCTGTTTCAACTCTGATCTTGTCCTTTGTTTACAGGTACAATGATTAAAGACGAACTCGGCTCACTGAAATGCTGCCGAGAATAGTCCTGGCCAGGCCAACAGACAATAGACAATAGGCGGAGGAGTAGGCCATTCAGCCCTTTGAGCCAGCACCACCATTCATTATGATCATGGCTGATCATCCACAATCAATATCCTGTTCCTGCCTTATCCCCATAATGCTTTTTTCCACTATCTAGAAGAGCTCTATCCATCTCTTTCTTGGAAGTATCCAGAGACTTGGCCTCCCCTGCCTTCTGGGGTTGAGCATTCCACATATCCACCACTCTCTGGGTGAAGAGGTTTCTCCTCAACTCTGTTCTTAATGGCCGACCCCTTAATTTTAAAATGTGTCCTCTGGTTCTGGACTCACACGGAAACATGCTTCCTGCCTCCAGAGTGTCCAATCCTTTCATAATCTTATACGTCTCAATTAGATTCCCTCGCAACCTTCTAAACTCAAGTGTATACAAGCCCAGTTGCTCTAATCTTTCAACATATGATAGTGTGGTGTAAAATTATGTCCCAATACATGTGTGAATCATAATGTAACACATGTATTGGGCCAAGCAATGGAATGTGGTGAAATAAACTCAAGTGTATACAAGCCCAGTTGCTCTAATCTTTCAACGTATGATAGTCCCGCCATTCTGGGAATTGACCTCGTGAACCTATGCTGCACTCCCACAATAGCCAGAACGTCCTGGATGTCCAGGCACTGTCTCCAAATGACTGACTTTCCCTGGAGTTCTACACAGGGGTGTAACCTAAACACTCCCCCCTGCCAGAAAATCTCCCCAACATTGTCCTATACAGAGCAGAGATGGAACCTGTCAAAACGTTGTAGTAAAAAGATGTGTGTATGTGTGTGTAAGTAAACAAAGGCAGCAGCGGCCTTGCTGTTGGTCTCCAGTCCGGTTGGGGAGGGGGTCGGAGTT
>NC_057723.1:56383597-56392115 GCF_004010195.1 Chiloscyllium plagiosum | reverse complement strand
GTTAGGGGCGGGTGGGGGCAGGGGTGGACGGGGTTAGGGGGCTGAGGGGCGGACGGTGTTGGGGGGCAGGGTGGGATGGGGATGGGGGCAGGCGAGGGGCGAGGGCTCGCACACAATGTGCTTTTGCCTAGTCACCTGAATGGGGAGCAGATTTCACAGAAACCTCTGACCCCCAGAGGAAATCAATCAATGGAATAATCAATTATCCAAACGAAATAGTGCCCCCCCATCTCATTTGGATAATCGAGGTTCCTCTGTAAATCTTTTCTGAACCCTTTCAAATTTCAGAACATCTTTCTGATAGGAAGGAGACCAGAAGTGCACGCAATATTCCAACAGTGGCCTAACCAATGTCCTGTACAGCTACAACATGACCTCCCAACTCCTGCACTTCATACTCAGACCAATAAAGGAAAGCCTACCAAATGCCTTTTTCACTATCCTATCTACCTGCGACTCATCTTTCAAGGAGCTATGAACCTGCACTCCAAGGTCTCTTTGTTCAGCAGCACTCCCTAGGACTTTCCCATCAAGTGTATAAGTCCTGCTAAGATTTGCTTTCCCAAAATGCAGCACCTGGCATTATTTAAATTAAACTCCATCTGCCACTCCTCAGCCCATTGGCCCATCTGATTAAGATCCCATTGTAATTTGAGGTAACCTTCTTCGCTGTACACTACACTTCCAATTTTGGTGTCATCAGCAAACTTACTAACTATACCTTTTATGCTCATATCCAAATCGTTTATTTAAATGACGAAAAGTAGTGGACCCAGCACTGGTCACAGGCCTCCAGTCTGAAAAACAACTGTCCACCACCACCCTCTGTCTTCTATCTTTGAGACAGCTCTGTATCCAAATGGCTAGTTCTCCCTGTATTCCATGAGATCTAACTTTGCAGCCAGTCTCCCATGGGGTACCTCGTCGAACGCCTTACTGATGTCCATTAGATCACGTTCAAATCTCTGCCGTCATCAATCCACTTTGTTACTTCTTCAAAAAACTCAATCAATTTTGTGCGACATGATTTCCCACGCACTAAGCCATGTTGACTGTTCCTAATCAGTCCTTGCCTTTCCAAATACATGTACATCCTGTCTCTCAGGACTCCCTCCAATAACTTGCCCACCACTGAGGTCAGGCTCACCGGTCTATAGTTCCTTGGCTTGTCGTTACCACCTTTCTTAAACAGTGGCACTACATTAGCTAATCTCCAGTTTGGCACCTTACCTGTGACTATTGATGATACAAATATCTCAGTAAGAGGCTCAGCAATCACTTTCCTAGCTTCCCACAGAGTTCTGGAGTACACCTGATCAGGTCCTGGGGAGTTATCCACTTTTACACATTTCAAGACATACAGCACTTCTTCCTTTGTAATATGGACATTTTCAAGATGTCACCATCTATTTCCCCACATTCTATATCTTCCATGTCCTTTTCCACAGTAAATACTGATGCAAAATACTCGTTTAGTATCTCCCCCTTCTCCTGCGGCTCCACGCAAAGGCCGCCTTGCTGATCTTTGAGGGGTCCTATTCTCTCCCTAGTTACCCTTTTGTCCTTAATGTATTTGAAAAAAACCCTTTGGATTCTCCTTACCTCTATTTGCCAAAGTTACCTCATGTCACCTTTTTGCTCTCCTGATTTCCCTCTTAAATATACTCCGTGGGCGGCACGGTGGCACAGTGGTTAGCACTGCTGCCTCACAGCGCCTGTAGACCCGGGTTCAATTCCCGCCTCAGGCGACTGACTGTGTGGAGTTTGCACGTTCTCCCCGTGTCTGCGTGGGTTTCCTCCGGGTGCTCCGGTTTCCTCCCACAGTCCAAAAGATGTGCAGGGTCAGGTGAATTGGCCATGCTAAATTGCCCGTAGTGTTAGGTAAGGGGTAAATGTAGGGGTATGGGTGGGTTTCGCTTCGGCGGGTCGGTGTGGACTTGTTGGGCCGAAGGGCCTGTTTCTACACTGCAATGTAATCTAATCTAATCTAATCTAATCTACTGCCTTTGTACTCTTCCAAGGATTCACTCGATCTATCCTGCCTATACCTGACATATGCTTCCTTATTTTTCTTAACCAAACCCTCAATTTCTTTAGTCATCCAGCATTCACTATAATTACCAGCCTTTCCTTTCACCCTGACAGGAAAATACTTTCTCTGGATTCTCATTATCTCATTTCTGAAGGCTTCCCATTTTCCAGCCGTCCCTTTAACTGTGAACATCTGCCCCCAATCAGCTTTTGAAAGTTCTTGCCTAATACTGTCAAAATTGGCCTTCCTCCAATTTAGAACTTCAACGTTTAGATCTGGTCTATCCTTTTCCATCACTATTTTAAAACTAATAAAATTATGGTTGCTGGCACCAAAGTGCTCCCCTTCTGACACATCAGTCACCTGCCCTGCATTATTTCCCAAGAGTAGTTTTGCACCTTCTCCATTAGGTACATTCACATACAGACTCAGAAAATGTTCTTGTACACACTTAGAGTCATAGAGATGTACAGCATGGAAACAGACCCTTCGGTCCAACCTGTCCATGCTGACCAGATATTCACAGGAGGCTCCCAAGCACTGAGGATGTCTCCTAGACAGGGGACGAAACGTTTGCAAGACAAATTCCCAGTTCGGCGAACCGAACCACAACAACGAGCACCCGAGCTACAAATCTTCTCCAAAACTTTGAATATCCCAACCCAGTCTAGACCCGCCTGCCAGCGCCCGGCCCATATCCTTCCAAATCCTTCCTATTCATAAACCCATCCAAATGCCTCTTAAATGTTGCAGTTGTACCTGCCTCCACCACATCCTCTGGCAGCTCATTCCATACACGTACCACCCTCTGCGTGAAAAAGTTGCCTCATAGGTCTTTTTTATATCTTTCCCTTCTCATCTTAAACCTATGCCCTCTAGTTCTGGACTCCCTGACCCCAGGGAAAAGACTTTGTCTATTTATCCTATCCATGCCCCCCATAATTTTGTAAACCTCTTTAAGGTCACCCCTCAGCCTCCGACGCTCCAGGGAAAACAGCCCCAGCCTGTTCAGCCTCACCCTGTAGCTCAAATCCTCCAGAATGCAGCACCTCGCATTTATCTGAATTAAACTCCATCTGCCACTTCTCAGCCCATTGGCTCATCTGGTCCAGATCATGTTGTAATCTGAGGTAACCCCCTTCGCTGTCCACAACACCTCCAATTTTGGTGTCATCTGCAAACTTACTAACTGTACCTCTTATGCTCGCGTCCAAATCATTGTGTAAATGACAAAAAGTAGAGGACCCACCACAGATCCTTGTGGCACTCCACTGGTCACAGGCCTCCAGTCTGAAAAACAACCCTCCGTCTTCTACCTTTGAGCCAGTTCTGTATCCAAATGGCTAGTTCTCCTTGTATTTCATGAGATCTAACCTTGCTAATCGGTCTCCCATGGGGAACCTTGTCGAACGCCTTACTGAAGTCCATATAGATCACATCTACGGCTCTGCCCTCATCAATCTTCTTTGTTACTTCTTCAAAAAACTCAATCAAGTTTGTGAGACATGATTTCCCATGCACAAAGCCATGTTGACTATCCCTAATCAGTCCTTGCCTTTCCAAATACATGTACATCCTGTCCCTCAGGATTCCCTGCAACAACTTGTTCACCGGTTTATAGTTCCCTGGCTTGTCTTTACTGCCCTTCTTAAACAGTGGCACCATGTTTGCCAACCTTCAGTCTTCTGGCACCTCACCTGTGACGATCGATGATACAAATATCTCAGCAAGAGGCCCAGCAATCACTTCTCTAGCTTCCCACAGAGTTCTCGGGTACACCTGATCAGGTCCTGGGGATTTATCCACCTTTATCCGTTTCAAGGCATCCAGCACTTCCTCCTCTGTAATCTGGACATTTTGCAAGATTTCACCATCTATTTCCCTACAGTCTATATCTTTCATTTCCATTTCCACAGTAAATAGTGATGCAAAATATTTATTTAGTATCTCCCCCATTTTCTGTGGCTCTACACAAAGGTCGCCTTGCTGATCTTTGAGAGACCCTATTCTCTCCCTAGTTATCCTTTTGTCCTTAATATACTTGTAAAAACCCTTTGGATTCTCCTTAATTCTATTTGCCAAAGCTATCTCATGTCTCCTTTTTGCCCTCCTGATTTCCCTCTTAAGTATACTACTACTTCCTTTATACTCTTCTAAGGATTCACTCGATCTATCCTGTCTATACCTGACATATGCTTCCTTCTTTTTCTTAACCAAACCCTCATAAGGATTCCCATTTTCCAGCTGTCCCTTTACCTGCGAACATCTGCCTCCAATCAGCTTTCGAAAGTTCTGCCTAATACTGTCAAAATTGGCCTTCTCCAATTTAGAACTTCAACTTTTAGATCTGGTCTATCCTTTTCCATCACTATTTTGAAACAAATAGAATTATTGTATCTGGCACCAAAGTGCTCCCCCACTGACACCTCAGTCACCTGCCCTGTCTTATTTCCCAAGAGTAGATAGATTTTTGCACTAACCCTAATTTACCTGGGCCCCAATTTACTTTAACCCCAATTTACCTGAACCCCAAACTACCTTAACCCTAATTTACCTTAACTCCAATTTACCTGGACACCAAATTACCTTAACCTCAAGTCACCGAACCCCAACACACACACACACTTCCCCCCTTCAAAGACGGTGCATTGCCCCCTGAAAGGAAAACAAAAGGCAGGATTAGGGGAAGTCAAAACATACAAGTTAACCGTACATAGTTCACACACACAATACGAATTTTAAACCTTAAATACATTTTCCTGTTTATCTTCACATAGGAAAACAATGTATATCTCCAAAGGTCCCCAGGCCCACAATTTTCACAGATACTATACTTCGGGCTCGTTCTGTACTCTCTGATGTCAGGATCTGCAGGCTTGATACTATGCCCTTCAACTGATCCCCCTTCGGGTCAGTGTCCCTCCCCTAATATGTTTGGCGTATATGTCTGCTTGGTTTATGTTTCCCAAATTCTATCTAGTGTAATCTTTGCAACATCTCCTGGAGTAAGGCTTTGTGCAGTCCCTGTCTCCCTTGGGCACCATTCAGGTAAGTGAACTAAAGTTTAAATTTTAATGTAATCACCGTAACACAAACATCTCTAAACTAACCTTAAACATTAGTCAAAGCTTTACACAGTGCTACCTTTCTGTGGCTGGCCAGGCTAAAATCTGGTAGGTCTGCCCTTGCTCTTGCCTTTGGGTGGCCAGTACCCCAGGATCCTCAGCACTGCTCACTCTTTGCTGAACAGGGGCCCTCCCGAGTCCCAGACTACGGTGGGCTGGACTGTCCTGAGATGTCTTGTCTGACCCTGGCTCTGCAGCCTGTGGGACTGTGTCCTCCTCCAGGGCCTCTTCACTGTCAGTGGCTGCTGCCTGGTCTGTGGCCTCCCTTGCGGGCTTTCCCCAATCTGGCGCTGCTGCCTGGCCTGTGGCCTCCCCCGAGAGCTCTCCCCATTCCAATGCTGCTGCCTGGCCTGTAGCCTCCCCTGAGAGCTCTCCCCATTCCAATGCTGCTGCCTGGCCTGTGGCCTCCCTTGTGGGCTTTCCCCAATCTGACACTGCTGCCTGGCCTGTGGCCTCCCTTGGGGGCTTTCCCCAATCTGACTCTGCTGCCTGGCCTGTGGCCTCCCCTGAGAGCTCTCCCCATTCCAATGCTGCTGCCTGGCCTGTGGCCTCCCTTTGGGGCTTTCCCCAATCTGACGCTGCTGCCTGGCCTGTGGCCTCCCCTGAGAGCTCTCCCCATTCCAATGCTGCTGCCTGGCCTGTGGCCTCCTCTGAGAGCTCTCCCCATTCCAATGCTGCTGCCTGGCTTTCTGCCTCTGGGGACAATGTTGTCCCCGACTTTGGAGCACCTCCTGAGTCTCAGTCTATGGGCAGTGTGACCTGCGCTGTGAGGCAGTTCATAGGCCTTTGCTCTGTGGGACTGTAGCTTCCCCCAGGAACTCGCCACAGTTTAAGTCCGCAGCCTGGTTTCCTGTTATTTAGTGCAGGCCCTTTACATTATTTCCTTTGGCCAGCATTCCCAGGAGAGGGTTAAGGACAGGATCCTGCACTTGAACTGTCTTCAGGTCTGGGGCCAGTGCTACCCTTGCACCCCCTTAGTGCCCCCTCTAATCTGGGCTGCTGCTATCGGGCCTGAGCCAATTGGGATCCCAGCAGGAACATGTTTGGGCACCCTCTTGGCCAGTGTGCTGGCCTGGTTGTAGACTTCAGTGCGGGGTTTGGACTTCGTTCTTTCCCGTGTCTGCACTGTCAGTCCCAGGAACTTACCTTCCTTTTGGTTGATCTGTGCCTCCTTTGGGTTCACCTTGAACCTTTCCAACTCATGTCACAGGCCAGAGTTTTGTGTGGGGCAGTGGGGGCTCTTGTGCTTGTTGCCGTGATCACCGTCCCTGACCCTGTGAGTGTGGTCTGGAGTTTTTCTAAAAAACCCTCAAAGGAGTTAGGGGAGCTTTGTGCTACCAGACCCAGTTCCTGGATAGACATGGGAGGGTCCCTCCCATCAGCCATCTTCTGTGGGTGGGGCAATCCTTCCACTAGTGCCTGTTCCTCCGCACTCAAAACAGTTGTGATTCTTATTAGGAGAGCTACCTCTCACTGGATACCACTCTTTCTTACTATGCGGAGGACTTCAAGTCGAGTACCCTACCCCATCTCCCCCTCCAGCCATTCCTGAATGCTAGTGACAGCTGCCTCACCACCTTGGTCTGGGGGACTTGTGGTTGAACCAGGGCTAGGCCGTGGTTCTCCACCTCAGCAGGCTGTTGGCCACAAGGATGTGGAGCCAGTGGGCCTGATCACTTCCACAGAGGTTATTCCTGTCCAGGTACTCGCCACAGATGCTCACGTAAACGGGCCACAATCTGTCGGTGAATGCCAGCAGCATTTATCTGCCACCTGGACAGTATTCTCTACGTGAGAGATTGACTTTCCATCATTGAAGCCCATGGCTTCCAGGATCTCTTTCTGGATGGTGGTAAAGATACTCCACCCTTTCTTACTGCCAGCTGATAGAGTCTTGGACAGCCTGATGTCCAGAAAGATCATTAGCAATGTGGCCATCTCGCCATCATTACAGCTGTTTGTTTCTCCTGCCTGTTCCAGTGGCTGTAAGTTTGTGTGTACGTTTGTCCAGGTGTGCCACCATAGTCCTGCGCTACTGGGTTCTGTGTGGAGACACAAAGTGACTTTCTAGCTCCCCCTACTTCTGACCATCCCAGGGCATGCCATACTTCTGCTGCCATACCAGGCACATGGGCCTTGGTCCCAACCCATCCTGTACTGGCCCTGTACCCCCACCTACGTGCTGCGGAACTGGGCCTGCTCCTGGTGCCACAGGTGGAGATCCAGAGCCCCCACCTGACCTGCAGAATATCCACTCTCCCTGTTTCTTCACCGGGCCTCCCCCCAGTGCCACATGTGACCAACTGTCCCTGACTGCCCTATCATTCGCTCCCGCCTCACACTCTTGCTCTTCCCTGCTCACAAGGGCTGCACCAGGGCTTATCAGGTGAATCATGCCCCTGGCCTGAGACAGAGCTAGGCTCAGCTTTCGGATGTGCTCCTGGCAGAAACCATGCTTTCACCTCTGATACCCTTTATTGCAGGCTGTCCTTTGGCTTCTCCTCCTGCACTTTAACTTGATTCCCCAGGTGGCTATTCTCCTCTTTCAGAGTCTGTTCCTTTGACTTTTATGTCCTGACAGCACAGCTAATCCAGCTTATTTCTATATCTTTCTTCTACTTGCTGCCTCTCTTGCCTCTCTCACTGCAGGTCTTGCGTATGGCATTTCTCCATTGTGGCCATCATGCTTGAGCCTACCTGTGACGCCATTAACTCTGCCTTCAGTTCTCTGACTTGCCCATTCAGCTCTTGGACCTGTTGCTGAAGGCAGAGGAGCCAGATTGTCTTCTTTATAGAGCGCTTAAGCTCCTTGCTGTCAGTCCATTGGTCTGCTGTTTCCTGTTGACGTAAGAGATCAAGGACCTATTTCTTTGACATATTCACCTTTTTAAACACATAGGAAATACTCTCTTCCATCAGAGACTTTGTTTCTACTACATCCCATTTCTTCTTCCAGGGTCCTGCTGAGATTACCATCCTGTAGGCTTCTGGTTTGCACTCAAGAATTTGCTGATTTTATTTGGTTTGAATTACCTCCAGAATCCTCGTTCTAGACACTGGACTTATTGAGGGAATGTGAAATGAAGGAGGCAGTACACAGGTGTGAAAATGTGTTGCTGGAAAAGCGCAGCAGGTCGGGCAGCATCCAAGGAGCAGGAGAATCGACGTTTCGGGCATGAGCCCTTCTTCAGGAATGAGGAAAGTGTGCCAAGCAGGCTAAGATAAAAGGTAGGGAGGAGGGACTTGGGGGAGGGGCGTTGGAAATGCGATAGGTGGAAGGAGGTTAAGGTGAGGGTGATAAGGTGAGGGTGATAGGCCGGCATGGGGGTGGGGGCAGAGAGGTCAAGAAGAAGATTGCAGG
>NC_057723.1:56343489-56382686 GCF_004010195.1 Chiloscyllium plagiosum | reverse complement strand
TGGTGCCAGTGTAGCTGCGGAAGATGGACTGTTCCACATATCCTACGAAGAGACAGGCATAGCTGGGGCCCATGCGGGTGCCCATAGTTGACAGGTGTATCAGGGCAAAAAGAACTCTGCATTTATTTACAAAATAAAAAGGGAAGCACAATATAAGAAATAAAGATAAGTGCAATAAACAGGGAAATTGACAATATCAATTATATAGACGACAGTAATTAAACACACTATTAAATTTAAAAAGAGACTAAACACTATTAGAACCTAAAACAACAGTTTTAATCACAGAAACTGATCAGGCTTCCTAACTTTGGGGTCCCATGTACTGTGACCACCCGCCTTCCCTCCCTACTAACCCGGTCAGAACTTTGGGGTCTCGGGAGTTTCAGCTCACCACAAAGGAAAACACAGTTTTAAAGTGTGTCCGGTTGCTGATGTTCTTCCTGTCAGTTCTCTATCTTGAATCTGTTGTTTGGATATTGCTTGGTTGGCTTCCCCTCTCTTGGATGTCCTTTGTTGCGATGATGCTTCCCAATTCAGCTTCTCTGTGAGGCCTCTGTGGGTCTTGGTTCTGAAGCTGCTTGTTGGGGCGAGAACCCTGTGGTGAGGCTGTTCTCTGCTGAAGCTTGTTCTTGAAAAAGGCTCTTCCACAGGTAAGATTAAAGCTAGACAGACTGTGCCCCCATTGTCTCATTTCAAATCTGTGTTGCTACTGTTTCTGGTGTTCCCTTTTATTGATAAGAATGTGTGAATGTATTTTGAATGAAGTTGAAAGTCCAGTATCTCAGAGGATCCATACTATCAGCATTGAGTACCCTGAGGTGTCAAATGTGAGGTGCTGCATTTTGGAAAAGCAAACCAGAGCAGGACTTACATACTTAATGGTAAGGTCCGAGGGAGTGTAGCTGATCAAAGAGATCTTGAAGTGCAGGTTCGTAATTTCTTGAATGTAGAGTTACAGGTAGATAGGATAGTGAAGAAAATGTTTCCTTTATTGGTCAGAGCATTGAGTATAAGAGTTGGGACGTCATGTTGCGGTGTACAGGACATTGGTTAGGCAAAAGTGAGGACTGCAGATGCTGGAAACCAGAGTCTAGATTAGAGAGGCGCTGGAAAAGCACAGCAGGTCAGGCAGCATCCGATGAGCAGGAAAATCGACATTTCGGGCAAAAGCCCTTCATCAAGATTGAGCTTCATTCCTGATGAAGGGCTTTTGTCTGAAACGTCAATTTTCCTGCTCCTTGGATGCTGCCTCACCTGCTATGCTTTTCCAGCGCCACTCTAATCAGGACATTGGTTAGGCCACTTTTGGAATATTGCATGCAATGCTGGTCTCCTTCCTATCAGAAGGATGTTGTGAAATTTGAAAGGGTTCAGAAAGGATTTACAATAATGTTATGATTTGGAGGTGCCGGTGTTAGACTCGGGTGTACAAAGTTAAAAATCACACAACACCAGGTTATAGTTCAACAGGTTTATTTGGAAGCACTAACTTTCAGAGCGCTGCTCCTTCATCAGGCGGTTGTGGAGTACAAGATCATTAGACACAGGATTTATAGCAAAAGTTTAGTGTGATGCAACTGAAATGATATATTGAAAAAGACCTGGATTGTTTGTTAAGTCTGTCATCTTTTGGAATGACCATGTTGGTTTCAGTTCTTTCATATGTAAATCCCAGAACTTTTCTAAAGTTACACTCTCAAGTGAACTTTAACAATAGGTGCCATGTTGACCCAGATAATGCATTGAAGGTGTGAGGTGCCCTGTGTGAGGCTGTCTGTGCTCCAATATCAGACTGTTCTAATCTAGAAAAAAAGAGTTGCAGAATCGTACATAGATTCATGCAGTTTTTGAGCAAAATAAAATGTAATTCTGCAAGTACAAATTAATCCCACAAACCTATCTGTGTGTGTGCGCGGGGGGTGGGGGTGATATGAGTGTCTATGAGAGGGTGTGTATGTGTGGATGTGAGTGTGAGTGCAAAGGGGTATAAGTCTGTGAGAGGTTGAATATGGGCACAATCATTTGATGAAGGAACAGCTCCGAAAGCTAGTGCTTCCAAATAAACCTGTTGGACTATAACCTGGTGTTGTGTGATTTTTAATTTTGTACACCCCAGTCCAACACTGGTGTCTCCAAATCATTCTAAGAGATGAGAGACTTAACCATCAATCCAGGTCTTATTCAATATATAATTTCAGATACATCACACTGTAGACTTCTGCTATAAATTCTGTGTCTTACCATCCTATACTCCACGACCGCCTGATGAAAGAGCAGCGCTTTGAAAGCTTGTGTTTCCAAATAAACCTGTTGGACTATAACCTGGTGTTGTGTGATTTTTAACTTTGTACAAGGATGTTGCCAGGATTGGAGGGTTTGAGCAATAGGGAGAGGCTGAATAGCTGGGGCTGTTTTCCCTGGAGCATCAGAGGTTGAGGGGTGACCTTATAGAGGTTAATAAAATCATGAGGGGCATGGATAGGATAAATGGACAAGGTATTTTTCCTGGGATGTGGGAGTCCAGAAATAGAGGACAGAGGTTTAGGGTGAGAGGGGAAAGATATAAAAGGGTCCTAAGGGGCAACTTTTTCCACGCAGAGGTTGGTGCACGTATGGAAAGAGCTGCCAGAGGAAGTGTTGGAGGCTGGTCCAAATGCAGCATGTAAAAGGCATCTGGATGGATTTATGAATAGGAATGGTTTCGAGGGATATGGGCCAAGTGCTGGTAAATGGGACGAGATTGGGTTAGGATATCTGATCGTCATGAACAAGTTAGATCGAAGGGTCTGTTTCAGTGTTGCACATCTTTATGACACTCTGACTCTAAAAGTTAGTTCCTGTCCAGAGTGTTGGGTTTGGTTGACTGTTCTCTTAGAGTGGAGGTGTAAATTGAATTTCCAGTTTGAACAAACATCTCAGACATAAATCATTCTTGCTCTGTGTTCATTTGGATGTAGCATGAACTCAGGATTTTATCCAGTATTTTAGATATTAGGAAAATCCAGGGACTTGTCCAGTGTTTTAGATGATGGGGATTTTGCTCAATCCTACAGTCAGCGGTCACAAGAATTGACAGACAACAGGAGATTTTGTTCTCTGAATGAATTAAATCAACCAGATAATAGAATAGAATTGTCGATGGTTTCATGAGAACCATCACGGAGACGAGTTTTTTAATTCCAAATTTATTAATGAATTGAATTTAAGTTTATTAGTTTCCATGGTGGCATTTGAACTCAGCCTAGGCCTCCCAGTTATCACTTCCCTCTTGTTTAATTTTCTTCTGAGTTGTTTGCTACACAGCAGGTGGTTAGGGATGTATTCTTAAAATGGTAAATCTTACAGCACACAGCAGAAATCTTAACACGTACTGTGCTATATACCTTAGTGCTCCTTGAGAATCCTTGGGCATTGTTCCAGTCTGCCAGCAATCTCTGTTCATTGTTTTGTAGTAGAATGATTTTGTTTTCTGCATCCTGCTCACATGAGAGTGAGTGGCACCAGCTGGTCAGTGGATAGTTATTGTTGCACTCTGATTTATCATGGCGGCTAAAATGATGTGAAGGCAGCAAAACATGCATAGACCAAAATGGTGGACTCATTATAGTCCCACAACAGTCGGAGATGTTATTATAAACCTGTGGCGCAGGCAGGACTTCAATCTGGGACTCCTGGCTCACATCTAGAGATGCTATCACTGCCACAAGAACCAGGGATTGGGATATTTTCCAGTTAACGTGCAATGGAGAATTGACATGCAGTGTACACAGTGACATTTAAGCAATCAAGGACATTCTGTACCAGGGCAATCCTGGTGAAGCAGCTTTCTTGCTACGTTTGCTTCTCTCTGCAAAGAGAACATGAAACGATTTCAGCTCTTTTTGCAAACAGGGCTGCAATGATTTCCCTTACATAACAGTTGACAGCAGATTGGGAATTGTAAACATTGCCCCTTTCAGCCTGGAAGAAGCTTGACCCATAAAAGTTCATGGCCATGGTCATCTTCAGAGCCACTAGCAATGCTGTCTTTACCTACTCAATCATGTTCTTGCCTCTGAATTATAAGATGGTATGTTCAATTCCTATTCCAGGACTTGAGCTCAAAAATCAAGGCTGGCATTCCTGTGGAGTGCTGGACTGTTAAAATGTCTTACCTTTAGAATGAGAGATTAAACAAATACCTCATCTGTCCTTTTATTTGAATTCAGATGGTACTTGTTTCAAAGAATAACAGGGATGTTATTTTTGAAATTGTTGGAAAAACTCAGCAGGTTTGGCAGCATCTGTGGAGAGAAATCAGAGTCAATGTTTTAGGTTGAGTGACCATTCCTCAGAACTCATGTCACTCAACCTGATGGTCAACTCTGATTTCTCTCCACAGATACTGCCAGGCCTGCTGAACTTTTCCAGCAATTTCTGTTTTTATTTCAGATTTAAATTATCTGCTGTTCTTTTAGATTTTAAGTTATTTCTGATGTACTGACCAACATTTGTCCCTTAACTAACATTACAGAAGCAAATTTTCTGATCATTATCACTTTTACATTGTTGTTTGTATCCAAATTGACTATGCTACATTCCAATAGTGATTACATTGCTAAATAACTTAATACGCTGTAAAGAGCTTTGGATTTGAAGTGATCATGAACGGTGTTTATACAATTACAACCTGTGTGATATCTCAGTGGCATTCAGTTCACATTTCCTCATTAAGTTTGATGAAAGACAATGTCTCTTAAAAACACCATTGGTGGATGTGCCACCTTGATGAAAATACTTGCTCTCCACCTTCTCCATCCTCCAGCAACATGTTCTACTCTATGTCATCTCTCTTCAGACTGCCCATCGCTCAAAGTGGATTCAAATTATTGTACCTATGTCTGGAGTAACTGATCTGAGAAAGTTCTTTCAAGTCATAGCCATGATCATTGTACTCGTGTATATTTGAACAGCTTCAATCAATAGATTAGACCACCCAAACTCTGAGCAAAAGTCTGTAAAAAAAAATCAGTCAGCAATTAACCCAAAAGTAATTGATGCTCCATTTAAACAGAACAGGTGAAGCATATTTATACTGCTGTATGTGGTTCAAAAGAAGGAGTTAACTGGAGTGTTATAGTTTCATTGTGCCAATGCTGGCTTCAAATCAAAGCACTTGTGGGCGGCACGGTGGCACAGTGCCTCACAGCGCCAGAGACCCGGGTTCAATTCCCGCCTCAGGCGACTGACTCTGTGGAGTTTGCACGTTCTCCCCGTGTCTGCGTGGGTTTCCTCCGGGTGCTCCGGTTTCCTCCCACAGTCACAAAAGATGTGCAGGTCAGATGAATTCGCCGTGCTAAATTGCCCGTAGTGTTAGGTAAGGGGTAAATGTAGGGGTATGGGTGGGTTACACTTCGGCGGGTCGGTGTGGACTTGTTGGGCCGAAGGGCCTGTTTCCACACTGTAAGTAATCTAATCTAATCACTTTTCTTTTTTGGGACTATAAGTGGGGATGGATACATAAAGTGTTGACTAACATACCATGCCACAGAGAACACTTGACCCATAATGTGCCTCCCTGAGGGAAAACAAACAGTAAAAAGCCAGCAATACTTGTAAATCAATGCATTATGCACGCTGGAGCTCCATTTTAATACATGCACAACTAGTCAGACATTATATGTCATTCACAAATGTTTCTGCTTCCTTGTTCTGGAGTGTCAGTTTGTTAAGAGGTGACTGGTGAGCTTTGATGTGATGCTTGGCCAGTTATGGGCTTCGAAACTGGCATCTTGCATTACCAAAGCCTGCTGGTCAACCATTGGCTGTCAGCTTCTGGTTCCTAATGATCGTCAGTTAAGGCCTACTCCTCAAACAAGAAGGCAACTTTTTTTTAATGTCAGGAGGAGGTTAGGTTGAGGGAGATTGAGTGAGGTGATTTGAGGTTAAAAGCACCACATACCTCCCTATCCACGTTGCTGGCATCCCAGCATTAGGGCAATAGGAAGCCTTCCCACCCCAGCAGGGAGCTTGCCCTGTGTACCCAGTTGGGTAACCAGACACTTTTCTCTCCCACTGGGAAGGCAAGTAATCAGGGCGGTGGAGACCTGAGGCCCCTAAGTGATTGTTAATTGAGCATTTAAGGGTGTTAATTGGTGGCAGGTTGAGAAAATCGCAAATGGAGCTTAATGAGGTCATGTGTAGGGAACAAATACATATCCAGGACAAAAGTCACCCGATTATTTCCCCTTCTCACCTCTCGGGAGAGGTAATTCCACCTGGAATACTGACGCTATCATCTGCTTAATTTACGCACTTCAGCATGTATGTCATCTGCCCTTGTGAATACCAAGAAGGCATTAGATACGGCTTGCTACAGAAGTGTGCATGTACATTATGAATGTAATTTGGAACCTGGATGGCATTTTTAGTGCTGGATTTTGTGACCTCAGTTTCTTTTTAATTTTACAATCTGTTTACAATAGATTTTCAAAATGAATCTTCCCATGCAGTGACTTCAAACAGCTGTAATTTATTTATCATTTCAAGATTGGATTTTAGTTGAAGTTCAATATAAGTAAGTACAAGAGAATTCTGGCCATGACTTACGATCTTACTTACAATTGACAGCTGAAAAAATGTTATTAAATCTGTAAAAGGGATACAGTTAAAAATATAATTATGAATTCTTAACCATTCAACCTAGCTCAAGGAATTTTTAACTATGCATTTAGCTCTTGAACAATTGATATCAAAAAGGTCATGGCAACTATGTTAAATTGACATCTGTCAACATGGCCTTCACCAGAACACTTAATTATCACAATTATCACTTCCCATGACCTATAGACTGAAGACATTTCATTTTCAAAATTAAATTGGTTTCCTAAATGTATGCCTTTTCTCTGGAGAAATGTGCTCATTTGTCTCTACAGTCCTTTCTACACACAAAATGAGGCTGCATAATCAATCTGGCAAACAGTAGGAAGCATGTGGCATGAGAAAAGCCTCAACGTATTTTTTTCCAAGGTGTTTAGTGGCCTGTGGTTTCTGCTCAGTTGTGCTGTTTCTTTACAAAGCAATTTGCTGAAGTTGATGAAACCAGCACCAAAAATTATGTTTAACATTACTTCAGCTTCTACAATCTTAGTGTTAGTTTGAGAACCATTGCACTGGAAGATGAGCCCACACTAACTGACAACAATCAACTCCTCCCCACATTGATTGAATATCTAGGTGAAAACAATGACTGCAGATGCTGGAAACCAGATTCTGGATTGGTGGTGCTGGAAGAGCACAGCAGTTCAGGCAGCATCCGAGGAGCAGCATCTGTCTGATGTTTTCCACTAATTTATTTACATACCATTGAAGTGGACCAAAGATTAAAAAAAAAAATTAGGTGCCAGGACACAAATAAGCATTTTTAATAGCTTTCAAATATGATATCATTTTAGCTTACATTTGATTTTTGTATCCCAATATAACAAACAATTCAGTATCATTTCTAAGGTCATTGCTATTATTTAAACTAGAATTACTCACATGTTATGAACTAAATACTTTGGTTAAAAGTCTTTTTGTTTTTGATCAGGCCATTTATTAAACAAGTATTAATCAAAGTGTACTCAGTAATCATTTATAAATTAAACATTTTCTCTGAATGAAACCATCCCAATTGACTAACCCTTCTACTGCTTACTCAAGCAGTCATGGTGATTGCATACCTCTAATCACCAATTTATAAGTTATTCTGTCACATGGTCATTTGTTATCTTCCACTCCTTTGAACAACTGTCCTCCCATCTCTCTCAATTTTCTCTATTGTACTACGCTAATGTTCATACTAAGATATCATCACTCTTTCCTCCCTCAGCCTTGTACCAAGCAACTTCTTATCCTCGATGATTTCAGCTTCCATTTCAACTTATCATGCTTTCTGATCTCGGAGGTGACTGCTCTCTTATCCTCAATTTCTCCCTGCATTTGAACTCCCTGATCCCAATACATGGCTAATCCCTTGATGTTGCCATTTGTGGACTTTCCGTTAATTCAATCACAGATAAAGGTCATCTCAGATGACTTCCTTGCAACACCACTTCAGTGGTCCACAGCATCACAGATACTAGTCTTGAGCCAATTCAATTCATTCCATGTGATAAGAAACAGTTGGAGGCACTGGATACAGCATAGTCTATGTGCCCTCACAATATTCTGGCAATAGTACGAAGACTTTTGCTCTAGAATTTGCTGCACATCTATCCAAGCTATTCTAGTACAGCTACAACACTGGCATCCACCGGACAAAACGGAAAATTGTCCAGGTATGTCCTGTACATGAAAGCAGGACATCGCCAACTCAACCAATTACTACCCTGCCAATCTATTCTCAATTATCAGTAAAACATAGCTGAGTCAATATCCTGGAATTCCCTCCCAAACTGTATTGTGAATCTACCTACAGCATGTGGATTGCAATGGTTCAAGAAGGCAGCTCACTACCCCCATCTCCTTTCCACTTCCTAACCCAACGTCTTTCTACTTCTGTCCTTGGGAAAAAGAAATCTCTGTTCAACTACGTCACAACCAGTAGGTTACAAAAAAATTATTTTCCTTTCACTGGACAAAACCCTATCAATTGGCTGTTTCATTTTGTAACAATCTACATTTTAATTGAAATGTGATAGCTACACAATAAAAAAAAGCAATATTTGTTGCAGCTGACCTGAGAGAGGATTTTGAAAAGGGGTTTGATTCCCTCTACACACCTGGTTGTAACAATGTTGTATGAGACTGTGACAATAGTAAACAATTCTTCTTCATTCTTTATCAGCTCTCCGCAACCTTTTACCAAGTTGACCACACCATTCTCTTCCTGTATCAGTCTCCTGATATCCAGCTCAGATGACATTTATTCCTATCTATTGAAGCATAATTAGAGCATCAGTATCAATAGCTCCTGAATGATCAGTTAACATATCTAACATCCATTGTTGCTTGAACAGAAATTTCTTCCAACTAAATATTGGGACATTAGAAATCATTGTCATTGGTCCCCACCATTGTCTTTAATCTCTGGCTAATATCATCATCCAAGCAACTGACCAAGGCCTAACAACACTGTTCATAAAAGAAAGAACTGTGGATGCTGGAAATCTGAAACAAAAACAGAAATTGCTGGGAATACACAGACAACACCTGTGGAAAGAAAACAGAGTTAATGTTTCAAGGCCAGTAAACCTTCTTCAGAATTTTGGCATCTTCATGATCTTGGTTTTCTGCAATCAACATCACAGAAAGTTTATACATTACCACACTGCAATTTGTAGGAGTTTGCCATGTATGATTTGGCAGCCAGGTTTCCTACATTACACAAAAACATTTCAAAAGTATTTACTTGACCGTAAAGTACTTTGGGGCATCCTATGGTCATGACAAGTCTTAAATAGATATGAGGCTTTCTTTTTGTTTTTGCATTTGATTCAAAGGTGAACCTCTGACAATATATCTGCATCATTGCTAAAACTGTCCACTTCTAACTCAGCAACACTTGGATCCACTGTTTGCTCGTTTTTCACCAAAATAATCACCTGTACCTTTCTTACCTTTATACTTGATTATTCTGAAGTCTTTCTGGCTGGCCTTCCACATTTTGAGCATCAGAACTTTGCTCCCTCTTTATTAACTTGCATCTAGTATAATTAACCCGTGCCTTTTGTGTATGCTGACCCACTTTGGATCTAAGCTCATTGGTATCTTAAATTTAAAGTTCCCTACCCTGTTTACAAATCATTCCATTGTCTTGCTGCTCCTGATCACAATAACCTCTGCAGGCCATAGTCATTTGAGATACCTGTGCTCCTCCAGCTCTAGTCTCCACTGCATGCCTAATTTATTTTAGATGATAGTTTAATGTGTTGCCAATTGAAGTGGACCATGCAAGTTTCTGTAACCCAGTGTGCTATTGACTTTTAAAAAGAAATTTGATGAATATTTGGCAGTTGGAATTAAATACCATTTTGGGCACAAATTACATCCATGTCCTGCAGGCTGCTCAAACAGAGACTCTTCTTTGTCTGCTGTGATGGGTCTTTGTAGTACTGCCATGCAACATTTTAAGCAGTCAGAAATGTGTGAGCCTTGGAAACTGTACTTCAAACTTTTTATCTCCTTTTCCTTCTTTTTCCCCGGAGAGCAATGAAACACGCATCAAGATAAATTAATTCATGGTTTGTCAGTTAACTACTTCAAACAGCAGTCTGGCTGAGTGCTAAAAACAGAAAATGTTAGAAATGTCATTGTGGTAATGCATTAACATCTCAAAGAGAAATGATAAATTCATACATCAGGTACAGAAACATTGTCAGCATTTGTTGGAGTGTGGCTGAGTGTTGTCTGTTATGTATAAACAGTCAATCTTTGGAACAAGATAGCTCAAGTACCTCAGAGTTCATGGAGAGGGCCTGCAAATAACAACAATACACACTGTTGGTGATCTGCAGAAATCGGCGCTAGGCTGTCAATTTTTTTTAAATCAGTGATTTACATAACAAAATAGGTGGCTATGTAATAATAATAATGATGATATTTTATTTAATAAGTACACCCAGAACCTCAAGGCTAAATTGCATTGTAATTTCCATTAAAAAACTAATATAAAGGCAGAAAAATCACCTGAAAAAAACCTTATTTAACAAAAATAGACAAATAAATTCAGCAGATAATGCAGAAGCATTAAACAGGATATTAAAAGAAGGGTAAAATTGAATTAAAGATTATATTCAAATTAAAACCAGTAAGTTTATACCTGTATTATAAATACTGATAAATACTGAGGTTGACATAAATTTCACTATTTTGATATTTCATCAAGGATAGTAAAAAATCCAACTGCATCAATACCTTTCGGTCCTGAGTCTTCTGGGTTTGCATTGTGTCGGCTTTCAGAGTTGTCTTAGTGTGCTGCAGATAACAGTTCTGAAAGTGTGTAGACTGCAAAAGAGATTTTCAAATAGTACAAATATTAACTCTCCTTATTTATAGAAATTGGAACATTGTGACAATACGTGTGGTGCTGTAGGGTTGGTACTGAGAGTCGAAGCTCATTCATAGTGCTTATTTCTGCATCGTTTAATCTGGATGCTTTGCGAGTGTGTGAGGCCAGGATGCCAGGTAGGCAGAATGAATTTGACCAAGAGGTGGGATGTAGTTAGTTTAGATCAACAACACATCTCGCTCAGGCAGACTGCAAAGGATCTGAATGTGGATATCTGTTTTTTTGTTTTATTTAAAGCATACTGTCTATTGAAATAGCTATCCTATTTCAAACTGTCTTGAATTTGTAAAGCTGTGTTCTTCAAGGTTTTCACCTCTCAGGGTGTAATTGTCGAACCAGGTTTACCAATGTTACAAGGTCTGGAGGTTTTTAAAAAATTCATTCATTGGACATGGGCATCACTAATGGGGCCAACATTTGTTGCCTGTCTTTAGTTGCCTTTGAGAAGGTGATGGTGAGCGACATGCTGTTATGGATAGAATTCCAGGATCTTGATGCAGCAACAGTGAAGGAACAATAACATACTTCCAAATCAGGATGGTAAGTAGGTTGGAGGGAAACTTGCAGGTTGTAGTGTTTCCAAGCATCTTCTGATCTTGTCCTTTTGGATGGAAGTGGCCATGGTTTGGAAGATGCTGTTTAAGGATCTTTGGTGAATTTCTGCAGAGCATCTTGTAAATAGTACACATTGTGCTGTTTAGTTCAGTATTGGAGGGAATGAGTGTTTGTGGATATGGTGCCAATCAACCAGGCTGCTTTGTTCTGGATGGTGTCAAGCTTCTTGAATGTTGTTGAAATTGCACCCATCCAGGCAATTGGGGAGTATACCAGCACAGTGCCTTGTAAATGATGGACAGGCTTTGGATAGTTATGTGCTGCAGTATTCCTAGCCTCTGACCTGCTCCTGTAGCTACTATGTTTATTCGGCGAGTCCAATTGAGTTTCTAGTCAATGACAGCCCCCAGGATGTTGATCATTGGGGATTCAGTGATACTAACACCATTGAATATCGAGGGATGGTGGTTAAATTGTCTTTTTGGAGATGGTCTTGCCTGGCATTTGTGTGGCATGAATGCTACTTGCCACTTGTCCACTCAGGGCTGGATATTATCCAGATCTTGTTGTATTTTAACATGGACATCATCAGTATCTGTGGAGTTGTGAATGTTGCTGAACATTGTTTAATTGTCAGCGTACATCACATTATAAAGTGACTTTATGATGGAGGGAAGGTCATTGATGAAGTAGCTGAGGATGGTTGGGCCTACAACACTACCCTGAAGAACTCCTGTAGAGATCAGATGACTGTGTGTCTCCAGCCACCAGAAAATTTGTCCTGATACCCATTGATTCCAGTTTTGCTAGGGTTCCCAATGCCACACTCAGTCATATGCGACCTTGATGTGAAGGTGAGTCACTTTCACTTCACCCCTGGAATTCAGTTGTTTTGTCCATGAATTAATCAAGGCTGTAATGAGGTCAGGAGGAGAGTGGCCTTGGCAGAACCCAAACTGGGCATCACTGAACAGGTTATTGCTGAGCAGGTGCTCTTTGACAGCACTGTTAATGACATCTTCCATCACTTTAGCGATGTTTGAGAGTAGATTGATGGGGTGGTAATTGGTGGCTGGATTCTCCTACTTTTGGTGTACAGGACATACCTGAGTAAGTTTCCACATTGTTGGGTAGATGCCAGTGTTGCTATTGTTCTGGAAGAGCTTGGTTCGGAAAGCAGCAAATTCTAGAGCATAAATCTTCAGTATTATTTTCAGAATGTTGTTAGGGTCTCTTGCCTTTGCAGTATCCAGTGCTTCCAGCTGTCTCGTGATGTCACTTGGAATGAATCAAATTGGGTGAACACTAATCACTGTGATGCTGTGGACCACTGAAGGAGGCTGAGATAAATCGGCACTTAGCTGAAGATTGCTGCGAATGCTTCAGCCTAATCTCTCCTTGGCTCTTCCATCATTAAGGATTGGGACACTTGTGGAGCCTCCTCCTTCACTAAGTTGTTCAAGTGTCCACCAATATTCACAACTGGATGTGACAGGACTGCAAAGCTTAAATCTCAGGTTATGGGATTGCTTAGCTCTGTCTATCACTTGCTACATATGCTGTTTGCCTCGCAAATAGTCCTGTTTGGTAGATTCACTAAGTTGACACCTCATTTTTAGGTATGCCTGGCACTGCTTCTGAAATGCCCTCCACATTCTCCATTAAACCAGGTTTGATCCCTTGACTTGGTGGTAGTGGTTGTGTATGTTGGGACATGAGGTTGCAGATTATATTGAAGTCTGATGATATTGATAATATGCAACACCTCATGGATGCCCAGACCTGACTTCCTAAATCTTTCAAAGTATGCCCCATTTAGCAAGGTGACAGTGTCACTCAACATGGCAGAAGGTATTCTCAAAGTGAAGCAGGACTTCATCTTCACAAGGATTGTGCAGTGGTCTCTTACTGATATCACCATGGACAGATGCATCTGTAGCTGCCTAATCACTTGCTAAAGACACAGTCTAGCAGCTGTGTCATTTAGAACCCGACCGGCTTGATCAGTAGTGCCCTGCTGAGCCACACTTGGTGGTGGACATTGAAATCTGCCAACCAGAGTATATTTTGTGCCCTTGATACTCTCAGTGTTTCCTCCAAGTGTTGTTCAATGTGGAAGAATACTGATTCATCAACTGAGGGAGGACAATACATGGTAATCAACAGGAAGTTTCTTTGCCCATATTTAACATGAAACCATAAGACTTCATGGAGTCTGGAGTTAATGTTGAGGATTACCAGGGCAACTCTTTCCATACCGTATACCAGTCTGCCACAATCTCATTTGTGTCTATTCAGAGAGCAGGACAGGACATTTCCAGAGATGGTGATGGTGATGTCCGGTACATTGTCTGTCAGGTCTAATTCTGTGAGTATGAGTATGTCAGGCTGTTGCTTGATTAGTCTGTGAGACAGCTCTCCCAAATTTGTCACTAGCTCCCCAGATGTTAGGAAGGAGGACTTTGCAGGGTCTACAGAACTGTTTCTACTGTTGTTTTTTGCAATGCCTTGGTCAATGCTGGGTTGTCCATCTGTCTTCATTTACTTGTTGAGACTTTATAGCGATTGATACAGTGGCTTGCTATGTATTACAGAAGGCAGTTGAGAGTCAACCATGTTGCTGTTGGCTGGAGGCACATGTAAACCAGACCAGGTAAGGATGGCAGATTTCCTCCCCTGAAGGATATTGGTGTACCAACTAGTTGAAACTTTATTGCTGGAACAGCACAGCAGGTCAGGCAGCATCCAGGGAACAGGAGATTCGACGTTTCGGGCACAGGCCCTTCCTGAAGTTTCAGCAATAAAGTTTCAACTTTGATCTCCAGCATCTGCAGACCTCACTTTCTCCTCGAAGTACCAACTAGGTCTTTCTGACAATCAACAATGATTTAATGGTCTTTCGTACATTCTTAATTCCAGATTTATTTACTGAATTCATATTCCATAATCTGCTGTGGCTGGATTCAAACTCAGGTCCCCAGAACATGAGCGGAGTTTCTGGATTAATAATCTCCCAATAAAACCACTAGGCATTGCTTTTCCTTACATTGTAGAAAATTCAAAAAGGCATTTTTATATTAAGTGAGTCAAGAAAACTCTGACAAATTTCAATCAAAATTGATGTGAAGGACCAAAAATAAAAGATCAACACATTTTATTATAATGTTTTCTTGCAAGAATTTGTCAATCTCAGATTTAAAAACATTAATTGAACTTGCATCCATTGTTTTTGTGGGACAAATCTGCACTTCTATCTAATGACATGTAGAGATCCAAAGACATCCAAAGACAGCTCCCTGAAATATAGTCATGATGTTAAAGAAATTAATTACCAAGGTGAGCAGAATTTTTACCTTTTTAACTGGAGCACTGGAATGTACAAGCCAGAAGTTTTTGCCAAAACCATGAGAGGCAATGGAGTATTGCATATTGTGTGTACGTCTAGACACTGTGCCCCATACTTTGAAAGAATTGTAGAGCAGATTCACCAGATTATTATCAATGCTCCCAATAGATAGATTATGAGAAAAGATATACTGGATTTGTATTCCCTGGAAAATAAGAGGTGTGGCATAACATGATTAATTTTTTAAAGAATTTTGTAATGATTTTAAATAAGGTAGAGAAATGTTTTCCTCTGATAGGGAATTCCAACAGAAGGTGACAGAGCCTAACATTAAAGTCAAGCGATTAAGGAGAGAAGTTTGGAAACATTTTTATATGTGATGGGTGATGGAAGTGTGCAACTTTCACAAACAAAACAATAACAGTTAGCTGACTAATGGTTCAGATTTTGCAGGGTTTTGGATAGAGCACCGGCAACGTTTGTTCTTATTCTATTTGACTACAGCTTCTGAATTTAGCACAGCAAAGATTATTGTTGAAATCCTTAAGTTACAGTCTGTCACTCAATATTTTAATACATGCTGTGCAGAGGACCAGCAAACCTAACCACCACATAGATAAAAAGCACACAACACCAGGTTATAGTCCAACAGGTTTATTTGGAAGCACCCTTCAGAGTGCTGCTCCTTCATCAGGTAGCTAGTGGAGCAAGATCATAGGACACAGAATTTATAGCAACAGATCATAGTGTCATACAATTGATGCGATGTATTGAACAAACTTAGATTGCTGTTAAGTCAATAGACAATAGACAATATGTGCAGGAGTAGGCCATTCTGCCCTTCGTGCCTGCACCACCATTCATTATGATCATGGCTGATCATCCTCAATTAGTATCCTGTTCCTGTCTTATTTCCATAGCCCTTGATTCCACAATCCTTGAGAGCTCTATCCAACTCTTTCTTAAATGAATCCAGAGACTGGGCCTCCACTGCCTTCTGGGGCAGAGCATTCCCCACACCCACCACTCTCTGGGTGAAGAAGTTTCTCCTCATCTCTGTCCTAAATGACCTACCCCCTATTTTTAAGCTATATCCTCTGGTTCAGGACTCACCCATCAGCGGAAACATGTTTCCTGCCTCCAGAGTGTCCAATCCTTTAATAAGTCTTTAATCACTTAGAATGGGTTGCAAGTTTCAATTCAATAATATGTAAATCTCAGAACTTCTTTCAAGTCACATTCCCGAGATAGCTTGAGATTTTATAAAAAAAAGGTGATATCTCAGCTCAGACAGTGCATTAAAGTTGTGAGGTTAGAGGATGTATGTATTCAAATCTTGAGTTAGACTGGTTCTATTTCCAAAGTAGGAATTTATAAAATGTCACATGGATTGACTGCTTATAGATTGTGAGATTTTGAAAAAAATAGAATGTATCTGCAAACACAATTCTGCAAATGGAACTTCACTCTATATGCTGATGTGTGTGTGCATGTATGTGAGGGAGAGAGAGAGTGAGAGAGTGAGAGAGTTGGTGTGTATATGTGTTTATATGTGGGAGAGAGGGAAAGAGTGTGAGTGTGTGCATATCAATGTGTGTATGTGGCTGAGAGAGAGAGCGTGTGTGTATGAGAGAGGGTCTGCATGAGTGTGTGAGTATGTAAGAGTGTGTGTATGTGTGCTTGTGTGTGTCACCTGTAGTATGATATGAACCCAAGGTTGAGGTCATCCTCATGGGTACTGAACATGGCTTATCAGCCTCTGCTCAATCACTCTGCGTTGTTGCGTATCCTGAGGTCCACCTTAGAGGACGGTCACCCAAAGATCCAAGGCCAAATGTCCCTGACTGACTGGGAGGGAACATGCCTGTCTGGCGATTGTGGCACGATGTCTGTTCGTCCATTATCATAGACTCTGCTTTGTCTTGCCGATGTGCCATGCCTCGGGGCACATTGGCAGGGTATGAGATAGACAACATTGACCGAGTTATATGAGTACCTGCCACGTATATGGTGGGTGATGTTCCCACGTTTAATGTTAGTATCCACATCGACACTCTGACATGTCTTGCAGTGGTTGCCATAACGGGGTTGTACAGTGTTGTGGTCGATGTTGTCCTGAAGGCTGGGCAGTTTGCTGTGAACAATGGTCTTTTTGAGGCTTGGTGGTCGTTGAAAGGTGTGAAGTGGAGACATGGCGAAGTTCTTGGTGAGGTGCTCATCCTCATTGATAATGTGTTGCAGGCTGCGAAGAGCATGGCGTAGTTTCTTCACTCCCGGGAAATACTGGACAACGAAGTGTATCCTATCCGTTGCATTCCATGTCTGTCCCCTGAAGAGATCATCATGGTTTCTGGCTGTGGCAGATCGGAACAGGCGATCGATGAGTTGAGCATCATATCCTGTTCTTATGAGGGCGTTTAGCACCTTTAGATATCCTTCACATTCCTCCTCATCTGAACAGATTCTGTGTATCTGTTCCACTAGCTACTTCATGAAAGAGCAGCACTCTGAAAGCTTCTACTTCCAAATAAACCTGTTGGACTATAACGTGGTGTTGTGTGACTTTTAACTTTGTCCACCCCAATCCAACACCGGCACCTCCACATCATCACCACATAGACCGCAATAAGTGAATATACGATGAGAAATACCCATTTACTACCATCAGATCACTGAGAAGAAATCTTATTGAAAAGTTCAATGAAGTGTGACTTTGTTTTCAAACAGCAATGAGAGTTATGAATATTGTTAAAGAACAAATTGGACCTGAGAAAAATAATTTTACATTTCTGGAAGGTTATTAAATGTCTCCATTATATTAGTTACTAGATAGTTAGTTACTAAACACCAATCAAAATGCAGATTGACATAAATGTCAGAATTCTGAATTAAGAACAGAAAATACTGGAAACACTCAGCAGATCAGGCACTGTCTGTGGAGAAAGGAAAAACTTAAAAGCTACACATTGACGAGTTGATGATAATGCTGTGATGAAGAGTTATTGACTTTCTCTGAGATATTAACTCTTTCTTTCTCCATAGGCTGAGCATTTTTAGTATTTCCTTTTCAGACAGTTTACATAGTTCTTAAAAGAACTAAGAAAACATTTTTCCATGATATATCAAATGTAACTTTCATCATGTCTGTATGTCCCATTCTTTATTTTATTCGATGTTAAATTCTGAAGAGAATATTGTTTGATGTAACATTTTTCATTTTCTGGTTAGGTGACTCACAACAAAAGATGGACATTTCTCATGGCAGAGGTTGCTAGATCTCTCAGCAAGGCTTCCTTTTGAGGTCAATGCAAAGCACACTTGCCTCACTACTGACTTCAAAACTCTAGCCATTAATTTGAAACCATCAATCTATAAGATTGTTACAAAAAGATATATCTGGATATGGGGCTAAGGTATGGGGTAGTGGCCATGGTGTTGTTGAACAGCCTAAAGGGCTATTTTTGTTCCAATGATCATTATGCAATGAGATATGTAATAATATTCATAATCTAGAGGTTGGCTTTTGTATTCTGTGGAAAGGAAGACATTTTGTATTATTTTTACCTTTGATAATTAATAAAATGTAAATCATCTCGGAATTGACATTGTGGGACAATGGTTTTGCCTTGTACCACCCTTTGTATTTCTGTTTTTAAAGTCAAATGCAGGCAAGGTGGCAAAGCAGCATAGGTGCAAGGTATTGTAATTTTAAAGTACTCCATTCCTATTGCAACAAGTTTGACTAAGTACATTATTCTACAGCCCTTCACCAAGTCATACATCAATACCATTTAAGAGCCAGCAAGCTGCAGTTTGGTGGTAACGAGCAAATTGTGTATTAATATACAATTCTGCCCTTTTCATTTGGTCATGATATTAATGAGTAATGTGATGCTGCCAATTCAGAAGGCAACAGAAAATAACTGGAACCAGGGAAACAGCGTTTCCGGTGTCCGATAAACTGGACAAGTTGAACATCGCAGTTACTCAATTGTGAATCAGACCTCTTATAATGTCAGTTTAAGGACAAGCTGGGAAACTGATGGACTTGACCTTTGTTCTTGTTGTTCAATTATCTAATCCACTGTTGCTTGGAAAGGTAGTTCACACATATATTTATGTTAATTTACAAGGTAAATGCCACAAAGTTCAAAATGCAGCTCATTAGATTGGAATGATCTTGCTTCGTTCTGCTCTACTTTAGCTTAGCTGTTCCCCCCACCAGCCTTCATATTCTGTCTCCCATATTAGATACATCCTGCAGAAATTCTAGTTTTCTTTACTTTTGAAAAAATGCTAACGAAATTACACCAGTTTCTGTTTCCCATAGCATTGATTGCCAGGATCTGGAGAGTAGGGCTTGACGACTTCAGATGCCTGGAGGTAAATAAGAGTAAACTATTTCGATTTGTTAACAATATTGAGCTTTTAGGCTGGAGCCGGGTTAGGTTTTGCTCTTGGGCACCATCGCCTTTTCAAAGGCAACTAGAGATGAGCAATAAATGCTGACCAGCCAGCAATGCCTACGTTCCACGGGTGAATAATAGAAAAAAAGAGCTTTTCGGGAAATTAGTTTTGGAATTTCCACTTCAGATTTAACACAAATATATAATGGATCTCATTTCCTTTATGCCAAATAAACTAATTGCTTAATAATAAAAAAGAGACAATTAGATAAAATTCAACTCCAGGAACAGCTACAAACAGCAACAAACAATTGTACAATTCAATGCTATCACACTTCAAGGGATTGTTGGTCACAGAATCAGGGTTTCAATTTTGTAGCTATTTCTCTTTACATAATGTATGTGTGAGTCTCAGGTTGCACCAGTACACAGTTTCAGCATCTGTTTTAACTGCAAGCTTCTCTTCTAACCTCAACTGTTGCCCAGCAGGAACAAAACTGTCCCCTGCTTCTACCTCCATAACATTAACTGCCTTTATACATCTCCTGCTGGTATCTTCATCTATCACTCTGCTGCACCCAGACAACAATATTCCAATGTTTTCCACGATGATCTCCTGGTAACGATTCTCCATCACTTCCACTCTTGTGAAATTCTGCTAGTCATAGAGTGATAGAGCCATAGAGTCCTACAGCACTGAGGAGACAAGCCCTTTAGCCCAAACTGGTCCACATTGACCAAAATGTCCATCCACTCGAAACCCATTTCCCTGCACTTGCCCATATCTTTCTAAACCTTTCTTATTCATGTTTTTGTCCAAATGCCTTTTAAATATTTAGGGTGTAGGTTTGCTCGCTGAGCTGTAGGTTTGATACCCAGACGTTTCATTACCTGTCTAGGTAACATCATCAGTGGCGACCTCCAAGTGAAGCGAAGCTGTTGTCTCCTGCTTTCTATTTATATCTTTCTCCTGGATGCGGTTCCTGGGGTTTGTGGTGGTGTCATTTCCTGTTCCTTTTCTGAGGGGTTGATAGATGGCATCTACATCTATGTGTTTGTCTATGGCATGTTTCATTACCTGGCTAGGTAACATCATCAGTGGCGACCTCCAAGTGAAGTGAAGCTGTTGTCTCCTGCTTTCTATTTATATCTTTCTCCTGGATGCGGTTCCTGGGATTTGTGGTGGTGTCATTTCCTGTTCCTTTTCTGAGGGGTTGATAGATGGCATCTAGATCTATGTGTTTGTTTATAGCGTTGTGGTTGGAGTGCCAGACCTCTAGAATTCTCTGGCATGTCTTTGCTTAGCCTGTCCCAGGATAGATGTGTTGTCCCAGTCGAAATAGTGTTTTGCATCCGTGTGTAGGGCTACGAGGGAGAGAGGGTTGTGTCTTTTTGTGGCTAGCTGGTGTTCGTGTATCCTGGTGGCTAACTTTCTTCCTGTTTGTCCTATGTAGTGTTTGTGGGAGTCCTTGCATGGAATTTTGTAGATGACGTTGGTTTTTTCCATGGATTGTATTGGGTCTTTTAAGTTTGTTAGCTGTTGTTTGAGAGTGTTGGTGGGTTTGTGTGCTATTAGGATTCTGAGGGGTCTTATTTCTGAAACGTCTTTGATGTATGGTAAGGTGATTAGGGTTTCTGGCTTTTAAATATTATTAGTGTACACACTTCAACCACTTCTGCTGGCAGCTCATTCCATGTGCGTACCACCCTCTGTGTAAAAATGTTGTCCCTCAGGTTCCTTACATTCTTTCCCTCTGACCTTAAACTTTTGCCCTCTAGTCCTTGATTCTCCAACTCTGGGATAAAGACTGAGGGCATTCAGCCTATCCATGCCTCTCATGATCTTATACACCTCTATACGAACACTCTCAGTCTCCTACAGTCTGAAGAAAAAAGTCCTAGCTTGTCTAACATCTCCCAGTAACTGGGAGTCCTGGTAATATCCTTATAAATTTCTGCTGCACTCTTTCCAGTTTAATAGCATCCTTCCTATAGAAAGGTGACCAAAACTAAACATAATACTAGGAGACAGTGAGGTCTGCAGATGCTGGAGATCAAAGTTGAGAGTGTGTTGCTGGAAAAGCACAGCAGGTCAGTCAGCATCGAAGGAGTAGGAAAATCGACATTTCGGGCTGGAGCCCTTCTTCAGGAATGAGGCTGGGACTGTCAGGGGAGGAGAGATATATGGGAGGGGCTGGGGCTGGAGAGAAAGTAGCTGAGAGTGGACTAGGTGGATAGAGGTGGAGATAAAGGTGATAGGTTGGCGAGGATGGTGGAACGGATAGGTGGGAAGGAAAATTGACAGATGGGACAGGTCATGCGGGCAGTGCTGAGCTGGAAGGTTAGAACTGAGGTAAGGTGGGGGGAGGGGAAATAAGGAAATTGGTGAAGTCCACATTGATGCCCTGGGGTTGAAGGTTCCGAGGTGGAAGATAAGGCCTCAGAACCCTTCAACCCCAGGGCATCAACGTGGACTTCGCCCCAGACCCGCATCAACCATTCCACTTTCCATTTCATTCATTAGTGTCTGTTGTCATTCTTATGTGACTTATGCTGCAGCAATGCTTTTCTCGGCCCATGGCACCTTTGCAAGTTCCAAATATGATTAGGTGAGTTTGCCAAGCATTTGCCCCCTCTTAAGTCAATACTATTGACCTCTGCATTACTGAGATGACAATGTTAGTTTGGCTAGTATCAATGGCATGTTGGCAATCTGCTTTTAATTGACAATTGATGCATAACCAAATTCACTCTGCACATTGAAATAACTGCACATGGGCTGGCTCCTGTCACCAAGTCACCCTTTATTTACTAGTGCACAGTACAAGCCAGCCAGCAGCCAACCAACCAGTCCCCTGAACTGAAGAGATTCTAAATCTCCTGTTAAATCTTTTTTTAATCTCCTGTTAATTTTTTTCTTCTTTTTTCTTTTTTCCTGCTCTTTCTTTTCTTTTCTTAAACCCCCACACTACCGCCAAGTGGCCAGTGACAAGCAGTGCCCTTCACATCAAAGGGCAGTGCTGTGTGATCAAACAGTGAAGGGGAGGGCAGGGATTAAATCAAAATAGAGTTGGAGGGGGAAAAAATGCACCCCACTCCCTGCGGCGCCCACCTCTCCCTGAACAACTCCAGGGTGTTGGTGGAGACCACGTGCTCCTTCTCCAAGGACACCCGGGCTCTAACGTAACCGCGGAAGAGGGGCAGGCAGTCGGCCCTCACGACCCCTTCCACGGCCCGCTGCCTGGACCTGTTTATGGCCAGTTTGGCCAGACCCAGGAGCAGACCCATGAGGAGGTCCTCAGACCTGATGTCCTGTTAATATAGACAGACAGGGCTTTCCTGATTGGCACAAGTTCACAACCACAATCAAAACCCTCATAGTCGATGAGGACACCTGGTTCAAATCACTACATCCGAGGATGTAGGTCTGGTCTTTCCCTTATAGCTTGTCTTGTGATGTTTTCGCTCCAAGTCCTGTTTCTGTGACTCAGACTTGGACACAGGCACCATGTACTGGACCATGGCCTGTCTCTTGCACCCAGAATGTTTCAGGAGAGTTTTATCCTCTACTTCTGGTAGCAATAGTATTGAGGTTGCTTTCATTTTGAACTCTGAGGTTTCCTCAACACTAGATGGAGGGAGAGCATCTACAGTTTCTGACAGGCCTTCTGTCTGTTCCGAGGGGTCAGGTATGTTTTATTCCTGCCCTGTTTGCTAGGTAACGGCTTTCAGGAGATTCATATGATTGCTCAGGAATGGATCACCTGCACCAACTTTGTAAGTCAAGTGACCTGACTTCACATCAACCTTGCCTTGTACCCATATAAGGTTAGAGACAATAAAAACTACTGATGCTGGAATCCAAAGTAGGAGACTGGCAGGAGACTGGAAGAACACAGCAAGTCAGGCAGCATCAAGAAGTGGAGAAGTCAACCTTTCGGGTGTAACCCTTCTTCAGGACCCTGAAACATTGACTTCTCCACCTGCTGATGCTGCCTGGCTTGCTGTGTTCTTCCAGCCTCCTGCCTGTCCACTTACTTAATCTATCAATATCTCTCTGCTTGCAACTCTCTCACAATTTGCCTTTGTACCTATTTTTGTGTTGTCTTCAAATTTGGTTACAGTACATTTGCTTCCTTCCTCCAAGTCATTAATTTATATTGTAAACAGTTGCAGTCCTTGAGTAACTGGTTACAGGTCACCAACCTGAAAATGAACCCCTTATCCCCTGATCCTACTCATGAACCAATGTTTTATACATCTGATATACTACCTCCTACTGTCGTGGGCTTTTATTTTAGGACTTAACTTTTGTGAAGTTGAATGCCTTTAGGATGTCCAAATACAATACATATACCCTAAAATGGCACCGGAAAGTGGCAACTCTGTACTGTTTTCACTGTACTCTGGTACTCTTGTACTTGGGTATATGTGACAAAAAATAAAAAATATAAAATTTAAAATATATATCTACTGGTTCCCTCTATCCACACTTCTTGAGATAGCACTGAAAACCTCTTATGTATTAGGTGGACACATTTCCCTTTCATGAATATATGCTGACCTTGCTTGATTAGATAAAGCTTTTCCAATTGTTCTATTATTACTTCCTTGATAATTGATTCCAACATTTGTTTCAGCAAGAGAGGTCAGCTAATCACCCTATAATCATCTGCTTTTTTGCTTCCTTCCCTTTTTGAATAGGGTGTCACATTGATAGTTTTCTAAACCTCCTGTACTTCTCCAGAGTTCAAGGAATGTTTGGAAAATTACAACCCATATTTCCTGAGGGTTTCTGCTTTAACCACCCTTACAGTCAGTGAGTTCCAGCATCCCTTCTAGTGTAAAAGTTCTTCCAACATCCCCTCTAAATCTCCAGCCCCTTACCTTAAATCTATAGCCATTGGTCATTGTTCCCTTCACCAAGGGAATAGTTCCTTCCTATCTACCCTGTCTATGCCCCTCATAGTTTTTTTTATGAGTCTCAGTTATGTAGTCCCTCACTCTTCTCTGCACCAAGGAAAACAAACCCAGTCTGACCAGTTTCCCTTTGGAACTGAAACTTTTCAGCTCAGGCAACATCTTAGTTAGTCTTCACTGCACCCTCTCCAGTGCAATCACATCCTTCCTACCATGTGGATTCCAGAATGGCACAAACACCGTAGTTATTATCTACATAGAAATATTTGCAAATTAAATGAAGCTCGAGTTTACAAATGGATGCTTCATGTATTTGTCCCTTTGACTACTGAAAGTTTAGAAGACATGGATTTTGAGCTTTTGCCCATCCACCTGGGAATTGCTGGAGCGGGTTCAACTATTGCATTGCCTGTTTAGAGAATGACAGAGATGGCAGAGAATACAGTGCATGGTGGACACCACCATCAGCACTGGATTCGGTTTGATGGCTGATGCTGTCCCAGAGCTTTCCTATCCTTACTTATCTCTCAGTATCCAGACAGCCCATTTCAACCCACCTCTCAATGTGAAGATTGACCAAATTGAACTTCACTTCCAAATATCCACATTGCCCACTGAACACTGGTATTACACCTGAATGATGCCCACTCTTCTTCTTTTCTCTCCCTCTTTAGAGACTACAGTGGTAGTCACTGTAACTAATTACTGGCCCCTTCCTATTCACTGCCATGCCCTCTGATGCTGTTTTGTACACATCCCCCCCTTACACCTTGGGTTTTGCCTGTGTTGTTTCTACCTCTACAAATACATCTGCACTCTCTGCCCTACAGACTTGACACTCCCTTTGCTTTTAGCAGTGACCCCCTCCAGCCTCCCATTGCACTCTCCATTATGATTTAAGGATGGACTCCGAGGATTGTATTCTCCACAGACCAGTGACCAACTTTGATCAACATCCCTAGACATGACTGACCAGATCTGGCTTTTGTGTTTGCAGCTCCTTGACTGACACTATACGATGCTCCTGACTGCTGCTGTTGGCTCTACTGGATTGACCATTGACCATTCCTCAGACTATATTTCGACACATCCCATGATCATGAGCATCCCTAGCTGATGACTGACTGTGGCCAAGCTTGTGCTATAACTGAAAATACGAGGACAGACAGTGAAGCACCTCCTTTATTGGACTGAGGAGTAGCCCAAATCCACTTTCTGATGTGGCTATTTGGTTGCATACAAGTTCAGTGTGTTTGCTACTCAGGTAGCTTTCACATGCTGCTTGATACTTGGTGTGCTGCTCACATTGATGATGCCCATACTTGTGCCTTCCATATCTCTGTAGCTCCCACTCTGCAGACATCTCTACTGACAAACATCAAACATGACAAGCAGTCTGACTATGTATTGGTGCTAAAGAGTATATTAGTATGATAATTCTGAGAGACTTTATCTCTGGCTGAAACATTAAAATGCAAACAGAGATTACATAGTAAAGTAAGATGTGGATGCTGAGCATGTAGTTAGGTGCTAAGTGAGCAAATAGTAAGAAAGCAGGTGAAGAGTCCCGAGATACAACCTGATCCAATCAGTGTCCTGGCCATATTCTTTTATGCTCGTTGTTGGTGTGTCCTGAAATGCACATCTGTTTCCAGAGTGGTCTGCAAGTGGATTGGAGAGGTTCCATAATGGTCATGAGGGGTTGGCAACCACTGTATGTGATTGTCCATCATCAACGGATGTGAGTAGCTGGTGCTATGGATCGTGTCCTGAGATTCTGTTTGGCCTTAGGCAACACGGAGGCTTTTCCGAGCAAACAATGAATTTGCCAAGTATCCACTCTGATTTCCGTGTTGTATTTTTTGAATGTCTAAGTAATTCAGCACGTTTAGTAAGATAGGAAGCTGAATATTAATGAGGCGAATTGGGTTGTTAACAAGGCATTAACAAGCAATAATTTCCCTTCATTGCAACTCGCTGCTGCCTAACGAAAAACTCACTACACTGCTTGTTAAGAGCATAAAAAATGGAGCATGTTTCTCCTGCTGTTAAGATGGCTTCGTTGGACAACTCATCTGATTCTACCACAACCTGCCATACTGAATGCTCTGTCCCCTGACTTTCACTCTACATAACTTTATTCGGATAAAAGGATTTTGCAGTATACCCTGATCATAGGCTCTTGGTTACTGGAAATCAAGTACTATTTCCATTCCATCTCTCACGAGGAGATAGAAATGTCGTGAATTGATTATTTTATACAGATTAATATCAATTAATAGCTCACAAAGGTCAAATTTCACCTTATCATAATGGTGATTGACATTATTGTAACTGGCTTAACTGTTTAAGAGTCCATGGTACTGCCAGTTTCTTCTGTTTAACAATTTGAAATAGTACCTGCTGTGAGGGAAATGCATCAGCAACTGCTTAGAGAATCCTCTTCATCCCCAAAACGTAATGGTATAATGACTGAACTACTCACCACTGGAAGAATACTTTCAAGAATAAGTAACCATTTGAAATTAAACGCAATTAGTTTGAAGCTTGCTCCTGGCACGAGAAAAATCTTTACACTTCAACATCTCAGTAAACATTTAGATTTATTCTGTGGGACATTTATGGTCGTTGGAACCATGTTCCTTTAATCTGGATGGCAAGCCCATACAAACAGAAACAGAGAGATACATTTTAGGCCTCTTTGTGTTGAAGTACAAAGTCACCCATTGAGGATAATGTAGTGTCTTTCAAAGATAATTAAATCATTTCAGAATGGAACATTTTCATTTGTGTTCTTTGCACAATCCCTTCTGCATGATCAAGAAACAAACAATCTACTGAATGATGTGGGGTTTATAGAGTCATAGAGTCATACAGCATGGAAACAGACCCTTCAGTCCAACTTATCCATGCCAACCAGATATCTCAAGCTAAACAAGTCCCATTTGACTCACATCCCCCAAACCTTTTCAGTTCATGTACCTGTCCAAATGTCTTTTAAATGTTGTAACTGTATCTGCCTCTACCACTTCCTCTGGCAGTTCATTTTCACACCACCTTCTGTGTGGAAATGTTGCCCCACAGGTTCCTTTCAAATATTTCCCGTCTCATACTAAAATCATGAGTAAAAGAATGTGGTGCTGGAAGAGCACAGCAGGTCAGGCAGAATCTGAGGAGCAGGAGAGTTGATGTTTTGGGCATAAGCCCTTCATCAGGCATGTGGAGGGGGAAGGGGGCTGAGAGATAAATAAGAGAGTGGGGTTGTGGGCAAGGTAGGTGGGATGGCAATAGTGGATGCAGGTGGAAAGTAATTGTGATATGTTGGTTGAGAGGGTGGAGCCGAGAGGTGAGAAGGAAGATGGACAGGTAGGACAGTTCAAGAGGGTGGTGCAGAGTTGGATGGTTCAATCTAGGAGGAGGTGAGGGGTGAGGAGAGTTGGAAACAGAAATAAATGTTGATGCTACGTGGTTGTAGAGTCCCGAGGTGGAAGATGAGCCATTCTTCCTCCAGTTGGCAGGTGGCTTTGATTTAACTGTGGAGGAGGCCCAGGATTTATATGTCCTTGGCGGATTGACAGGGGGAGTTGAAGTAGTTGGCCACAGGACAGTGGAGTTGTTTGGTGTGTGTGGATCAGAGATGTTCCCTGAACCACTCTGTGAGTTGGTGTTCTTTTTCATCTTGTGCGGTGGCAGGGGAAGGTGTCGGATGCAGAGGGTGGGTTGGTGGGGCGGGGGTGTGAGAAGTGGTGGAAATGCGAGGGAGGGCATTGTTAATCATGAGGGAGGGGAAATTGCTGTCCTTGAAATAGAAGGACATCTGGTATATCCTGGAGTTGCATTTCTCCTCTGGGAACAGGTATGCAGGAAGCAGAGGTATTGGGAGTGGGATGGCATTTCTCCAGGAGGAGTTTGGGAGGAGGTCGAGTCAAGTTGCCTGTGGGACTCAGTGGGTTTGAAATAGTGTCCGTGTTGTTTCAGTTGCCGGAGGCAGAGAGGAGACTCCAGGAAAGGGAGAGAGGTGTTGAATGTGAACTTGAGGTCAGGGTGACAGGTGTTTGTGAAGTTGATGAACTGTTCAACCTCCTCATGGGCGCCACTACAGTCATCATTGTAGCGGAGGAAGATGTTGGGGATGGTGCCGGTGTAACCCAAGAAGAGGGACTGTTCCACATACCCAATGAAGAGGCAGGCATCCTATGGGTGCCCATGGATACCTGTTTGGTCTGGAGAAAGTGGGACGATTCAAAGGAGAAATTGTTGAGGGTACCAACAATTGAATGAGTGTGTCAGTGGAATGGTATTGGTTTGTCAGTGAGAGGAAGAAAAGGAGGGCGTGGAGGCCTCTGCTGTGGCTAATGGATGTGTACAGGGACTGGATGTCCATGGTGAAGATGAGGCATAGGGATCCGGGGAACCAAAACTCATAGAGATGGCAGAAGGCGTGGGTGGTGTCCTGAATGTTTGTGGGGAGATCCTGGACTAAGGGGGACAGGACGGTGTCATGGTATGGAGAGATGTTCGGTGGGGCAAGAGCAGGCTGACATGATGAGCTGACAGGGGCAGCCAGGTTTGTGGATTTTGGGTAAGTGGTAGAATTGGGTGATGCAGGGTTCCGGTGTCATGGTATGGAGAGATATGTTCGGTGGGGCAAGAGCAGGCTGACATGATGAACTGACAGGGGCAGTCAGGTTTGTGGATTTTGGGTAAGTGGTAGAATTGGGTGATGCAGGGTTCCCAGACTATGAGGTTGGAGGCTGTCGGTGGGAGATCCCCTGAGGTGGTGGGGTTGTGGATGGTTTGGTGATGGGAGCTGGGGTCATGGTTGAGGGGGGTAGGAGGAGGTGTCAGTGAGTTGGTGTCTGCCTTCAGCGAGGTAGATGTCAATGAGCCATCGTACCACTGCACTGCCCTTGTCAGCTGGTTTGATGGTGAGGTTGGAGTTGGAATGGAGGGAGTGATGGGCTGCATGTTGTGAGAGTGAGAGGTTGAAGTGACTGAGGGGGTGGACATGTTGAGTTGGTCAGTGTCGTGACAGGCAGTTGGAGGTAGAGTTTGAGGGAGGGTAAGAGGCCAGCACGGGGTGTCCAAGAGGATGGAATATGTTGGAAGCAGGTGAAAAGATCCTCAGAGGGTGGGTGGAAGCTGTGATCGAAAATGTAGGCATGGAGGCAGAAGTGGTGGAAGAAAAGTTCAATATTGCAACGCGTGTGGAATTCATTGACATGGGGGCATCGTGGGATGAAGGTGAAACCTTTACTGAGGACTGACTGTTCATTCTCAGTGAGGGGGAGGTCTGGGGAAATGGTGAATACTGCGCACGGCTTGGGGCTGGAGTCTGATGTAGAGCTGGAATTGGGAGTGGGGGTGGTCATGTGATTGTAGGTGACATTGTAAGTGATGTCTTCTGAGGAAATGACGTGCCTCGTCTCAGGTGCTGAAGTGCTGCATTCAGTGCAAACCATGGGGGCAGAAGTGATGTTCTTGGCCACATTCTTGGCTGCTTTTGGCAGCAGTGTTTTTGGTTGAGGTTGCAGAGACTGCATTTTTGGCACTGTTCCAGGAAGTGACCTCAACGGTGGCATTTATGGAGATGGAAGTAGTGGAAGACCTCAGCACCAAAAATATATTTCCCTCCCCAATCCTACCCGTGTTCTGCAGAGACTATTCCCTTCTTGACTCCCTTGTTAGGTCCATACACCCGCCCCCACTCACCCACCTCCCCATCCAGCAGATTCACCTGCTGCTTCATGAGGTGCAAAAGCCCCGCCCACACCTCTCTCCTCACCTCTGCCCAAGACCTTAAAGGAACATTTCAAATCTGGCAGAGATTTTCCTGCATATCCACCCACCTCCTCTACTGCATCTGTTGTTCTCGATACGGTCTCCTCTACATCAGCGAAACCATGCGCCAACTCGCAGAGTGGTTCAGGGAATATATCTGGTCTACATGCACTCAACAATCTCACCACCCTGTGGTCAACCACTTCAACTCGCCCTCTAAGTCCCCCAAGGTCGTGCAAATCCTGGGCCTCCTCCACTGCCAAATCAAAGCCACTGGCCAACTTGAGGAAGAACCCCTCATCTTCACCCTCAGGACCCTACAACCACACGGCATCAACATTGATTTCACCAGTTTCCAAATCTCCCTGCCCCCACTTCATCCCAAATCTAACCCTCCAACCGGGCACTGCCCTCTTGACCTATCCTACCTGTCCGTCTTCCTTCCCACCTATCCACTCCATTCCCCACTAAAACATCGCAATTACTTCTCACTGGCATCCACCTATCACCATCCCACCCACTTTCTCCCCAGCCCCAGTCCCATCCCCGTATTTATCTCTCAGCCCCCTTCCCTCCCCACATTCCTGATGAAGGGCTTATGCCTGAAATGTTGACTCTCCTGCTCCTCGGATGCTGCCTGACCTGCTGTGCTTTTCCAGCACCACACTCTTTGACTCTGACTCTCCAGCATCTGCAGTCCTCACTTTCTTCACATTAAAATAATGCCTTCTAGTTTTGAATCCCCCTAATCGAGAGAAAAGGCTTTTGCTATTCACCTTAGTTATGCCCCTCATGATTTTATAAATCTGTATTCAGCCTCCAATCGTTCAGGGAAAATAGTTTCAGCCTGTTCAGTCTCTCCTTATAACTCAAATTATTGAAGATCACCTGACAATTGAAGGTTATTGAAATTTTTTATGCACCCTTTCTAATTTAATGATATCATTCCAGTAACAGAGTGACTACAACTGTATGCTGTTCTCCAGAAGTGGCCTCACCAACATCCTGTGTAGCAGCAATAAAACATCCCAGTTCCGATACGCAGTGCTCTGATCAATTAAGGCAAGTGTGCTAAATGCCTTTGTCACCACCCTGTCTACCTGTGACACCACTTTCAAGGAAGTGCATACCTGAACCCCTAAGCCTAACTATTCGACAACATTCCACAGGGCCTTACCATCAATTGTGCACATCCTGCCCTGGTGTGACTTACAAAAATGCAGCACCTTGCATTTATCTAAATTAAACTCCATCTGCTGCTCCTCAGCCCATTGACTCAGCTGATCAAGATCTCATTGTATTCTTAGAAAACTTTCTTCACTGTCTACTATTCCACCAATTTTGGTGTCATCTTACTAATCATGCTTCCTTTATTCTCGTCCATTTATAAAAGTGACAAAACAACAGTAGATCCAGCACCAATCCCTGCAGAACACCAATATTAATTAAAAAGAACTAATGTTTTTTACTCAATTTTTAGCACACTGTGCTATGTATATGGATAGTAAATGTGTTATGCTAGTCTCATATGGTTGTGAGTGTACGAAGATGATAAAGTATTGTGTTAAAATAAAAGAATAAGGTGACATTAGGAGAATTTACCTTGCTCTAACGTGAACATCAGTTGTCAGGTGATCTTCAGTTTTTAACTAATGCCTGAACATGCTTCTGTAAAGTTCTTAAAATGTAAATGACCATAAGTGGGATCTTCTCTTGAATCGACATGCCAAGATAAAATTCCTCTGTGGAATTCACATCTCTTATTCCTGACCAAAAGTCAAAATCTATGGAGCCCTGGACTGACTGTCTCTGAGTTCAAACCTTAATGTAAAGAAACCACTGATGTGCAAGCTATCATGACAATGGGTTATCAACACAATAGACTCATGAGCATATGAATCTTTTGAGTGTGATAGTTTTTTTGCTCTTAAAAACAGAGAGGGCAAACCAAAATAATGGTGCTGGGATCAAAAGTTCTGAGAAGATAATTCAATGACTGGAAAATTCCTGTGATTATTATACTCAGTCCCAAGGGAGACTGTGGAATTGCACATCTAGGAGATGTCTAAGAACTTCAGATAGAAACACTTTAACAGGACGGAGACGATGCAAATGCTAAACTGTAACCTCCTGTGGTTACAGAGACAATGGGGATCAGTTACAATCTCAGCAGAAACCATCTCCTGTGAGGTATACCCCAGACTATGGATAGGAAACAAGGTAAAAAGAAACAGTTCTTGGTGAAAACCCTGTTTGTGTTCTCGCCTTCCAGGAATACATGAGAGAAGGAGTTAAAATCCCAGGTGAAACATAAAACTGTGCAGGCTATAGTGGGGTTTTAGTTCTATGAGTTTAGTATATGGTGCAAAGGTCACAGCTGAAGAACTTCTGGGCACCTCTGCAGTGATACGTAGAAACAAAGTGTTCTTTCTCTTTCACTGTCTGTAGAACTAAGTCACAATTCTGCACAGCCACTGTTGAAGATGAAGCAGGATAAATTAAAAATCAAGAATTTCTGAACTGATTACCCAACTGCCAAGGTCAGTAGTGTTGGAAGTATCCAACTTAATGGCAGTAATTTTTCTGCTCCTCAAAAAAAAAGACTGATTGGTATTTTTTTCTCTACCTCTTATGTGTTTCCTCACATCTTATTTTGAATTTATGGGTGTTGTGTTTTATTATTCTTATCTAGGTTTTAGCCATTAATTAACTCACTCTCTGTTTTACCCAGAAAGTCTAGTTAAACTGGTTCCCTTTAAAGCATAAATATATTGGAACTGGGAAAAATATCCACGAGTGAAAGAATCCCTTGTATTAAGTTAACCATCTTGTGAGTAACCGAGGCAAGGCAGGGTTGAATACGGAAGCAAAGCCAATTACTCCTGCCTCATACAGATGGGTAATAACATTGGTGTGTTCATATGAATCATAATGTGTGGCAATCTTCTCCTGGAGTCTGGTTGTAACAAAGACTGTCATCCTGTATAATTTTATAACAACTTTTATGACTTTGAATATTGCAAAGCATTACTCCAATAACCACAGTCAAATCAGCAAATCTGGAGAGATAAAGGGCAAGAGGGACAATTTCTCCACCCAAGTGGCCAGAACTCTGCCAAAAGAGAATTCCACAGTTCAAGGGACTCATTCATTTTCAACTGAAAAGATTTAGTTCTACAGACATTCAACCATCATCTTGTTTGGGAATGCAGAAACTTCCATTCTTCTTCAAAGAATCATCAGAGGAAGTCCATCCACCTCTATACACCTTAAATGTCTCAATTTGAATACGATTTGCTTCTTATATTTTATTAAAATCTGGTCACAAGCTTTATTCTCTAAATTCATTTTTACTTATGTTTGTGCCTTTGTGCAAGAGAGTAAGTGTGTCTATTGCATTTACCTTCCAGAGTGCTATATGAATAAATATTTATCTTTGTTTGGATTTAAACATATTAGAAATGCTGTATCATGTTTATGATTGAAATAGTAAAGCTCAGAGTGGTTTAAAAAACTTCCTCTCTAACACATCTTGAAAACCAAGAGGTGAAGAGACAGGGAAAGATTTCCTCCAATGTCTCACTCCCATAACAACTACTATATTTTAGCTATTTTGGAACTTCTAGGCACTACCAAAGGCAATACTGCTATAATCATTTTTTGGATTAGCTATGTTAATTACTTGTCAAGCCAGTGGCCTACATTAAAATTATGTGATGCTATTACAAACCAGCAATGTACACATGGATGGAACTACTAACTTAATAACAATCCCTTTGAGGGTTCACAAGAATAGATTTTGAAGAGGGCTGTATTAAAAGGCCACAGCAGATCACTGCAATTATTGTTCAATTGTCTCTTTTCTAGATGTCAGAAACATGGCTTTCAATTAACATGCTTGAATTTTAATTTAACACTCCTGAATGAAATATTATCAATAAATTTACTAATGAGGAGCTAAAAATACACCCTAAATACATCATATGAAAGTATCAGTATCAAATTTATTAAGAGTTTAGTTATATAAAAGCAAGAAGATAATTAAGACACTTTTTTATTAATTCACTGGATGCAGGTATCAAGGACTAGGTCAGCATTTTACTATAGAGAATTCATTTTGTTATTTGCTATAGCATACTGAAACACTTTTCCAGGAATATCCATTGGTATCATCCATCAAAATAAAATATACTTAAATAACATCAGTAATTACCTGTTTGATGGATTAGCATCATCTGACCTTGAAAGACCAATGTTTTCAGCTTTCATCATGTGGTAACTTATCATTGACAGGTTTAGCATTTGTATCCATTTAAATAAATTAACACCCAATCATTTTTGAATAATAATATAATTATTCAGCTAGAGTAGGATTTATACTTACCAAGCATAAATCATCTTAAATACAATTTGTCACAATGCTATTAATTGTTTGCGCTACCCAAGATCGAGTTCAGCAGACAATGATGCTGCTGAGATTGCTTGGCCTTCATGTTTTGCCTGGACAGAGTGTGCCGCATCATCTTGTTAATTTATGCTCTGCAGGCAATGTGGTAGATGTTGAGGAACTGGGACAATAGGAACAGTCTTCTTCTGAGAAGGAGAAGGAGGAGGATGAGGATACTGAGGAGGAAGAAGCTCTCCTTGTGCATGGCAGAGCTTAGGTGTTTCAGGCTCTGCAAGGCAGACAGGAGGCATTGACATTCATCTCCCATTGATGAGAAAAGGGTGCAGCGGAAGGAGTAGTGCTGTTTCAATGGATATGTGTTGAGTGGTATGTTCTGGGAATTGTGCATGGTAAGATGGGAGTGGAACCAAATGAGAGACAACATGGGAATGGGATAGGTAGTTAAGAAATTGAGTTTGGTTTGGTGAGAAGTTACTCTGTACCTTATGGTGAAAATCTTCAAAAATTCTTGATGCAGCTCATATTGAGCCAAAAAAACTTAAGATTCAGCTCTTTGTGTTTGTCTTCACAGTAGAATGTGGCAAAGATGGGCATTTTGTACCAGTTAGAGCTGTAAGGATCACGTGTTGAGGCCTTAACTATTTACAACATAAAGTAATGACCTGGATGGAGAGAATTATGTAAGTTTGCTGATGATGTAAGAACATTTGGGTAAGAGGCAGATCATTTGGGACTGAAGTGACAGAAATTCCTCCAATCACCGTGGGCGCCACGGTGGCACAGTGGTTAGCATTGCTGCCTCACAGCGTCAGAGACCCGGGTTCAATTCCCGCCCCACTCTCTGTGTGGAGTTTGCACATTCTCCCTGTGTCTGCGTGGGTTTCCTCCGGTTTCCTCCCACAATCCAAAAATGTGCAGGTTAGGTGAGTTGGCCATGTTAAATTGCCCGTAGTGTTAGGTGAAGAGGTAAATGTAGGGGAATGGGTCTGGGTCGGTTGCGCTTCGGCAGATCGGTGTGGACTTGTTGGGCCGAAGGGCCTGTGTCCACGCTGTAAGTAATCTAATCTAAATGATTGTGAATCTATGAAATTCTCGACCCTGAAGGGTTGTAGATGCCTCATCTTTGACACATTTAAGGTCCAGATGGACAGAATTTTCGTCTCTGAGGAAGTCAAGGACAGGAGAGTGGACATCAAAGTGCCCTAAATCAGCTATGATTTTATTAAATAGTGGAGCAGGTTTGATGGATGGTGTGACCTATCTCCTACTCCTATTTCTTCTGATCTAGTGTACATGTTCCAGGAGTGAATTTGTGAGTATAGCCAGCATAAATCATTTTGAATACAATAAATTTTAAATTGCTTGCTGAAATCAGATTTACTCATAAACATGATTTGAACTGTAAATAATATTTCACTTGGGTTCATAAAAACAGTTGCAATGGTAAATGACTGAGAACTCATCAACAGGATAAACAGAACTGTGATTACAACATATTTAAGTAATTTCATAGAAATTTAATCATGGACTTTGGAAGTTCTTCAAATGATGTTACACTACTGCAGTTGTAGGCTTGAGCAAAAATTCCTAAAATTCCTAGAGAACCTGGACTTTTCTAACATCTAAAATATTGGACAAAATCCTGGGCTTAGGCTGCAAATATACAACATAGACAGAATGATTTCAGTCTGCGGCTATTTTCAGCCTAGAATTCCAATTTATAACTCCACTCCAAGAGAACCACCATCCAACTCAAACACTCTAGACCAAAATTAACTTTTACACCTCAGGCTCCCCAGCACAGACAGTATGAAGTCTGCAGAGATACCAAACGTTCAACTTTAATCAAAATCTATTTATGTATACTTGTACTAATCGGGAAACCAACTGGTTTCAAAACGAACACCAGTAACACAATGGAAAGCATGGATTTGGTGTGAAGATAAGGGGCCCACAATCAGTAAAATTGCAAGCTCTGACCTCACCTGAGGGGGCTACACCCGAAAGACATTCCAAGGAGCATTCCCCAAGAGCAATTTCAAGAGTTACCAGTACAAGCCTGTTCCGAATCAGGGGAACTAATGGCAACCGGCCACGACCTAAGGACCGACAAACTCAGAAAGCTACCACCCTGATCGACACGACAAGGCCGCAGACATATTTTGAGGTGAAATCCAGGCCTGCAAAACTACCAGAAAGAAAGGAAAACCAATGCTTGCCTGATAGATCCACTACACATCCTACTGCAATTGCAGACTCAACCCAGACTGAAGGTCTACGCAGTCCAAAATCTTCATCCAGGCACCGGATACAGCAAGCCAGAACTACCAGCTCTAATTCAAAATTGTGGTTTCCTCAGTGGTGAACTTAAATTCCTGAGACCCCAAATTTTCTGACCTAGCTAACAGGGAGGGGAAGGCAGGTGGTGACAGTGACAGGACTGCAAGGGTAGGAAGACCGATTAAAGTTGCTGTAATTAAAACTGCTGTTTAGGTTCTAATAATGTTTAATCTAGCTAATAGTATATTTCATAGTATTACTGTCCTATGTATAATTGATTGAGTCAATTTCACTGTTTATTGTATTTACCTTTATTCCTTGTATTATACTTACCTTTTGTATTGTAAATAAAGACAGAGATTCTCTTACCCTGAAATATCTGTCTACTGCCTTCTTCATTTTGCCTTTTCTAAGTAAGTCCAGTATCTAGAACCAGGGATCTGGGAGTGATTTGAATCACCTAAAATCTGTAAATTCCTGATTGCAAACCAGAATCCTACAAGTATATTAAATAAGTCTGCTAGCACTGTATTTAGCAGTTTCTTGTGATATGACTCCATGTAGAATAAAAAGGGTGATTTGTTTGAGGTAGCATTTGACATTTAAAAAATGTATTGTCACTCCAAAGTTACAAACTATCTGAGCAAAGACAGTACAACAGACCTGATGGCAGTTTGATTAATGAGATTAGGGAAATAACAGATGCTTGTTTTTTTGTCCTTCAATGGAATGAAACAGAATGTTGTCCATTTTTTGGTATTATTAACGACTAAAATAGTTATCACAGTTATGATCTGAACTTTATTCGTAAACCAGCTTATTATACCATTTTAAAAATCTTCAAAAATATTTACAATTATATACTTCACAGGTCAGCTTCAAGACTACCTATGTGTATGCAGTATAATGTATGACATACAGTTGATTGATGAATCACCAGTCCTGGTTCTGATATAGTCAGCAATTAATTTTCAATCATAGTTGTGACAGATGAACATGATCATAGGAAATTCAGAATGTTAAAAGCTTCCAGTATCAGGCCCTTGTGGTGCAGTGGTAGATCCTCTACCTCTGGACTAGAATTTTCACCTGTTCTAGGGATTTGAGTAGGTGCTTGCAAAGTATCATATGCTTCTAAAGCATGGAATAGGCCTCTTGCATGTTTTAAACTTGTAGATGTTGCTTGCTCATTCCCTAAATGATGTGACCTGCAGAGTGTGAAATTCTGACTTCAAGTGTTTTCTCATAGAGCTCCCTTTCCCCTTATAGAAGTACAATGGCTCTACTGCCAGTGGAGACAAAATAGACAAGAAAGTTACAAACTTAAGCAATTAGCAATTAGCAATTTAGAGCTGTTGAAATTACTGTAAGTAAAATTTCATTTTAATTAACAGGCACTTCTACAAAACTATCCCATTGATTTTATGTACTTTGATATCATCTTTGGTGCATTCTCTGACTTGAAACCGTGCAGTAATTAATATTATAAACTTGACCATACACTTTGGAATTGTATTTTAAATGTTGCAGCCTGAAATTACAATTCTCATATAAAGAAATATATCCAAAATTGAAACACATAAACCTCTTAATTCCTGAATCTCTCCAAATACATCCAAGGTCATTGTCTTTTTTTACTATGGGGTAAAAACAATGACTGCAGATGCTGGAAACCAGATTCTGGATTAGTGGTGCTGGAAGAGCAAAGCTGTTCAGGCAGCATCTACAACACAACACAGGAAGTGCAGAGGGATCTGGGTATGGAGAGATCAATCTGGGTTTTCTTACGCCAGAATCACAAGTTGTTAATTTACACTCCAGCAGCTAATTAGGAAAATGAATAGAATGTTATTATTTATCACAAGGGGAACTGAACACAAAAGTAGGGACATCATATAGGCACTGGTGAGATTACGTCTGGAGTACTGTACACAGTATCGGTCACCTTATTGCAGGAAGGATACAAGATCATTAGAGGTGGTTCAGTGAATGTTTGCTGGGCCAATACCTCGAAAGGACAGATTATTTTCTGAGAAAAAGTTGAATAGGTGAGGAGTGTATTGGGTGGAGTTTATAAACAGTAAGAGATGACTTAATTGGAATAAATAAATTCCTGAGGAGTTTTGCCTTGGGAGATGATTCTTCTAATCGGCAAAATGAGAAATGGGTGTCACAATTTAAAAATCAGGAATGTCCATATAAAAGAGATGAGGCAAAAGGTTTTCTCTCAAAGAACCGTAAGTCTTTGGAAACCATTTCCTGGAAAGGTGGTTGAAGCAGAGTCATAGACATAGAGTCATAGAGATGTACAGCAGGGAAACAGACCCTTTGGTCCACGCCGACCAGACATCCCAACCCAATCTAGTCCCACCTTGCTGCACCCAGCCCATATCCCTCCAAACCCTTCCTATTCATATACCCATCCTGATGCCTTTTGAATGTTGCAATTGTACCAGCCTCCACCAC
>NC_057723.1:56275141-56342717 GCF_004010195.1 Chiloscyllium plagiosum | reverse complement strand
GCTCTGCCCTCATCAATCTTCTTTGTTACTTCTTCAAAAAACTCAATCAAGTTTGTGAGACATGATTTCCATGCACAAAGCCATGTTGACTATCCCGAATCAGTCCTTGCCTTTCCAAATACATGTACATCCCGTCCCTCAGGATTCCCTCCAACAACTTGCCCATCACCGAGGTCAGGCTCACCGGTCTATAGTTCCCTGGCTTGTCTTTACTTCCCTTCTTAAACAGTGGAACCACGTTAGCCAACCTCCACTCTTCTGGCACCTCACCTGCATGATTTTGTCTTGTACTTCTTTGAACGCAGAAGATGTGATTACATCAAGATATTGCTAGGGTTGATACAGAGAAACCATTTCTTCTGTTGATGCAGTCTAGGGAAGAGTGATAAAAATTTTAAAGCTTGAACTAAGTTGGTTGAAGTACAATCAGCATTTTTTTTACAAAGTATGCACTAGTGTCTATCCCCTAGTGGCTCAATTGAAATTTTGCAGTTGGAGATTGGTAGGCTTTTGTTATGTATTGGTATCAAGGGATATGTGACAAAGCTGAATAAATAGACTATCTCATAGATAGTCAAACAGTATTGGAGGAGTAAATTGAGAGTATAACAATTATCACATAGATTGGAATAATTATGAATAAACAGCTGTTGGAGATTTATAAGTGAAAAAGTCTAAACTCTAAATTACATAATACTTGAGAGAATTGAACTCAGTCCACAGGCGATTTTTTTGTAAATTGTTTTACATAAAAGAATTGAGTAGTTTCTTTTAGATAAAACTGTTGAGCCTTGTCTTAAACTGACATGGTGCTGCAGTCTGGAAGCTTTAAGTCACGAATTGTCCAGAAAAGGTTGTTGAGAATTCTTAAGGTAAATAATGAAGAGTGATAGCCTGGATATGATGCATAAGCTGAATAAGATGGAAAAGCTGTTCCCATCAGGTGAGGAGGAATGATTTGTTTCTTCTCTTTTTGACACCTTTGTTTGACTACAACAAAAATGTAAAATTCACTTTGGCACATAGCTACCCCTCACTTCCAAAAAAGCCATAGCTCACCAGAATCAATTAGGGAACTAAATTGTGAGGATTTTGTGTCAAATGAAGCGCAATTTGCTGACCTGAGAAAAATAGTAAAGGTGCAACAACAAACAAAAGCAAAAACAAAGGTCAAAGTTTTAAAAAGGGGACAATGTTCAGGACAAAATGAAAGATGAAACAATGTGCAATTTAACAGTCCTGAGAGTTGTCTTGAGATGTTAAGATTTGACCGGAGATCACGGTTGCTTAACTGATCTTTCATATCGTCAGTAGAACTGAATTTTCTTTTATACATTCATGAGAAATTGACATTGTTGTCTTGTCCATTATTTATTGACTATCTATTGTTGTCTATGTGAAATGGTGAGCTTTCTTCTTGAATCACTGCAGTCCAGTTGGTGTATGCACATCAACAATGCTGTTAGGAAGGGAGATTCAGAAGCGTTACTTCAGAGCCAGTTAAGAAACGATGGTATGTTTCCAAGTCAGGATGGTGGGTGATTTTGAAATGAACGTGCACATGCCATACATCTGCTGCCCTTATCTTTCTAGATGAAACTGGTGATGTGTTTGGAATGTGCTTGGCAGGTGCTGTCCAAGGAATGTACATCTTGTAGGTGGAACACATTGCTATTACTGAGCATCAATGTTGGAAGGAGTAGATATTTGTGGGTGTAGTGTCAATCAAGCAGGCTGCTTTGTCTTGAATGATGTCAAGCTTCCTGAATGTTGTTGGAGTTGTACTTATCCAGGTAAGTGGGGATTATTCCATTATACTCCTCATTTGTACTTTTTCCACTTGTACCTTTGTAAATGGTGGACAGCCTTTAGAGAGTCAGGATGTGAATTACTTGTTGCAGCCTTCTCACCTGCTCTGGTAGCTATTGTATTTATATGGTTCATCCAGTTTAGTTTCTGGTCATTGGTAACTGCAGGATGGTTTTAGTAGACAATAAAGTGATGGTAATAGTGAATGTCAATGGCCGATGGTTAGAGTCTCACTTGTTCGATATAGTCACTGCCTGACATTTGTGTTATACGAATATTATTTGTGACTTGCTGTCCCAAACTTGGATGTTGTCCGGGTCTTGCTGCACTTGGACATGGACTGCTTCAGTATCTGAGGAGTTACAATTAGTGCTTGGCATTATGCAGTCATCCGCGAACATTCCCACTTCTGGCCTTATGGTGGAGTGAAGGTCATTGATGAAGCATCTGAAAATGGTTGGGCTTAGGATACTATCATGAGTAAATCCCACAGAGATATTCTGGAGCGGAGATGACTGGCTTGCACAACCAAAACCACCTTCCTATGTGCTGGGTATTACTCTAATCAGTGGAGAATTTTTCCTGATTTCCTTTGGTTCGCGTTTTGCCAGGGCTCTATGAAGCCACATTCAATAAAATGCAGCCTTGATATCAAGGGCTGTCACTCTCACCTCACCTTTGGAATTCAGCTCTTTTGTCCATGTTTGAACCAAGGCTATAATGAGCTCAGGAGCTGAGTGGAACCCAAACTGTACATTAGTGAGCAGTTATTGCTAAGCAGGTGCTGCTGGATAGCACAACTGATAACACCTTCCATCACTTTACTGATGATCAAGAGTAGATTGATGGGATAATAATTGACTGTTGGATCTATCCTACTTTTTTGTACCTAGTGTGCCTGGGTAATTTTCTACATCATTGGTTAGATGACAGAGTTGGAACAGTTTGGTTGTATGGGCACTGCTTGGTGAGAAGTGCAGCATATTCAGGAGTACAAGTGTTCAGTGCTATTGATGGAACATTGTTTAAGGCCCATCACTTTTGCAATATCCAGTAGCCTCAGCTGTTTCTTGATATATTGTGAAATGGATCAAATTGGCCAAAGATAGGCACCTGTGATGCTGGGCACCTCTAAAGGAAGCCAACATGGATCATTTATTTGGCACTTTTGGCTGAAGATGCTTGCAAATGCTCAGCTTTATCTTTTGCACTGATGTGTTCGACATTCCCATTATTGAGAATGGGGATATTTGTGGAGCCTTCTCTTCCAGCAAATTGTTTAATTATCCACTACTATGCTCTTTTTGTTGCAGGATAACAGTCCGAATTGATATAAGGTGATTATCATTCAGGGCTAACTGATGGTTCAAATCATTTGATGAACAGAACTAAGTTGTAATTGATCATTATTTATGATATTTAATCCAGAACTTCACACATTGATAAAAGGAACTGTGTATTCTCCTAAAGAAACACATTCAATATATCATAATTGCATCATAATCATCATTCCAATGACAAAGTGCTCAGCTCAACAAAGCAATGTCTAAAAATAAAGCAACAAGAAACACCAAAAATACATTTCATCATCTGTAATAGAATCTAAAACAAGTTCCTGTAACTCTGGTTCTTATTGCTTTAAAATTTCTAGTACAAACAAGATACTTGCATACTACTCCCCTCCCCAGTCAAATACTGGAGATCTGCAGGCCAACAAAACTTAGATCTGATCTGTTGGTTATAGATTGCTTAGCACTATTTAGTATTTTGCTGCTTATGCTGTTTGACATGTAGGTAGTCTTATGTTGTACTTTCAACAGGCTGATATGCCTAGTGATTCTTCTGACGTGCCCCTTACACTCTTCATTGAACCAGTGCTGATCCCCTGCTTGACAGTAATGGTAAAGTGAAGGCTATGTCATGCGTTAACTTTGCAGATTTGCAGTTGAGTACAATTCTGATGCTGCTGATGGGCTACAGCACCTCATGCATATTCAGTCTTGTGTTGCTAGATCTATTCGAATTCTATTTCATTCAGTACTACACAACATCATGAATAGTTTCCTCGGTGTGAAAATGGGACTTTATCTTGTTAGATTTTGATGGTTCATGATCACTGTTGTTAGGTATAGGGAGGTGACCATTTGTAAGCAATTTTCTATAGTGTCTTGACTTTGTTCAGAAGCAACAGTTAAGATATGGTACGTTAGTTAATTAGATAAGAAAAGGAAATATGACTGGTGACAGAAGACAACATCTTATTGATCTCAAAGTCATTCTTTAGAATGGAGAAGCAGAGGCGGTGAACCCCTGTGGTTTATATTGGCTAGGTATTCATTTCTGGTGTTTCACAATCTTTGGTGATAGCAGTCTTTGTTCTTCCCTCAAATTTCCGGTCTTCATCCACATAAGTGATAGCTTTTGACTCTGGAGCCTCTCTATATCACTTGCTACCTATCATGTCTATTGATTTATCTTATTTTGGGGGCTGGCAATCTCTACTTTGTCGATCATTTGTCTGAATACTCTCAGCCATAACCATGGGCTGTTACTTATGATGGCAGATGACTTGCTGACCTTCATTTGAAGATTAAGTTGTCATTCCTTCTCAGACTGAAACATCCTGTTTTCCTGAACACTGGAATCTAATAAGGTAGTGTGGGCCTGATAAATCTTTGACATCAGATCAATGGAACTTCATTGCCTCATTGATTCTTGTGACCTTTCTTCTTTTTACATATGCCAGAAATTTGTTTTATATTGGTAGAAGTCTAGTTATAACAGTAGCATAGTTCAATTAGGTCTAATGTTACATAGGAAATATTAAATATGGAATATTAAAAATAATTCAGCTTTAAAGATTGCCTCAATTTCCAACAATTTCAACAAGGACTGTCTGTTGATCACTCCTTTCAATAAAATTATAGACAAATGTGTCTGCAGCAGGCAGATTAGTGGGTATGAGATTAAGTACATTTTTCTCTCTTGTTCGTTCCACCAACATCTTCTTGAGACACAGTCTAGTTATATACCCTATGGAAGCTAACTAGCTTTATCACTCCTGGTAATAGAGTCATAGAGTCATAGAGATATACAGCACAGAAACAGACCCTTTGGTCTAACTCGTCCATGCCGACCAGATATCCCAACCAGACTTTCAAGTCATTCAGATATGGGGATGTATATGTTTTTAAATGAGTCAAACATAATAAGGTTTCCTCTCTTAACATGCTCTTCCCATGATATGTCTCACTCTCATTTTAATTATAGTGTGATAATCAGCCTAATCTTCGGTGAAGACAAACTGAAAGTCTTCAAGATGTCCCTTACTCGTATTCTCTGCCTCCACAGATAGGTTGCCACTTTGATCATAATATAGCTGACTTGTTGCTTCATGTATCTTTGCACTTTGCATACTTCTAACACAAAAAATTGTTTTTTTTGGTGTATTCCTGTCCATACGCTTTCCTGATCTGTTTGCTTTTCTTTCCTGAACTTCGTTTTATAATTCACCTTTATGCTTATTGTGCTATTTTTGATTTTCTGCAGTATTTCACTCGCTTTGCCGGATATTATTTTTCTTGCTTTTTTGAAATTGGATCCTTATTGCAGCTGCTCAGTAGAGCAAGGTGTAGAGTTTGTTGTTTCACATGTTTGATTGATCAGATCATGTTCAGCCTAAATTTCCTTACTCACCTTTCTGTCAGTGTCCTCTTGGACTGTCACAGATTTCTGTTATCATTGCTATTTTCAGCTCACTTGCTTCTCAGCCAAATACGTTTGAACTCCCCTTATAGAAAATTTGCTCTTATTTTACCCTTTTTTCCCACATTTATGCTAAAATATGCATCACCCAACACAAAAAAAATGCTCTCCTACTAATAGTCATTTGAGCTATTCCATCTCAGTGTCCGAAATCTAAATGTGGAATTTCCAAACACTGGCAGGTGCACCATTGGACTACGACAGACTGGTTAATACTGCTGTGCATTTAAAGTCTGAAGTAGAGTATTCATGCAATTTCAGTGACTATGTGCATATCATGTAAGGTCTCATAATATTACTGTTTTTGTATTCTTGATTTTTTTTTGAACTTACCGGGAACTTGCCTCCAACATGTACAATTCTCCTCCCTGAATTCTTGCAAAATTAGCAATATCATGCTTCATTTTTTGAACGTGTGTCTTTTCCTTTGTAGATCTATCTAACATATCCCCTCTCTTCTACCTCTTTTTAAAATTTAAATAACTATTGCTGCCTGCAACTTTGGTTTTCTATTATGAAATCCTGTCTGAAATTCCAGGAAATCAAAACTTTAGGATGTTGTTCATTCCCTTCTCTAAGCTGTGATCTTAATCATGCCACATATGTGCCATGCATTGACTATATTGACAGAGAATCTAACCGTCACCCCTTGACAGTCAACGACATTGTCATTATTGAAATCTTCAGTGTCAAGCTTCTGGACATTATCTTTGATCAGAATCTGAACTAGTCTATCCATATTGGAATAGATCGGGTGGGTTATTCTTCGGAGAGTCAGTGTGGACTTGTTGGACCGAAGGACCTGTTTCCATACGTAGGGAATCTAATCTAACCTAATCTAATCTATTAATATTCTAGCTGTGAGCGTAATTTCTCCCACTGTGAATCCTTTACACTTGCAGCTGAAGTTTTATGGGATTTAAATCATTTTATTGATATCCATTTTCAAAAATAGGACTGTCAGCGAAACCTCAGTGAACAATATCACCTCACACACTATTGCCTGCTTTCAATGGAGATTTAGTAATGTTGAGCTATGAGGAAGTGAGGACTGCAGATGCTGGAGACCAGAGTTGAAAAATGTGGTGCTGGAAAAACACAGTAGGCCAAGTAGCATCCGAGGAGCAGGAGAATCGACGTTTCGGGCATAAGCACTTCTTCAGGAAATAATGCTGAGCTATCTTGATGTGGCCATTTTAATTCCCCATCTAAAGTATATTTTGTGATCCTTGTCATCCTCAATGCTTCCTGCAAGTAGTGTCAGTATGGAGGAGCACTGATCGTCAGCTGAGGGCAGGCAGTACATGGTAATCAGAGACTTCTTTGCTCATCTTTAACTGGTGCCGTAGCACTTCATGGGATCTGGAATCAGTGTTGATGATTTCTTGACCATCTGCCTCTGACAGTGGGACAGGATGTACTCAGAAGTGATGATGGTGTTGTCGGGGGAATTGTGAGTATGACCTAATTGGGCTCTGCCAATCTAAACTAGTCCCCAGATGTTGCTAAGGAGGGCTTGTAGGATCAATAAAGCAGAGGATGCCATTGTCATTTCTGGTGCATAGGCTGATACTAAGTGGTGCATCTGATTTTATTCCTTTTTTGAGACTTTTTAGCAGTTTTTACATAACTGAATAACTTGCAATTACTACCCATTCCTAGTTGCCTTTGAAAAGGGGGTGGTGAACTACTTTATTGAACCGCTGCAGTCCGTATGTTTTAGGTAGGCACACAATGCCATTTGTGAGGGAGTTCCAGTGACATTGAAGCTGCTGAAAGTGAATTGGTGACATGCCATGATGATACAGAGAGGCTGCTAAATGTCAGAGTCCATCGTGCGGATGTGCAGTCCGTGCAATTGCTTTCTATGGAGACTGGTGTGGGGGTATATCCAAGGTGGATGTCAGGAGGAGCAAGTAACAAACTGGGGTCATTAGGTAGCCACGCAAACTCTCATGAAAGGATTTCCCATTGTTTAGTTTCTAACTGTGGCAGGGGTGGCGAGACAATAGGAGGCTGTATATTCAGGAAATGAGAAAATAATAACACGTGTGATAATGAGTGATAATCCATTCTAAAGAGCCTCTCAATACTCACTTGTGAGGAACTTATCTCTCTATACAGGACCTGGTTAAGACGTTTTGATCTTAACATCAACGAAGAGCTCACTAGACATTTCACCCAATTTTCACAAATTCCAAGCGATTTCCCATGTTGTTCAGTAGTTGGAAGAACCCACATTAACAGTTACATCTTGTAAGTAAGTGTATATACTAATATTTCAAACTATCATGTCATCAAATTCAACTTTTTTCTGTCATTGGTGTCATACAGATTGAATACTTTTCACTTTGGATAGAGTTCAATGAACATAGTGTGGTATGGTGGCTCAGTGGTTAGCACTGCTGCCTCACCATGCGAGGGACATGGGTTTGATCCCAGCCTCGGGTGACTGTGTGGAGTTTGCACATTCTCCCTGTGTCTGTGGGGTCTACTCTGGTTTCCTCCCACAATATAAAAATGTGCAGGTTAGGTGAATTGCCCATAGTGTAGATTATTAGTCAGGGGTAAATATAAGGTAGGGGTCTGGGTGGGTTACTCTTTGGAAGGTTGGTGTGGGCCTGTTTCCACACTGTGGGATTCTAATTCTAACATCCATTTTCAATGCAGCTACATTACACTCTTTGAACAAAGGACAGAATGTTTTGGGATTGTCTCAGTTACATCACTACACTTCTGGTTTCCAGGCAACCATATTCCCTGGAATAATCAGAGGCAATTTGATCTGTCCATTCTAGTTCACAACGTCCAGGAATTGGGCTATGCAGAGATGCTTTCATTTCCAAAGCTGTGTTTTTACAAAGGAATTTTCAATTTGTGAATAACATTTCTTTGTTTACAAGCCTACCAAATTATCATACAAGGCACTTAGTTACATGACTCTTGTGGTTTATAAAAGATTCATATGTGAATTTACTTCATAATTCTTTTTTGCATTGCATTATAAGTTGCTGTGGAATGTATAACTATAGATTTATTATATGAAGCTATAATGAACAATGGTTGCAATTTAGGTCAAGACTGGTAACATTTTTAAAAGGTGGAGGAAATCTGAAATTCCAGTTATTTATTTTAAAAATGAAGCCGCAAGATCATATGTGATACATAAAATAATTTGTATTATAGAAGTCATACAAAATGAACACTAAATTCTATGTCAATACATAGAATCCCTACAGTGCAGAAAAAGGCCAGTCAGCCTACCAAGTCTGCACCAACACTCTGAAAAGTATCCTACTCAGCAACTGCCCCCCACCCTATCCCCATAACCTTCATTTACCATTGTTAATCAGCCTAACTTGCACTTCCCTAGATACTATAAGGCATTTAGCATGCATATCTTTGGATTGTGAAAGGAAACTGGAGCAGCCAGTGGAAACCCACCTTACTGAAGTCCATATAGATCACATCTACCACTCTGCCCTCATCAATCCTCTTTGTTACTTCTTCAAAAAACTCTTTCAAGTTTGTGAGACATGATTTCTCATGCACAAAGCCATGTTGACTATCTCTAATCAGTCCTTGCCTTTCCAAATACCTGTAGATCTTGCCCCTCAGGATTCCTTCCAACAACTTGCCCACCACTGACGTCAGGCTCACTGGTCTATAGTTCCCTGGCTTGTCCTTGCCACCCTTCTTAAACAGTGGCACCATGTTAGCCAATCTCCAGTCTTCCGGCACCTCACCTGTGACTATGGATGAAACAAATATCTCAGCAAGGGGCCCTATAATCACTTCTCTAGCTTCCCACAGAGTTCTTGGGTACACCTGATCAGGTCCTCAAATTATGTTTGATTATAAACTCTAAAATATATGTAAATGACAGATACAAACAAGTCAGATTTTACCAATGAGCTCAATAGTTTATTCAGAAAATAGTCATCAAACTTAGTCACAAACTCCAGATTGATTCTGTTATGAAGGGGTAGAAGTGTACTGTACCTTTAAGACAGTGAAGGACTTAGAGAGGCGCACAGAGTGCTGGAGAATTTACAATGTAACATTTGGTCCAGTAGCTAGGGTAGCTGGTTGTCTGGATACAATAACAAATTCAACTGCGGTCAATCAATTTAAATTACACAAATTCCAAGCTTGTATGAATTTAGTATATTGACAATATTAAAAACCAATAACACAATCTGATGCTTTGGGGTATAAGACTGGAAGAACTTGAACAGTTGAGAGAGAACTGCCAACCATCAACATTTGCAGACTGCCTGGAAAATTAGCTGTCTTAAAGGTACATTTATCTATCAATGACCGGTGAAAGAGAAATTCTAAGAAGAAGAAAATCGACAGAGGAAGATACAAAGGGAAGATTCAACAGCTACCTGTTTTTGAAATTTGCATTTTGATAAATCTTAATTGGGGGGTTTATTGGATTAATATTATAGAAGGGAAAATAAATGATAGGTTAGAGGAAGGAGTTGTAAATAGTTGTTAGTTAATTATTCTCTATTGTACTTTAAGAAATAAAGTTACTTTCTACTTTTTACTCTTGGCCTCTCGAATTTTCAGATTACTGCATGGGATAAAATCCTTTCTGTTGCTGGTTTAAATTAACAGAGGGGGTTTACCCCGTGTCATAACAATTCTTAAAAGAAAATATCACTAAAAATTGTAATAAATTTATAGACCTATTCTTTTTGCCTCAAGAATGGAGAGTTACATATTCTGAGATTGGTTAACTTAGGAGAACTTTCTCTGCTGCTTGGTAAATACTTTGTAAATATATCTTATCCTGAGATACCTTTGGTAGTCTGAATGCTGCTAGGATTGAGAACACTTTACATTAGGCCCAAATTTGTAGCTAGTAATGCTAAGTTCCTACAATGATTTAAAATCACACCCAGTTGAGGATATGGGTTAATAATAAGATATACTGAATACATTTACCTTGCCAGGGATAAGGATAATTGAACAAGATGACCAGTTCACCTCAAGGTCCTCTTATGCTTCAGGTGAGCAGAAAGGTGCAGGCATGGCTTGAGAAGGAGGAGAGGAAGCCATATGAAGCAGACTTCTCAAGCCACTCTGGTGTCAACAGTAGTTCATTAGCATGTTCCACTGTAGTTCCTCTGAGAGTGACATTAACCTTTCACAGAGCTGCAATGACAGAGAAGACTCCTGCCCTTCTGCAGGAGGTCTTCAATAGGCTGCGACTCTCTGGACACCGGGCAACCAGAGGATGATGGGCAAGATCATCCCAAGTAAAGAATAGCAAAGTCAGCAGTCTCCTTCCACCTCAGCTGACATTGTATGGGGAGCACAACATTAAAGCACCTGTTAGAGATTTAAGAAGAACATTGACCTGCATTTGGAGTTCAGCAGTTGGAAAAGTTTGGAAGAATGTTGCCATTTTTTTCATTTGTTAATAATCTGCATGGAAAGATTCGGCAACTAGACTGCCTTACTTTGTTGACATCATGTCTCCTTCTTAGGAAAGGTGAATTGACTGGGAGGAAAGTCTTGTGGTGGTTGCAAAGCAGTTGTACCTTGAAAAAAGGGCAGCCCCTCCTATTGGTGAAGAGTGCTACCTGGCCAGTGGGAACTTTGAAAGCCTTAGCTATACAGTTGAGAACATCCCACAACTGGTTGCACCCAATGATGGCTGCAAATTGTACAGCCATCTTTGATTGGCTTTCTGGATCAGCACAAAGTGTGTCTATTGTCTGGTCCTCGCAAACATAGTTGATGCAGCAATGTGCTATAAAATGCAAGATTTTGCATATGTGCCCTGTAGATCCCTTGAATGAGCTTGCAGCACAGAAATTCATAAATCATTGATGGTTATCCCTTCCTACACGGCTCAGCATATCCCCTGTAGGTAGCTGAATCTCAACTAGTAGATTGTCCATGGCAAGTAAGCTCATTTTCACCTAGGATGTGGCTATTTGTCCCTTTTCACCTTTTCACCCATCACGATCCTGAAGCTAGCTCACTAACTGCCCTCTAGATTTTGATACCTCATGGCTCTGGCTGCTTCTCCTTGGCTGCTTCTCCTTGCTGTAGGAACTGAGACATGAGTGATTGAAGCCCATGGCATGCAGATTCTTTGAGCCTCCTGGGCCTTTTACTCTGATCATTTACCAAAATAAGTGTTAACTTCACCTTTCATGACTGTGAATATCAATGCCCATGCTGGTCCACCTTCTTGCAAAGGCACGCTGGGATTCCTGATGGTTGCCATCTGGAACCAGAGCTGGTCTCCCACTGATTCACTGCATCTTCCGCCCTAGTAATGTTCAGAAACTTGAAACCTTTCTGAGCATTCCTAGTAAAGGTTAGTAAACTATAACAAAACTGGAGTGAATGATTGGTTAAAGATGTTAATTCCCTTTCTCCTGTGTGAAAAATCTTCCGTCCTAATGCTAGGTGCCCTTGGGAATATCAAACGTCAATGTGATAACAGTCAGATTTCCATCCCAAATTCTTCTTTCCTGACTCTCCAATCCCTCCTGCATCTCAGCCTGACGTCAGTAGGCCCATTGCTTGTGCATTTAGGGTGGTTTAATATATTAGACAGGATGTCTATATTATTTAAGGAGGTCTGCTGATATGCTGGTTTTGCCTGATTTTCACTTTTCCAAATATACAATGCAACTTGTCTGCAATTACTCTGGCATGTCTGTTGTCCAATTACACCTAGATTGACCCCTCTTCCTGCTGCCCACCATTTTACCCTCTAGAAGAGCTCTCTACACCTTTTCAGCTTTGAACAAAATGTCAAAATATTGACCTGTTCGTTTCTGGATATTGTATGTACAGTCCTTTTTAAGCATCCCTTCATTCCTCACATAATTTATTTATGGAATTTTAAACATGCATCTTAATATCTGCATTTTAAAGGCCTCTGTTTTTTCCCCACAAATCTCATTCTCCTAGTTTCTGAGATCTACAGGAAGTTGGACAGAATTCTACTGGCTTTTTTACAAGCTTGAATTTTCTTGTTGTTAACTCATTCTTCACCTTTGCAAAATTACTTCTGACTATCTCTATCCTTCCTCTATCTTTGCTATTAAATATACCATCTTCTGTTTTCAGTTGTCCTAAATAGACAAATTAATTTATTTCTTCTAATGTGATGCCACTTCAATTCATTTTAATTTCTTCTAACATAATCTTTCTAACTACCATTGAATTTAATTTTTGGTGTTCATACTCAATCCATAATCAGCTGACATTAGAGAAAGATGAGAATTATGATGAGTAAAACATACATTTTTTGTTAGTTTTATAATAGATTGATCTAGTACAGGAAGCAGTTACTCCCAATAGATGAAAACTTAAATACAGTATAAATGCAATTCCATGGCAGAGAAACTAACTACCTGTGATGAAATTCAGATTGCAGATCTATATATGATTGAGGTTTTAAGATAAAAACTTAGATCATGATTTACATGTGTGCAACAAAACTAAAGGAAGCTAAATGTGTCTTTATTAAATACAAATAGCAAACCTTGAAGTATTTATTAAGTTAATATAAATAGTGAGGAGAAGAATGTGATATAAATTTTGTTACAACCAGGCTACAAAGGGTGAATCAATATCCCTTCTTTCAACATCCTCTACCATTTGTTAAAAAAATGTTATTTTTAGCACAAGGCTATACTTCTTTCCAGTTAAAACATAGTTAACTGGTTCATCAGGAACAAAATGAGCCAATTTCAACATTTTTTTTGAGTGGAAGAAAAAGCAATTTCATTATCTGCTAAACTCAATAAAAATAATTAAGGCATGATCTCAATAACGTCTGCACGTAGGTTCAAAATTGAGACAGTTCACGCCCAGTTCAAATGGAAAAGGAAAGGTTTGTACAATTTAACCTCTAAGGGAGCCCTCGGGTTGTAAATGTTTTAACTTGAGACTATTTAAATGATGTCTTATATCTTCACCAGTAACATATATTTCAGTTGTACTTTGAGTTCCAGGTATTCTAACATTTCCTTTTGGTTTATGTTGTCATTGGGTGCTTTGTCTTTCAATAGGGTAAGGCTGATTCCAGTAATACACCCATCTCTTCTGCCCTTTTGAAAACAGCTCCTGAAATATTACACCTTTCTGTATTCAAATGTTTGAGCTCATTGTTTTCAAGCTTGACAATTGTAGGCAATACCTTTAATCTCCAATTTGTGATACATTTCATACAAGCATAATTCAAAACTGGAGGTAAATGTTTCTTGGAGAAAGTGAAGACTGCAGATGCTGGAGATCAGAGCTGAAAATGTGTTGCTGGAAAAGCGCAGCAGGTCAGGCAGCATCCAAAGAGCAGGAGAATCGATGTTTTGGGCATGAGCCCTTCTTCAGGAAATGTTTCTTCACTAGTTTCAGTGGCTTTTGGTAAAATTCTGTTCTGATGGGTTTGTTATTTCACATTAGTTTTGCAAATATTAGTTAAGTTGTGTGGCCAGCTGATTGCTTTGACCTTTTTGTAAGTCTATATATGTAAAGGTATTTTAATCCGAGAAAGTCCCAGGTATTAAACTCAGATGAGGTAATTTGAAAATTAATGATTTATTTTTACTGTTATTTTGACAAAGATATTATGCGTTTGTATGCAAACAACACAGGTCACCATTTCTAGGCTGCAATTTTTTCTTTGTACTCATGAACTACTTTTTGTCATTTACATAAATGATTTGGATGTGAGCATAAGAGGTACAGTTAGTAAGTTTGCAGATGACACCAAAATTGGAGGTGTCGTGGACAGCGAAGAGGGTTAACTCAGATTACAAAAGGATCCTGACCAGATGGGGCAATGGGCTGAGAAGTGGCTGATGGAGTTTAATTCAGATAAATGCAAGGTGCTGCATTTTGGGCAAGGACTTAGCAGGACTTATACACTTAATGGTAAGATCCTAGGGAGTGTTGCTGAACAAAGAGACCTTGGAGTGCAGGTTCATAGTTCCTTGAAAGTAGAGTCACAGGTAGATAGGATAGTGAAGAAGGCGTTTGGTATGCTTTCCTTTATTGGTCAGAGTATTGAGTACAGAAATTGGTAGGTCATGTTGCGACTGTACAGGACATTGGTTAGGCCACTGTTGGAATATTGCATGCAGTTCTGGTCTCCTTCCTATCGGAAAGATGTTGTGAAACTTGAAAGGGTTCAGAAAAGATTTACAAGGATATTGCCAGGGTTGGAGGATTTGTGCTATGGGGAGAGGCCTTGGGGGAGGGGCGTCGGAAATGTGATAGGTGGAAAGAGGTCAAGGTGAGGGTGATAGGTCAGACTGGGGTGGGGGCGGGGAGGTCGGGAAGAAGATTGCAGGTTAGGAAGGCGGTGCTGAATTTGATGGATTTGACTGAGACAGGCTGGGGAAGTCTTGCACCTCCTGCGGTTGCAGGGGAAGGTGCCGGGAGCAATCTTCTTCCCGACCTCTCCGCCCCCACCCCAATCTGTCCTATCACCCTCACCTTGACCTTTTTCCACCTATCACATTTCCGACGCCCCTCCCCCAAGTCCCTCCTCCCTATCTTTTATCTTAGCCTGCTGGACAAACTTTCCTCATTCCTGAAGAAGGGCTAATGCCCGAAACGTCGATTCTCCTGTTCCCTAGATGCTGCCTGACCTGCTGCGCTTCTCCAGCAACACATTTCCATCTCTGATCTCCAGCATCTGCAGACCTCATTTTCTCTTCATATGAATAGGGAGGGTTTGCAGGGATATGGGCCGGGTTGTGGCAGGTGGGACTAGATTGGGTTGGGATATCTGGTCGGCATGGACAGGTTGGACCAAAAGGTCTGTTTCCATGTTGTACATCTCTATGACTCTATGACTCTACAAGTGAACAAACAAGAGTAGAGATAAACATATAGCTTTTAGCAGTCAACTGGCAGAATGCCAGTCTGCTGCTGGTTGATGGCATTAGTGGGAGGGCTAGGTCACTCTCATTAATGCTACTACTCCTTTTGGACCCACAAAAATAACTTATTTTTCTGGGTTTCTTCAGCTGTACTATTTACTGACTCATGTTCATATTACACAAGATGAATTCAGTAAGCATTTAAAATAAGGATCCCTTATTCTCCCATCTGTTTCAGTCACGTTGCTCAATTACTCAGAGGAACGCCCATTGATAAATGGTAACAAAACAGGAATGGTCCAGTCACCATCCTGTTTTCAGAAAGCAGAAATTAAAAATCTTCCCTCACACTTTGTGACCACAAGAATATTAAAAAGAAAATTAAATATTTATTGTATTCTAATATGTGCAAAGATGAAGTGCATCCCATATATAGGCTGCCTTACAAAGATTATTCGGCAAATGAAAGATAAAATGGATGGTAAATATTATATGTCAAACCAATTTTAATTTTTAAGCCTTAAAAATGTTGTCTTTCAGTATATTCATCATTTTCTCGAGTTAATGCGATCTGGATGTCCAGTTTAGTACTGTGGAATAGATGTGCTGCCTTTAGACTTCACTGAATACAGGAAATTGCCTGGGGATTGAAATAAAAAAATACATTTGATTTAGGACAGTAATGTATTTTGCTTAGAGTGTTGTAATCTATTAGGGTCTAATGGCGCAAGCTTGATTTATGAAGGGAAATGTTCTGATAGGGATGTGGTGTCCTCTCTGCAGAGCTGCATGTGAGAGAATCTCATTAAGCGATCATAAGAAAAAACATGCATCAGGGTTAGAATCAACTGACACACACACAAAAGAACTTCAAACATGGCTTGTATCAGAAAACGCTTGTCACTTGGCTCACTTAGCTGAACAAGAAAAATTATTTTCTGCGTCCTTTAATACCCTTCGGTGAATTTTTTGTCTGTTCATTTATAGAATCATTAATCTGGTGCTTGATTTCTGTTTTGTCCAGCTGAAACTTGCTGAAGTGGCACAAACACTAGTGTAATGATCAAGCTTCAATATATCAGAACTATATGTAGCTGCACTTGATGCTGGATGTTTGCATGAGTTTTTAACATGGTTGAGGGCATTCAGTTGAAAGCATATATATCAGGAACAGCACAATTTGGCTTTATAAATGACTTCAAATCAATGCTCATTTTAGGCTTATTGTGTACTCGTCACTGGTCTGTAACGACCACTTGGATGCCACAAATACATATCATAATTCTCCTTATGTTGATGGTTGATGGATCAGAGAACAAGATTTAGGGATACAGAGCAGCAAGGGTCAATAATTAAAAGTAGATTGCTCAGATTTGAATTGAAACTTTCCCAACAGAAGAATATAACATGACCATTAAATGTAACAATTTATAACCCCAACACCAAATTTTTGTAGCAAAGTTAACAAAATTAAATGCCCCAAAACACATAATAGGGATATTCCAAAACAAACTTTAACACATAACCACATGAGGACATATTGTGGGAATTTTGTTGAGATGTTGGAAATCTTGCCTATTGGCTGGAGAGCTGGTGAGAAACCAGCTTTGATTCTTTTTTGGGAAGACCTATTGAAGCACAAGAGCAACTGAGCAAGTTCTCAAGTAAAGTACTCTCAGGATCCTGGAGTTCTAGGACTTGAGCAACCCTGCTCTACACTAAATACTTTATCCAATTACCTAGCACCTTATCTACATCGCATTCGTGTCTTACCCCTTTGGCAGTTACCTGGCAACAGAGAGAATTGGATCTCAGTGGTAAAGGTGGTCATGTCCCAGGTATGAAAAGGATTGTCTTCTTCTGTACATCACCTGTCTACACCTGGGGCCCAGCACCCATCCTTTGCAGCCAAACCCTGATACTTTGTGCTGCCAGCCCCAAAACTCTCCTGCTCCTTTCCCCAGGACCTGGTGCCCTGTCCTTCATCATTGAGGCCTGTAATACCCCCAGCCTTCCCAGGAACCAACATTCTTAGGTCCTCCCTGACCCATGCCACTAGACTCAAGCTCCTTCCCTGCCTCTATATCTGATATCCCTTTAGGATATGACCATCCCATCCGATGTATCTGATAGCCCCTTTTCCTGTGAGAACCAACACTGTCCAGCCATCCTGCTCTACACTAAATACTTTATTCATTTAACTAATATCCTATTTACCTGGCATTCAACATACCTGTGCCTTACCCTTGGTTCAGCCTACTTACCTGGCACCCTATCTATACCCACTTGGCTTCATACTCATTTGGATCACCCAACCCTTCTCCCAAATTTCCTGGCACGTTATTCCTACTTACCTGGTAACCTAACACCTACCTGCTACTAGCAACTCACCCCTTACTCATCTGGCACCCTACTTACCTCACATGCTACCTCTCTACTAGCAACCATTCTGGCATCCTAACCTCATGCTTACCTTATGAATGCAGGTTAGCTCGCTGAGCTGGAAAGTTTGTTTTCAGACATTTCATCACCATACTTGGTAACTAGTGAGCCTCCAGATGAAGCCACTTACTTTATGTATTTACCCTACAGGAATTCTCAAAGTACCTGGCCGTAATGCTGGACTTTTAAGTTATAGCCATTCTTCAAAAAAAAGCCTGGCCCAAATACTCTGTAAAACAATATACAAGTTCAAATAATTGAATAAGAAAATTGGTGAATGGAGTATAATGTAGGAAAATGTGAGGTTGTACAATTTGATAGGAAGAGCAGAAATATGCAATATTATTTAACTCTCAAGAGATTGTCGAATTCTGCAGTTCAGAGACAACAGGGTGTTGCTGTACATGAAGCAAAGAAGGCAACATGCAGGTACAGCAAGTAATTAGGAATGCAAATGGAATATTAAGGGTGTGTTGCCAGATTTGTACAGGGTGTTGCTGACAACACATCCAGAGCACTGAGTACATCTTTGGTATATTTGCATTGCTAGCAGTTTGGAGAAGACTCACATGTTTGTTTCCTAGGATGAAGAGGTTGTCTTCTAAGGAAAGGTTGAGCAGCTTTGGCCTACACTTTATTGATGTTATTTCATTCAAAATGATCTTAAAGAAATATATAAGATTCTGAGGGAGTTTGATAGGATAAATAAAGCAGGACATTTCTCCTTACAAGGGAATCTAAAAGTGAAGGGAACATTTTCAGAATAAGGGGTACCCATTGAGGAAGAAAATAGTGAGGATTTTCTTCTTTGGGAGGGAATTCGCCATGCAAAGAATGGTGGAGGCTGAGACATTGAATATATCCAAGATAGATTTTTGATCAGTAAGGGAATTGAGTGTTATTGTGGGAAGGATGGAACAGACAGGAAAGTGAAACTGAGGTTGCAATCAGATCTTATTGAATGCTAGAATAGGCTCAAGGGGGCAAGTGACTTTTACACAGCTTCTACTTATTAATGTTGTTAAGCAAGCATATACAATTCCTCTTCTGTGGCACTTTAACAAGCCTGTTTAAATAAAAAAACATTGAATACGGAGGCTGGGCTGAGCTGTCTCTGGTGATTCTTCTCACTGCATTATTGTGAAATCAACAATACTCCTCTGCTCTTCTGGAATGTTGCCATTCAGGGCACAATGAGTATTTCAATGTCCCTTCTATGTGGAATTTTCTGTGAAGGCCATTAGGGATTGTTGTTAAGCTGCTGTACAACACAATGATTTGCCGTTAATATTCTAACTTCACTTTATTGCGTTAAACCACCAATGTAAATATAATGGAAGGCCTGTTCTCAAATTTGATCTCACAGACACAGGAAAATGTTTTTGAAGCACTGAATTTCATTTCATTAAAATTTAGTATTTGTTCTTGTTTTTTGATTGATAAAACCAAGGGCCCCATCTGGATGTATAAGTTGTGTGCTTCTGCAAGAAGATCCCAGGGGGTCCTGATGTTGTGGCCAGCATTTAATCCTCAGCCAATGTCAGAAAGCAGATTATCTGCTCACTTACTTCACTCCTGTTGGTTTGATCCTGCTATGCTTGGTTTGATGCTGTATATTACTACAATGAAACTGTGACAGCATGTCAAAAATAGTAATTTATTGACAAAGGGGTTTTTTATGTTTTGAGGTCATGAATGACACATTCTGATGTTTACTGAGAGGTAGTCCTTGAGCATCATGCTCAGCAAATAGTTTGTGAATTCCACAGCCTTCTTACTTTTGAAAACCAACATATCATAGACAAATAAATTAAGAAAGTGATGCCATTTTTCACAGGCAATTCATACTCTGATGATTGATAAATATACTTTTTAAATTCATATTTTCATTTCTGCAAATATTGCTCATGGACAGAATAAGACAATTGCACGTGGAAGATATTGCATATAAACACTTGGATATTATGCAAAAGATATACTTTACATTTCTTTACAAAAAGCACTTCAAATTACAATGTATAAAACTGCATTGACAACTTTAGCCGCAACATCATTATGAAACTTGAAATCAAATATTTGTTTTCTCTCAAGTGTCTTCCATTTGTCACATCACAGATATTCAATTTAGTTTCAAACGATGATACCTGGCAGGACAAAGTTTTACATAATTATTTTTAGCTATTTACTTGTGACAGTTTAACTGAATTTCAGTCTCTGGATTAACTGCTTCATCATATTTCAAAATATGCTTGCCACCAATGCAAACTGCAGCCAGGTGATTCAGTGTGCAAAGTTTGACAAAAAGTAATGGAGAAAATGGAGGCAACTTAACTGTTCTGTGACATTGTGTGTGATTGAAATGGAGGAAGGAGATAGTGTTGATAAGAATCTGATAGTTTTTTGTTCTCACGACATGGGACAGGCACAAACCTACTTTATAGGAAAGATGTGATTAAAAATGTGACAGCTTGCATTCTAGTTGTTGATTGATGATTGATGATTGAGGCTGCGAGATACAATTTCTGCAATAAAGAACTACATACCGATACCAGAATAATGCCAGAGTTATAATGATGTCACAGATTACAATAATATTAGAACTTATATTGATAACTATCCCGAATGTGGCAGGTTTCAGTCCCTGCAGAAAAGTGCAATTGTAAGCACCACAATGACATTGCAGTCAAGAAGAGAGTGACCTGATCAGTCACTGAAGAAAGGAGGAAAACTCATTCAGCAGACTGGCCACCTGAGTACAATTTATTATCATGCAAGGTTACCAACTGTCAGTATAATAAGTATACACATGATTTGGGTATAAGGATATAAAGACATTAGTAAGAACAAATACGTGCTACATTCTGTGTGAGGCACGATGTACACAATCTGGGAAATAAACTGGGGAAGGTGGGTGACTGGGTTACTGCACCCCTTCTGTGCATTTGTTATTCATCCTCCTGGAGGTAACTATTGGTAACCGAGCTGTTCAGCCATCTGTTATACTCCTTTTGATGCAGGCAACTGACTTGGAAAGTATCTGGTGCAGCAAGTAAACAGTTTCTTCTTTATTAAGATGTATGCATTCAGTATACTACAAAACACAGATTTCTTACACATATTATACTTTGTATAATATGAGTAAGGTTTGTTGGTTGTACACACATCCTTTTGTTGGAACCCTGACATATCAAAGAACAAGTTAAATTATATTGTTTTATTCAGCTGATATGGTTCAGACATGGCTTCAAATTTTATTTTGCACATTTCACAATGATTCTGAATTTGTAATGTGACTCAGGTAGTTGGAATTCCACCTTCCTAACAGTCTATTTGATATTTTTCAACATGTGAATACAATGTATATTGCTGGTAGCAGATTTGTGAAATATTGTAATACCAGCAGAAGTATTTTTGAGCCAAGGAATTTTTTGAAAAATTAATTCACAGGACGAGGGCATCACTGACTAGGTCAGCATTTATTGCCCATCTCACATTAAGAGTCAACTACATTGCTGTGGGTCTGGAGTCAGTTGCAGACCAGACCAGATGAGGATGGCAGTTTCCTTCACTAAAAGGCATTAGTAAACCACATCCTGTGAATTAATTTTTCAAAAAATTCCTTGGCTCAAAAATACTTCAGCTGGTATTACAATATTTCACAAATCTGCTACCAGCAATGTACATTCCCTAAGGGAATTATGGATCTACCTACTGCCCATGGATTGCAGCGGTTCAAGAAGGTAGCTTACTACCTCTTCTCAAAGGCAATTAGGAATGGGCAATAAATGCTGGACAAGCCAGTGATGCCCACGTCCCATCAATAAGTAAAAGCAAAATAACATTGAATAGGTAGAATTTGAATACTCCTGTTCGTTGGGTGCAGGGTTTGTGAGTTGCCACTTTTCTCAACCCAATTCAGATTGAGATGGGCAACATGTCAAATTTATATACCCATCTAATCTAGGGGATTGTGGTGCTGGATGTTAACATCCATCTCTGAGGGTGAGCTCTGTCTATGCTAGAAGGCCCTAGCAGGATTTTTCGCTGATTATGTATTTATTTTAAAAATAGGCTGGCTCTTAAAGGAAATCTGAGCAAAGAAAAATACCACAACGTAATTTCTTACAAATGGAGGGAAGGCAATAGTGATGCACAAGGGTTGTAGGCCATGGTTTCAGGGAGGGCCAGCAGATTCTTACAGATGAAAGAAAGGAATGGGAAAGAAGTTTCCAGGTAAGTTGAGAGTTCAAAGCCTGGCAGCAGTGTCACATGGAATCTACTGACTGGGCAGTCAAGATGAGTGTGAAACCTTCCCAGGACATCTTTAATTTATCACTACACCAGATTATCATGTTCATCAATATTTCACCTTTATTTCATACTCAGCACTCCCCAGCACTAACATCCAAATACTTTATCTCAGCCTTACATTCATACCACTGTTGCTATCTTCAAATCCACAGCTGCCTGACAGCCTCGCACTCTCTGCTACCATATTCCTCCAGCTATTTAACAATGGCAGACAGATCACCTTAATGCAGAGTTACACAACCCCTACCCATATTCTTCCTCCTCTCTTGCAGGATAAGTTAGCACCAAGTAGAAGCAAGTGGAATAAAATGTTTGGGGGACAATGAAGTCTGTGTCTCCTAAAATTTATGGAAGATGTTAATCTCTGCCTTATGTTGCTAGTTGTAATGAATGAATTTAATGTCATGTTGATGATGATGACATGTTTCTTTCTCAATCACCGACAGTTCCTCATCTTGCATGGACAAGCTACTAAAGATGTGGTCAAGGACCTCTTTCTTTCAAATCCCTAAAATTCAATGCAAATCTATCCTTCTGACACACTTCAAGAGTCATAGAATCATGCAGCATGGAAACAGACCCTTCGGTCCAACTCGTCCGCACCGACCAGTCATGCCAATCTGACCTCGTCCTATTTGCCAGCATTTGATCCATATCTCTCTGAATGCTTCCTATTTGTGTATCCTCCCTGATCCCTTCTAAATGTTGTAGTTGTACCAGCCTCCACCACTTCCTCTGACAGTTCATTCCATACGTGCATCACTATTTGAGTGAAAACGTTACCCCTCAGATCCTTTTTAAATAATTCCCCTCTCTCCTTAAACCTATGCCCTGTAGTTTTGGTCTTCCCCACCCTGGGAAAATTACCTCGCCTATTCGCCCTAGCCGTGCCCCTCATGATTTTATAAATCTCTACAAGATCACTCCTCAACCTCTGACACTCCAGAGAAAAGAAGCCCCAGTGTATTCAGCCTCTCCCTGTAACTCCTCAACTGAAGCATGGTAAAATCAGTTCCTGTGATACGGCTTTCAATTCACAAATGATCCTGACTTGGAAAAATATCACTATCAACTGGGTCTACAGCCGCGAGCCCAGTTCCAAATAACAGCCTGTGGAACTATGGACTGCAGTTGTTCAAGAAGACAGCTCACCAACACCTTCTCTTTTTCAATTAAGGATGACCAATAATTGCAATCATTGTCTGTGATGTGCAGAGCTCATGAAATAATACCATAGATTCTTTTTTTAATCCCTGCAATATGGAAACAAGCCCTTTGGCTCAACAAGTCCACACCGAGCCTCCAAAGAGTAACCCACCAGACCCACTATCCCTGACTAATAACCTACACTATGGGCAATTTAGCATGGCCAATTCACCTAATCTGCACACCTTTAGATTGTGCGAGGAACCCAGATCTCTTGGAGGAATCCCACGCAGACAGGGGGAGAATGTGCAAACTCCACACAGACAGTCGCCTGAGGCTGGAATCAAACCTGGGTCCTTGCTAACCACTGAGCCACCATACCACTTACAGTTTGTGTTTGATCTAAATTCTCAAGAAGATAGGCATCTGCTGGATGAGATTGACACTGTCTTAAAACAGAACATCGCAGCCTCACAGCAGCTGGTGTCTGATAGAGAGGAAGTTCACAAACAGTTGTTTTAGACACATTTGTTTGGAGAGGCTACAGCCCGAGGAGAGACAACAGAAAGTCCAAAATGAGACACACAGAGAGCTGTAGTTCCAAGCTGGTAACCAAGGTTGAAGGAAACTGAACAAATAAATATTTTTTCAAATCCTAAATTTGGGGAAATAATGAGATTATTAAATGAATTGTGGGGAGAAGAGAGAGAGAAAAAGAATGAGGTGAAAAGAGGGCAAGATAGAGAGGGGGAGAGTGTGAGAGAGAAAGTTTTCTGCTGGTTTGAAGTGAATATTTCTATGGAGGTACAACACTGTAAATGTGATCTGTCAACAGGGAACCTCACCTGCCGTGATTGCGTGTCGGGGCATTGATAATGATGGGGCTTATAACCTCAATTTGGAATGACTGTGATAGTAGTATTGCTGGAATTCCAATACTAAATGATTTGACTGGCTCAATATTGCAACAAAACATCATTAAAATCAGAAGTCTTTCGAATATAAAAAGTTTAAAATCAAAGTGGGATCCTTTCTTCTCTAATGCCCAGAACCAAGATGGGCCAATGAACTGAGAAGTGGCAGATGGAGTTTAATTCAGATAAATGCGAGGTGCTGCATTTTGGGAAAGCAAATCTTAGCAGGACTTATACACTTAATGGTAAGGTCCTAGGGAGTATTACTGAACAAAGAGACCTTGGAGTGCAGGTTCATAGCTCCTTGAAAGTGGAGTCGCAGGTAGATAGGATAGTGAAGAAGGCGTTTGGTATGCTTTCCTTTATTGGTCAGAGTATTGAGTATAGGGGTTGGGAGGTCATGTTGCGGCTGTAGAGGACATTGGTAGGCCACTGTTGGAATATTGCGTGCAATTCTGGTCTCCTTCCTATCGGAAAGATGTTGTGAAACTTGAAAGGGTTCAGAAAAGATATTGCCAGGGTTGGAGGATTTGACCTATAGGGAGAGATTGAATAGGCTGGGGCTGTTTTCCCTGGAGCATCGGACGCTGAGGGGTGACCTTATAGAGGTTTACAAAATCATGAGGGGCATGGATAGAATAAATAGACAAGTCTTTTCCCTGGGATCAGGGAGTCCAGAACTAGGGGGCATAGGTTTAGGGTGAGAGGGGAAAGATATAAAAGAGACCTAAGAGGCAACCTTTTCACACAGAGGGTGGTACGTGTATGGAATGAGCTGCCAGAGGAAGTGGTGGAGGCTGGTACAATTGCAAGATTTAAAAGGCATTTGGATGGGTATATGAATAGGAAGTGTTTGGAGGGATATGGGCCAGGTGCTGGCAGGTGGGACTAGATTGGGTTGGGATATCTGGTCAGCATGGACAGGTTGGACTGAAGGGTCTGTTTCCATGCTGTACATCTCTATGACTCTAAGCGCTGTATTAGCTTAGGGCCATATCAGACAACTCTCCCCAGTCTAAATGTTGTACTTGAAATGATATTGACTGTGCGGTGTTCTCCTGCTTCTGTTTCTGTTGCTGTTGAGTTTTTTTTATCACTTTGAATTACACTGAGATCTGTTTCTTCATTAGATTCCAACTGGAAAGAGAAATCTCTTGCTAATATTCTCTCAAATGTGCAAGTCTTAGGAAATATATATTCTTTTTGTTTGAACAGACATTTTTGATGCAGCTACAACTGACTGAATAACAGGAAGAGATAATTGATCATTGTACACTGTGTCTTCTTTTACATCAATCTTCTTTGAGGCACTGAAGAGTGACCACCTGCCCACCCAAGGTGCTCCAGAAAGAGAAATGAGATTATAATGCAGACCTGCTGAAGAGGTCCTGTGATTTGATTTGGCATTCAGTCATCAACTCAGATAACAGCACTGCAAGTACGGTGGAGTCTAGCATAGAGTTGGGATTAGTATGCGCTGAATCAATGGGCATGAGGGGGCTATAACAAGGTAATGGATAATGCATGATTTGTTCTGCACTGGTATTTTACAACAAACGACACACAACAAAAGAAAAACAGAGCGGTCCAAAGATGCTTCTCAAGTGCTTTATTAAGTAAGATATTGCACTGAAAATCTCAGAAAATGTGAGGATAAGTGGTCAAAGCTTGGTCAATGTACTAAGTTTTACATCCAATGGGATTGTTAGTGATTGAAAGTGTTTGGAAACAATAAAACCTTGAAGAGGGAGAAGACTAATACAAGACACTGTCATAAAGCTAAAACAAATGCCACTGCTGGTCAGATAAATTGTATCCCACTGTTATGATTTAACTGGGTCTAATAATTCCCCCAATGTTCTACAAGCAGCCCCAATACATATAAAATCACAATTAGACCACCACAATGATTAATTTACCTAAAAACAATCTACACCAAATTTTGTCAGTAACAGTAAAATGACTCGATTGATTGCAAGAGGCTTAACTTTAGCAAATGGCAGAAAAAACAAAGGATTTATAATCTGCTATTTTAAAACTTTAAAAAACCCTAATCCACATGCACTGAATCATGACTAAGACAGGTACAGGTCGAAAGGTTTAACACAGATTCATAGAGGAGGAAAAGAATATAGACAGAATGAAAAAAGGTTTGAAGATCAATATTTCAGATGTCAAAGATGAGTTAACTTGTTTCTCATAGTTTCTTTCAATTTTGAGCACTGATGACAAGCTGTTGCCTGTAAAGCAATGGTTGTTCTTCACTTCAATATTTGATCTGCTGAACCTAAATCCTTTTGTTCGAATGTTTTCTTTTAATCTTTCTTGGATTTCTGTCTTTTACCACAGGGAGAGTTCATAGAATCCCTCCAATTTGGTCTGCACCAAAGGGCATCCCACCCAGATCCATCCTATCCCCAAAACCTTGCATTTCCATGGCTTATCCATCTACACATCCTTGAACTGTGGGAAGAAACCCGATAGACATATGGAGAACGTGCAAACTCCACAGAGACGGTCACCTGAAGCTGGAATCAAATGTGGGTCCCTGGTGCTGTGGTAACCACCGAGCCACCATGCTGCCCCAGTATGATGCCTTCAGTTTACCGCTCTGGTTTTTCGTTGCTTTCCTGGCACTCAGCTTTTCAACAATCTACAGTTTAATCCAATCAGGGGATGGACATCAGATAAAATTTCCTTAACTCAGAATCAGTCTCAAAATCTCTTCCTTACTACTCAAAAAGCACCATTGTTTGGAGCAGATGAAAATGTGTAGCACTTGCTTTTCAATTTATAAGATTCTTCTGGTTTTTTTGATACACATGTAAAGCAATCCAACTTCCTTTCAGCTTATAGTCCCAAAATAGAAAAATATATGATCGCTTAAACTTCATTTTATGTTAATGATTCTGAAATACAATAAGACCTATTTATTTTGGGTATTAATGATCAGGGGGACTTATCAGGGGGTAGTTCATATAGTCCTGAACAAAGTGGCAAACTTATATTTGGGGGTGGTGTTCATTGGACTGGATTGCTGAGGGAATGATGATATTGAAAGGGAATAATTCAAGATAGAAGAATATAATCTCAACAACAGGTGTTGTAGGAGGGAGGTTTGTACAACTTACATCCTCAGTATGAGGAAATTGAAAGGCTAACAAGGGCATAGGAACATGTAAAACCATGGGATCTAAATTAAATGGGGAACATTAATTCTGATATTAAGGGGCTGAGTGGAAACAGGGGCGGCTTAAAGGGGAATACAGAGACAGTAACCAAAAGGAACATGAAGGATTGGGGTTCATTGTCTATCTCAACGCAGGTGGAACCTACAGCTCACTCACAAGGACGTGGAGCTGAAATGTTGTCATCCTTGTGGCAAACTCAAGCTCGCAATGAGTCAAAATGGATGTCACTGCATACAGAGTGGGTAGGCTAAGTTATTCTTTTTCAGGTGCATAGATCTTTAAAATGCAACAGACAGGTTCAGAAAATAATAAAGGCTAGTGGAAAGCTGGCCTTTATACTTAGAAGACTGGAGTATAAGGTCATAGAAGCTATATTACGGCTGTAAAAATCCTGGTTAGACCCTATTTGGAGTACCCAGAGCAAATCTAGGCAGCACACCTTAAGAAGGACAAATTGGTATTGGGGGAGTGTAAAGTAGTTTTACAAGACTATACTTGGAGTTCAGGAGTCAAATTATGAAGAGAGATCACATGAATTTGGCCTGTTTTCTCTATATTTTAAAAGGTAAAGGGGTAATCTGATTGAAGTCTTCAAGATATTAACTGGAAAAGACGAAGTAGATAAATATAAACTATTTACATTGATTGGGGATTTTAGAAGTAGGAACATAATTTAAAAATTGGGGTCAGACTGTTAAGGTAAGATTTTAGGAAGCACATCTACACACAAAGTTTGGTAGAGGTTTGAAACTTTCTTCCACAATTGGCAATTCTAAATATGAAATAGATGTTATTTTGTTAAGCAAAGTACCAAGGAAAATGGGCCAAAAGCAGATCTGTGAAGTTAGGCCACAGATCAGCCATGTTCACATTGAATGGAGGAACAGGCTTGAGAGATTGAATGGCCTACTCCTGTCCATATTTTTATGTTACCTAATCAAGGGAGAATATAATTCTTTATATGTGAAGCCCCGTTAAAAACAATTACACTAATCATGCATCCACAGATTTAGTTGTGGCATCCTCCTGAAGATTAACTCCAGTCATTTCCAGCATTTTGTCCTCATATGTGTTGAGGAGCCTAATGTCTGTCACACTATCCTTGGTCTTCATCCTCTTGACCCAGCTATCAGAGACAGAGACGTTTACCTGCAATGATAGTGGACACCCAGTGAGTGCAAGATAGCAGAGTGAGGGTGGCCTGAGGCAGGTTGAAGGCAGGTTTAAAAGACTTTACATTCTTATTTTACATCTGATCCAAGCCCACACTAATATAACAGGAACTTCAGATGCTTTATTCATTCACAATTAGTTATGGATGTTGCCTTCGCATTAAAATTGGTTTAGCAATGGTTGGGTGTGCTGATTTGGCATCTACCTCAGCCTCTGCTTGTCCCAAGTTAAAATTGGGTTTACAGTATGACTACCTAATTTAATGCCATCAGCAAATTACCTCAGAAATGTCTGAGTGGTATAAACGATAGCCATTCAATGTAGACCAATACAGAAGTCGGCTTGGTGATATGCAGAAGCAGAGTTTGATCAGTTTCTCATCTTCCCCTTTCTAGGTTTTAACAAACTAGTCAAATGGCTAATGATTGCAGCATCAGAACTAATACATCAGTGAATCGATAAGTAGCAATGGCTGGGTGGCAAAAATTTGATCCTACCTGGAGTCTGCTCCAAACTTGGAGAAAGTGAGGACTGCAGATTCTCCTGCTCCTTGGATGCTGCCTGACCGGCTGCGCTTTTCCAGCAACACATTTGTCTGCTCCAAACTTGCCATTCTTGTTTGAATTTTATGCTTATTGATATGATCTAATTTAGCTAATAGCTACAGTGGTAAATTGTAATGATCTTATAATGTAACAAAAACTGAAAGGAATTCACAATATCTAATCACCAGTAATGAATCTGACTTGTCCTTTTGCCAATAAATTATGCAGTTTTTAAAATACAAAATGAAAATTTATAATAAAAATGTCTAAACATTTTAAACATTGAGCTATGTTTCCAGTATTCATCATTTTATCACACTGACTGTAATCTAGGCAGCTGCTGCTTTTGTTCCTACCAGCTGATTGATATCGCATAAACCACATGTTCCCTTCACAGGTAAAATTGTGCAATGCTTTACTTTTGATGATGATAATCTTTCCACAGATTGAGGACACTGTGACAGTTGGTGACAACCCGCCTTGAACAAATTGGTGCTGAATGGTGAACAAAGCAATCAGAATCTCTGCACCTCCAGAAACTTCTGGAAGATACTTAATATTGCTATGGCATCCAGAGCTGAATCATAATAGTTGCTGTACATTGTCCTCAGGCAATATAGATACATTGGCTTCTTTAAAGTGGATTAAATTTTCTGAATGAAAAGCTGTTTGAACTGCCATGTATTCTCTCAGTATTTGGTTAATGCACTGTTCTTATCCAGCAGTGAATAAAGTGTATTTAAGAATCACTGATTACAGGATATATGTTTAATTTTGTTTCTATTGCTTTTCAGATACCACTTAGGAATCAATGCTCCAACGCTCAAGTCCAACAGGTTGTGTTTTTTTTACATTATTGAATTCTGCTCATTTTTGCTTTTTTAAAAATATGTTTCATCAGAAAATGGCATTCCTTGATGAAGAAGGTGGTGATGTGGATTGAAGCTACTATAGAGTATGATAAAGCAAGGAAATTTAATGTGGGAAAGTCTTGGATATAAACACAAATGTCTTAGCTGGAAAGTACTATTAAGTGACATTAACATTCAAATGTCTTTACAATTGCACGAAAGCGTTTATAATTGAACTTTAACAGACTAAAAAGTATGACATTGTGATCACCTTGTATTCAAATTATTAAATGAAAATTAAACAGAAATATATAATTTCTAACCAGCATAAGGAATTGACAATGTGTGCATTTCTGATGTCAGAAAGGAAAGGCAATCGTTAGTCTCTTATTTTCCTACATTCAGTGTTTTATATCTTTTTGCCTCCCACCCCAATATACAGCAAGTTGGATCAATTCTTTCACTAACTGCTCATGTCTACTGGGAATTGAGGAATATTTTGTAAAAGAAACTGCAACCAATACTCATTATTTTCACCACTTACTTCACAATCGTATAGGAAGGAAATGGATAACTAATGAGATAATACATTTTAATATTATTACAGCTTTTTTTTCATATTAGCAGAATTAGAATGGGAATTCAGCTCAATTACTATAATTTCACATGGACACCTTAATTCAATTATCATATGTTGACCGGTTCAGAATCTCTTCTGGCCAATCCCCAGTGGGACCATTGGTGCTGAAACAAAATTAGTTAGTGTTTAGCTTCTTAAACTGAATTATTTGGTTTAGATTCTGTGATAAATTCAATTAATTTCTTGGTAATAGGAATCCTACATTAGCATTCTAATGAATTCACAGAACCACAAAATTACAGAAACATGACAATGCAGAAAGAAGCCATTCTGTGAAAGGTCTCCAAATGAGCATATCCCTTCTCTTTGTAATCCCATACATTCTTATAGAATTATAGAATCATAAAGGCCTATAGCACAGAAAAAGCCATTTGGTCCATCAAGTCTGCGAATGTCAAAAACAACTGCCTAACTATTCTCATGGCATTTTCGAGCAATTGGTCCAAAGCCTTGTGTGACTTAGCATAGAATCATAGAAGCTGAAAATGTGTTGCTGGAAAAGCGCAGCAGGTCAGGCAGCATCCAAGGAGCAGGAGAATCGATGTTTCGGGCATGAGCCCTTCTTCCTGATTAAGGTCTTACATGTGGCACTATACCAAACGAATTTTAGAATTCCTATATACCACATCATTGACATTGTCCCGATCAATCCATTATGTTACCTCATTAAAAACACTCCTGTAAATTATTAAACATGATTTTCAAGTAAGAAATCCATGCTGACTCTCCTTAATTAAGAAGGGCTTAATTAATTTGAAACGTCGATTCTCCTGCTCCTTGGATGCTGCCTGACCTGCTGCGCTTTTCCAGCAACACATTTTCAGCTTTGATCTCCAGCATCTGCAGTCCTCATTTTCTCCTCATTGAATCATAGAATCCTTGTAGTGTAGAAACAGGCCATTCAGCCCTTGAGCCCACACACCCTCTGAAGAGCATCCAATCCAGATACACTCCCATTCTCTATCCCTGTAAACCTACATTTCCCTTGGCTAATCCACCTAGCCTGCACTTCAGTGGACACTAAGGATAAATTAGCATCTTACCAATCTATTTAACCTGCACACGTTTGGACTGGGGGAGGAAACCGGAGCACAGGAGGAAACACACAGAGACACAGGAGCAAAGGAGAGAGATAGACCTTTAACTTTCCTCACAGTCTTACATGTGGCACTATACCAAACGAATTTTAGAATTCCTATATACCACATCATTGACATTGTCCCGATCAATCCATTATGTTACCTCATTAAAAACACTCCTGTAAATTATTAAACATGATTTTCAAGTAAGAAATCCATGCTGACTCTCCTTAATTAATCCACCTTTGTCTATGTTGTAATAATTATAATTAACCATATGCATATTGTTTTGGATACTACTGGACCAGGGGAAAGCTACAGCAGCCAGGTCTCTGGCACTGAGCCTGGCTTTGTGGCTCAGAGGTGAAGTGGGGAGAATAGGAGAGTGATAGTGATAGAGGTTTCAATGGTGAGAGGAACAGACAGGAGATTCTGTGGTTATGAACGAAACTGCCAGATGGTATGTTGCCTCCTAGGTGCCAGGATCGGGATGTCTTGGATTGAGTCGGCAGGATTCTTAATTGAGGGACAGCAGATGGTACACATCAATGCCAATGACAAGGGATGAGGACCTGAAAAGTGAATATAGGGAGTTAGGTTGAAAGCGAAAAGGCAGGGTGAGCAGAGTAATAATCTCAGGATTGCTACCAGTGCCATGGGATAGTGAGGCTGGGAACAGATAGTGAGTGCAGATGAACACATGGCTGCAGGGCTGGTGTAGGAGGGAGGGCTTCAGATATGTGGATCATTGAGATATCTTCTCAGGATGGTGCGACCTATTAAGAAGTATGGGTTGCACTTTGAATTGGAGGGTCACTAATATGCTGGATGGAAGGTTTGCTAGAGCTCTTTGGGAGGGTTGAAACTAATTTGGCAGGGTTGTGGGAACTGGAGCTACAGATCTGAGGATGGAGTGGCTAGTGAACAGTCAGATACAGTGTGCAGAGAGTCTGTGAGGAGGAATAGACAGTTGATAGGGTAATGTTGCAATCAGTGTGATGGGTTGAAGTGTGTCTATTTTAACATAAGAAGTATCAGGAATAAGATTGATGAACGTAGAGCATGAATCAGTACTTCGAACTGTGATATTGTGGCCATTATGGAGACTTGGATATCACAGGGGCAGGAATGGTTGTTCGGTGTTCCGGGGGTTAGATATTTCAAAAGGAATAGCGAGGGAATTAACAGAGGTCCCCGCTAATTAGGGACAGTATCACAGCTGCAGAAAGGGAGATCATCAAGGAGGTATATCTACAGAGTCAGTATTGGAGGAAGTTAGAAACAAGAAAGGAGCAGTCACTTTATTGGGAGCTTTCTTTCGAACCTTCAATAGCAACAGAGGCACAGAAGTGCAAATTGGGAGGAAGATTTTGGAAAGGTGCAGAAATAACAGGGTTGTTGTCATGGGTGACTTTAACTTCCCTAATGTTGATTGGAACCTCCTAAGTTCAAATATTTTGGATGGAGGAGAATTTTTCAGATGTGTCCAGGCAGGATTCCTGACTCAATATGTAGATAGGCTGACTAATGGTGTGACCATACTGGATTTGGTACTTAGCAATCAACTAGGCCAGGTGCCAGATCATGTGTTGGGAGAGCATTTCGGTGATAGTGATCCAGGTCCTTGGCCTTTACCATAGTCATGGAGAGGGATAGGAGCAGATGGTATATGAAAGGAATTAATTGGAGGAGAGGGAATTACAATGCTGTTAGGCAGGAACTAGGATGCCTAAATTGGGAACAGATGTTCTCAGAAAAATGCATGACAGAAATATGGAGGTTGTTTAGGGATCACTTGCTGATAATGCTGGATAGATTTGTCCCATTGAGGCAAGGAAGGGATGGTGGGGTGAAGGAACCTTGGGTGATAATGGATGAAAAACATCTAGCCAAGAGGAAGAAGGAAGCTTACTTAAGGTTGAGGAGGCAAAGATCAGACAGGGTTCTAGAGGTTTACAAGGTTGCCAGGAAGGAACTGAAGAATGGTCTTAGGAGAGCTAGAAGGGTGCAAGAAAAAGCTTTAGTGGGTAGGATTAAGGAAAACCCTAAAGCATTATACACATAAGTGAGGGACAAGAGTATGGCCAGAGTGAGGGCAGGGCCGATCAGGGCTAGTGGAGGGAACTTGTACCTGGATTCAGAGGAGGTGGGGGAGGTCCTTAATGAATACTTTGCTTCAGTATTCACTAGTGAGAGGGGCCTTGACATTTGTAAGGACAGCGTGAAACAGGCTGATATGCTTGAACAAGTTGATGTTAAGAAGGAGGATGTGCTGAAAGTTTGAAAAACATGAGCATAGATAAGACACCTGGGTTAGATGGGATATGCCTAAGTTTACTACAGGAAGTGAGGGAAGAGATTGCTGCACCTTGGGTGATGATCTTTGCATCCTCACTGTCTATTGGAGTAGTGCCAGATGACTGAGGGTGGCAAACATTATTCCTTGGTTCAAGAAAGGGATTAGGGATAATCCTGGGAATTACAGATCAGTCAGTCTTACGTCTGTGGTGGGCAAATTATTGGAGAGGACTCTTAGAGACAGAATTTATGATCACTTGGAAAAGGATAGTTTGATTAGAGATAGTCAACATGGTTTTGTGAGGGATCGATCATGCCTCACAAGCCTTATTAAATTCTTTGAGGATGTGACAAAACACATTGATGCAGGTAGAACAGTGGACGTGGTGTATATGAATTTTAGCAAGGCATTTGATAAGGCTCCTCATGGTAGGCTCATTCAGAAAGTAAGGAGGCATGGGATACAAGGAAATTTGGCAGCTTGGATACAAAACTGGCTGGATCATAGAAGACAGAGGGTGGTGGTAGATGGAAAGTATTCAGCCTGGAGCTTGGTGACAAGTGGTATTCCACAGAGATTTGTTCTGGGTCCTCTGCTCTTTATGATCTTTATAAATGATTTGGATGAGGAAGTGGAAGTGTAGATTAGCAAGTTGCCAATGACGTGAATGTTGGTGGAGCTGTGGATAGTGTGAAGGGCTGTTGTAGTTTGCAGTGGGACATTGACAATATGCAGAACAGGGCTGAGAAGTTGCAGATGGAGTTCAAACTGGAAAAGTGTGAAGTGATTCATTTTGAAAGTTTGAATTTGAATGCAGAATGCAGGGTTAAAGGCAGGATTCTTGGCAATGTAGAGGAACAGAGGGATCTTGGGGTCCATGTCCATAGATCCCTTAAAGTTGCCACCCAAGTTAGTAGGGCTGTTAAGAAGGCATATGGTGTGTAGGCTTTCATCAGCAGGGGATTGAGTTTAATAGCCGTGAGGTAATGCTGAAGCACTATACAACACTGGTTAGACCACACTTGGAATATTGTGTTCAGTTCTGGTCACCTCACTACAGGTAGGATGTGGAAGCTTTAGAAATGGTGCAGGGGAGATTTACCAGAATGTTGCCTCGACTGGAGGGCATATCTCACTGGAATGAAGAAGGATGAGAGGTGACTTAATAGAGCTGTACAAGATGATGAGAGGTATAGATAGAGAGAATAGTCAGAGACTTTTTCCCTGGGCAGAAATGGCTATCACAAGGGGACATAATTTTAAGGTGATTGGAGGAAGATTTAGGGGCAATGTCAGAAGTAGGTTCTTTAATAGAGAGTGGTGGGTGTGTGGAATGCACTGCCAGCGGTGGTAGTAGAGTCAAATGCATTAGGGACATTTAAGCGACTCTTGGATAGGCACATGAATGATAGTAAAATGAAGGGTATGTCGGTTAGTTTGATCTTACAGTAGGATAAAAGGTCAGCACAACATCAAGGCTGAAGGGCCTGTGCAATGCTGTGCTGTTGTATGTTCTAATCTTTATTGTATAATGAGGAAGGAATACGACTCTTGGATAGGCACATGAATGATAGTAAAATGAAGTTTGATCTTACAGTAGGATAAAAGGTCAGCACAATATCAAGGCTGAAGGGCCTGTGCAATGCTGTGCTGTTGTATGTTCTAATCTTTATTGTATAATGAGGAAGGAATAATTGACCTCCTAGTTGTGCACAGGTCTTTATGGAAAAGTGACTACAACAGGATAGAATTGTTCATTAAGATGAAGAGTGATATCTTTCTTTCCAAGACAAAGGTTCTGAATTTAAATCAAGGAAATTCCGATGAGGTATGATAAATTGTGGAGTGTTCCTTAAAGGAATGAAGGTAGATAGACAGTGGCAAACACTTAAAGAATACATGAGCAAACTGCAAAATTTATTCATTCTAGACTGGCATATTTGGGAAAAGGGAAACATAGCTAACAAGGGAAATTAGGGATAGTGTTACATCCAAGGAAGAGGCTTATAAATTGCTCAAAAGAATGATGGAATGTTGGTGATCATTGTGAGAGGATTCGAGTACAGGAGCAGGGATGTCTTGCTGCAACTTTACAAGGCTTTGGTAAGACCACATCTGGAGTATTGTGTGAAGTTTTGGTCTCCATACTTGGTTGTTCTGGCTGTTGAGGGAATACAAAGCAGGTTTACTCAATTGATTCCTGGGTTGGTGGGATTGGTGTAGAGGGAAAGACTGGATTAGCAAGGACTATATTCACTAGATTTTAGAAGAAATAGGGGGATCTCATAGAAACTGATAAGATTCCAACAAAAGGGTAAATGTAGGAAGGATGGACAGTACAACTTTGATTATCCGAACGAGACAGCCGGGGAGTATTTTGCTCAGATCATTCATCGTTCAGAAAACTCTGATTGTAAACAAGTGATAATTTATGAGTGCCTGTTATCTGAACATTTCTCGGCTATCTGGCAATGCATCCCATAATGCTGTTTAATTGATAGTTGAATGCTGAGTTGCCTAGTGTTGTTTTTTACGGGACCTTGAGATCTTGTTCAGATAATCCGAAATTCGGATAATTGAGGTTGTACTGCACATGATGACTGGTGAATCCAGAACTAGGAATCACATTCTGAGGATAAGAGTTAAGCTTCTTCTTACTGACATGAGAAGAAATTTCTTCATCCAGACAGTGGTGAATCTGTGGAATTCTTTACCAAAGGAAACTGTTAGGCCAAAATATTGAAGATTTTCAAGAAAGGTATCAATATAGTTCTTATAACTAAAGGGATTCAAGGATATGGGACGAAAGCAGGAACTGGGTACCGAGTTGAATGAATAGTCAGGATTCATATTGAATGGTATCCAGGCTTGAATAGCTGAATGACCTGCCCGTGTTCCTGTATTTTATATTTCTACGTTTCTCCAAATTTTATATTGAATTATAGCTTCTAAGGTGGAAACTGAGAACTGAAACAAACAGAGTTATTATATCTGGTTTGTTACCTGTGCCACGTGATAGCGAGGCAAGGACTAGGGAGAGATATCAGAAATAAGGTAGGTGTGCTTGCAGCATGGATAGGTACCTGGGACTTCGAAGTTGTGGCCATTTCGGAGACATGGATAGAGCAGGCTGAGGAATGGATGTTGCATTAAGAACAGGCAAGGTGGTAAAAGAGGGAGAGGCGTGGACTTGTTAGTAAAGGATAATATAACAGTGGCTGAAAGAACTTTTGACAAGGACTCGTCTACTGAGGTAGTGTGGGCTGAGGTTAAAAACAGGAGAGGAGAGGTCACACTGCTTGGAGTTTTTTATAGGCCTCCGTAGAGTTCCAGGGAGGTGGAAGAGAGGATTAGCAAAATTATTCTGGACAGGAGTGAAAGGAACAGGGTGGTCATTATGGGGGACTTTAACTTCTCCATCATTGCCTGGAAATGCTATAACTCTAGTACGTCGGATGGATCAGTTTTTGCCCAATGTGTACAGGAGGGTTTCCAGACACTGTATGTCAAAGGGAGGGGAGGGGAGGCCACACTGGATCTGGTGCTTGGTAATGAACCAGGCCAGGTGTTTGATTTAGTTGTAGGTGAGCACTTTAGAGAGAGTGACCATAATTCAGTTACGTTTAGTTTAGCGATGGAAAGGGATAGATACGTGCAACAGGTCAAGAGTTATCGATTGGCCAAGGTCAATTATAATACGATTAGGCAAGAATCAGGATGCATAAAATGGGGTAGCAAAATGCAGGGAATGCAGATAATGGAAATGTGGAGCTTATTTAAGGAACAGCTATTGCGTGTCCTTGATAGGTATGTCCCTGTCAAGCAGGGAGGAAGCAGTAAGGTAAGGGAACCGTGGTTTACTACAGAAAATGCATCTCTTGTTAAGCAGAAGAAGGAGGCTTATGTGTTGATGAGGCAAGATAGTTCAGATGAGGCGATGGAGAGTTACAGATCAGCTAGGAAGGATTTAACGAGAGAGTTAAAAAGAGCAAAGAAAGGACACGAGCTGTCTTTAGCAAATAGAATAAAGGAGAACCCTAAAGCTTTCTATAGGTATGTGAGGAATAAGAGGATGACTAGGGTAGGAATAGGGCCAGTCAATGACAGAGGTGGGAAGTTGAGTGTGGACCCTGTGGAGATCAGAGAGGTACTAAATGAACATTTCGCATTGGCTTTCACTCAGGCAAAGGAGAATATTGTAGGAGAAGAATGAGGTATGAGATGTTAAACTAGAAAGGATCGAGGTTAGTTACGATCAGGTATTATTAACTCTAGAAGGAGTGAAAGTAGACAAGTCCACTGTACCAGATGGGATCTATCTGAGGATTCTCTGGGAAGCTAGGGAGGAGATAGCAGAGCTGTTGGCTTTGATATTTGAGTCATCATTGTCTACAGGTTTAGTACCAGAGGACTGGAAGATTGCAAATGTTATGCCCTTGTTCAAGAAGAGCAGGATAGATGATCCAGGTAATTATAGACCAATGAGCTTTACTTCTGTTGTCGGAAAGCTTTTGGAAAGGATTATAAGAGATGAGATTTATAATCATCTAGCAAGCAACAATTTGATTTCAGATAGTCAACATGGTTTCGTCAAGGGCAGGTCGTGCCTCACAAATCTCATTGAATTTTTTGAGAAGGTGACCAAGCATGTCGATGAAGGTAGAGCAGCTGATGTGGTATACATGGACTTCAGTAAAGACTTTGATAAGGTTCCACATGATAGGCTGTTAGAGAAAATGCAGGGGCATGGGATTGAGGGTAATTTAGCAGTTTGGATTAGAAACTAGCTTTCTGAAAGAAAGCAGCGAGTGGTGGTTGATGGAAAATATTCAGCCTGGAGTCCGGTTACTAGTGGTGTGCCACAAGGATCTGTTTTGGAACCATTACTGTTTGTCATTTTTATAAATGACTTAGATGCAGGCATAGATGGATGGATTAGTAAATTTGCAGATGACACTAAAGTTGGTGGAGTAGTGGACAGTTTAGAAGAATGTTACAGATTGCAGGAGGACTTGGATAAACTGCAGGACTGGATTGAGAGGTGGCAAATGGAGTTCAATGCAGCTAAATGTGAGGTAATACACTTTGGGAAGAATAACAGGAAGGCAGAGTACTGGGTTAATGGAAAGATTCTTGGTAGTGTGGATGTGCAGAGGGATCTTGGAGTCCATGTACATAGATCCCTGAAAGTTGCTGCCCAGGTTGATTGTGCTGTTAAGAAGGTATACAGTGTGTTAGGTTTCACTTGGCGAGGGATTGAGTTCTGGAGCCCCAATATTATGCTGCAACTACACAAAACGTTGGTGCGGCCACACTTGGAATATTGTGTACAGTTCTGGTCGCCATATTTCGGGAAGGATGTGGAAGCATTGGAAAAGGTGCAGAGGAGATTTACGAGGATGTTGCCTAGTATGGAGGGAAGGTCTTATGAGGAAAGGCTGAGAGACTTGGGAATGTTCTCATTGCAAAGAAGAAGGCTAAGAGGGGATTTGATAGAGACATACAAGATGATCAGAAGGGTAGACAGTGAAAGCCTTTTTCCTAGGATGATGACATCAACTTGTATGAGGGGGCATAACTACAATTTGAGGGGTGATAGATTTAAGACAAATGTCAGAGGCAGGTTCTTTACTCAGAGAGTGGTAAGAGAGCAGAATGCCCTACCTGCCAATGTAGTCAACTCAGCCACATTAGGGAGATTTAAGCAATCCTTGAATGACCACGTGGATGATGATGAGATAGTGTAGGGGACGAGCTGAGAATAGTTCACGGGTCGGCGCAACATCGAGGGCCGAAGAACCTGTTCTACGCTGTATTGTTCTATGTTCTATGTTCTATGTTTTAAAAGCTTTCAAACCACTGAAGTTAAACTGATTGCTCTGTAATTGCTTAGCTTCATTTTTGTTGTCTGCTCAGTTTCCCTCTCCAAATTAAAGCATGCCTGTAAATCATTTAAACTTCTCAATTATTAGGATGCTCTGAATAGTGAACAAATCTTTTCAAGTTAAGAGTCATATAGATTGCTCCCTGTTTTACAAGATTACAACAAAGAGACATTTATGTCACTGCTTCTTCTGAGATTCAGGGGAGACCAGACAAACCTATGCCATCAAACACTACCAGCCTGCTCTGAAGTTGCCACTGGACCATAGTCCAGAGAAATTCCCACTAATGCCATGAGAAACTTGATATCCTTTTCTGCTCCGTGGGTCACCATCTTCACTTTTCTGCCTCACACACACCTAAACAGTGCCACTGCACTTGCTCCCAACATGGTCAATCGCCCTCTCTACGTACAGCATCTTCCTTCACTTGCTCTCACCCACACCATCCACCTACCCACACTCATAACTCTGCCCTCTGTGCAATCTATCCACTTATTCAAGACTCCTCAGTACTTCTTCCATCTCTGCATCAACACTAATGGCTGTGCCAGCCATTTTAACACTGTCAATCCCTCCCTTTCTCTCATTCCAAGAGAAAACAGTCTACAGTAGGGCAGAGAGAGCCAATATAAGTGTTGAGGTACTTACAACTCATCTCTTCACCCTCCATTAGGAGAGGACTGTGAGTTCTCAGGTGGTGATTCTAAAATCGGAGTCAAAAAGGGTGGCGCTGGAAAAGCAAAGCAGGTCAGGCAGCATCCGAGATGCAAGAGAGTCGATGTTTCGTACATAAGCCCTTCACCATGAATCCCTTTCTGATGAAGGGCTTTTGCCCAAAATATCAACTTTCCTGTTCCTCGGATGCTGCCTGACCTGCTGTGCTTTTCCAGCACTACACCTTTTGACTCTGATCTCCAGCAACTGGAGTCCTCACTTTCTCATGTGATTTTGAAATTTCCATTTCCCAGCAACCAAGTCAGAATCATTGGTCAATGATATGCTGCTCTCCTATTACCATCACTGTGAATATATTCCTAGCATGTCTGAACTTCTCTTCCATTTTACAATTCTCTTTTTTATCTCCTGCAGGTACAAGTGGCACATCCAGCATGGGAATTTGTGTTGCATACGTTTCGTCCCCTGTATAGGTGACATCCTCAGTGCTTGGGAGCCTCCTGTGAAGCGCTTCTGTGATGTTTCCTCCGGCATTTATAGTGGTTTGAATCTGCCGCTTCCGGTTGTCAGTTCCAGCTGTCCGTTCCCTGGCTGTTCTTTGAGAACAGCCAGGGAATTCCTAGAGGCATGGCACTCATCCACAGATTCAATCAATAAGCACATCGACCTGGACCCAATATACCGACCACTGCAGCGGACAGCTGGAACTGACAACAGGAAGCGGCAGATTCAAACCACTATAAATGCCAGAGGAAACATCACAGAAGCGCTTCACAGGAGGCTCCCAAGCACTGAGGATGTCACCTAGACAGGGGACAAAATGTCTGCAACACAAATTCCCAGCTCGGCGAACAGAACCACAGCAACGAGCACCCAAGCTAGAAATCTTCTCACAAACTTTGAACAGCCAGCATTTTGTGATAACAGACTTCCTTCACCTGTACTTTGTGAGTGTCTGTTTCGTGCCTTTGCTCTTTGAAGAGCCTTGAATCAAATGAAAGTCAACACTCCTCCCTGACAGTCTGAAAAGCATACTCTGCCCACTGTGGGTATTGGGGCAGCCATTTTAATTTCCATTGTCTCCTTGCAAATTGGATGAGAATGGAAGGAAACTATGATTGCACTTCATGGTGTGAGTCAGAGGTTCAGCTCCCAATCTGGGTGACACCTCCCACTGGAAAATCTTCATATTCCCTTCTTGATTGCCCTGCCTGTTAACCCCAGTGCTTTTAATCTTCCCAATATTCCAATCCAATCCATTTATTTAACCGTACTGTTCCCCTATTAAAACCAAGTGATGCTGACTGTTGACGAATCACCTCCTCTCCTGATACCCCTTTCCCTTCTACGTACATTCCCCTTTTACTTATATGTTGAATTGCTTGCTATCACAATTGTCATCCCTTCTGCATCCCAGCACACTGCCTCCAATTCCCACAACTAGGTTCCTCAACTTCCCTCCTGCAGTGGTCCTCATTGTGCAGGTATGATGTTGAGTAGCATGGTGCCATACAGCAACATGTCCACCCCTTGATTACTCACTGTGAATGACAATGACAAGCTTCTAGCTTTGCATCTGCACTAAAAGACAATGCAAGACAAAAGGATTGTGAGTCTTTAAACTTAGACTGAAGAGACAAAATACAAAATTGCTAGGCAGAGATGCTTTGAACAGCAAAGTAGGTGGAAAGTGAGTGAGCACTAAGAAAGCAAGTGGGGAGTCCTGAGATAGAGCTTGGTCCAATCCATGAGATGGGTACTTGTCTCGGCATGCAAAATATCCTGGCAGTAGCATTTCTATGAATAAGTGCCAATGTATGTCAAACTGCAGCATTGTAGTGGAGATGATGTGGTGAGACTGGCATGTGTCTGATGGCAATCTCCATGAACGGGAGTGTGGGCTTCTGCTACCCATACGGCATCAATTTGGTGATTGCTGTTCAAGATGGAAGCCTGGAGGAGGTCATGCAAATTGGAGTCATCTATCTTCTGGAGACAACTGACTGTGTGGAGTTTGCATATTCTCTCTGTATCTGCATGGGTTTCCCCTGGGTGCTCTGGTTTCCTCCCACAATCCAAAGATGTGCAGTTCGGTGAATTGGCCATGTTAAATTGTCCATAGTGTTCAGGGATGTATAGGTTAGCTGTATTAGTCAGGGGTAAATATAGGATAATAGGGTAGGGGAATGGGTGTGGGTGGGTTAATCTTCGGAGGGTTATTGTGGACCTGTTGGGCCGAAGGGCTTGTTTCCACATGTAGGGCTTCTATTCTACTCTATTAGTTAACTCCTCTGACCTTCATGTCAGGAATTTTCAGTGCCGAGTTTCTTTCTGGTTTACTGGGGAATGGGAAAGAGTGTATGACTGAGCTGAAATTCAGTACTAATGAGATTTTAATGCACTCAAATAGGCTTCTCCCCACTCCTAACCTGATTGATGAATCAGACCTCTTTTCTTGATATTGATAATCTCACTTTTTCAATCTTGCCATATTTTCCCAACTGACTCATCCTTACCCAGGCCATTCAGTGGCTGGCCAATATCTGTCCATGCATTCTTAGTGTTTGAGATACACAAAATAAACCTTTTTTTACTTCCACTTTAATACACAAGTATATTAGGAAGAGGAGGAGGAGGAGGAGGCCATTAAAACTTGCAAGTCTGCTGTGCCATTTTAGAATCCAGATAACCAGGCAGTATTAGATAGAACACCTACAAGTTTGTATTCACAGAGACATGCGTTGCACTTCATATAATCCTCAGCCAACAACCTTTCAAAGATAAGACATAACCATCACCTAAATACATCACATACCCAAATAAAAGCCAACTGATAAAAGGGCTAATGTCCCTATCTATGAACTAGGGTTCAAGTTCCAACTGCTCCAGAGATGTATAATAATGTCTCTGAGCAGGAGGATTAGGAAAAAAATACAGATATTTTCTGAATTTGCTGATGACACAACGTTAGGTAGAGGAGCTGAAACAATCACAGAGATTTTTGGAGAAACTCAGCAGGTCTGACAGCATCTGTTGGGAGAGAAATAGTAAAACCTTACTGATAAATAAATAAGATACAGGGGACTCATGTAGGGCCATTCCTCTGAATTGGTAAGCTCAGTTTGCTGGATGGTTGGTTTGTGATGCAGAGTAATGCCAACAGTGTGGGTTCAATTTCTACACTAGCTAAGGTTAGTATAAAGGCTCCTCCTTGTCATCCTTTTACCCTCACCTGAGGCATAGTGACCCTTAGGTTAAAGCACCATAAGTCATCTCTCTCTAGTGAGAGAATGGAATGATGACAACTTTACCTTAGTTTTAACCTCTGTGCCTAGAGTTCTGGGTTCAAGTCCCACCTGAAATACTTAATAATATCTCTATACAGGTTGATTAGAGAATATGGAAACAATTAAGATTGTGGCTGGTTTTCCATCTTAATTCCACTTTCCTATCCTGTCCTATATACTTTCATGTCCTTACCCTAAAAATACAAAGGGCATTGACTTTCCTTTGCCTTTTACACAAATAGCAGTTTTAGAATAAGAGGCTGGATTGTGTGATAATTTGCACAGATTTGTAAAAAGGCTAGAGTTTTTTTAGGAGAAAGTGAGGACTGCAAATGCTGGAGATCAGAATTGGGAGTGTGGTGCTGGAACAACACAGCTGGTCAGACAGCATCCGAGCAGCAGAAGAATTGATGTTTTGGGCACATGCCCTTCATCAGGAAGAGATTTTTCAGAGAGATGTTTTTACACTTGATGAGCACGAACAAATTGGAAAAAAAACCTCTTAAAAGATAGACCATAAGATAGAGGAGTAGAATTAGACCATTCAGCCCATCGATTCTGTTCTGCCATTCGTTTATATTGATATGTTTCTCAACCCCAATATTCTGCCTTCTCCCTGTAATCCTTGATCTTCTTACTAATGAAGAACCTTTTTATCTCTGTCTTAAAGACATTCAATGACTTGGCCTCCACAGCCTTATGTAGCATTGAATTCCAGAGTTTCATCACGCTTTGACTGAAGAAATTCCTCAGCTCAGTTCTAAATGGCCAGTCCTTCACTTTGAGGCTGTACCCTCACGTCCTAATCTCTTCTACTAGTGGAAACATCTTCTTTATGTCCATGCTACAAGTATTCTACAAGTTTTAATCACATCTGCCGTCTTTTTTCTAAACTCCATCAAGTACAGACACAGAGTTCTCAACCGCTCCTCATAATTCAAGCATTTCAGCTCCAACAGCATTCTTGCAGACCTCTTCTTGACCCCTTCCAAGGTCAGCACATCTTTCCTGAGGTACTCACAATATTCTCAATATGGACTGACCTGAGCCTTATACAGCCTAAGCAGTAGACCCCTGCCAACTGAACCTGCATGTTAACCTGAACTAGGACTCCTTATGCTTCAGATTTCCAAACCCTTTTCCCCTTTAGAAAACAGACAGACATAGGCACTTGCACATGTTACCTTCTATTTTAAATAGACCATTGGCCTGGGTGAGGGAATAGAGGAAGTCTGCAGCTCATGTGATAGTCTTTCTCTTGGCAATATACTTACATAGTGTTTATGGAGCTCTACAATAATGAGATTGCACTGCAAGACATTTGCATTACATTTTGTAGTGTAGTGACATCTGCTTTCCTGGCAATTAGCAGCATCCTAGGAAGGCTTTGGTTTCAGATTCACTTGGGACCCTGCCTACATCTCATTAAAGCTGAGACCGGGTCTTTCCATGGTGTGCTCATGAAAATTAGATTTCTTATTGACATAAACCCTGGATATTCAACTGGCTGAGGAATTTGAGAATTGTTGTGGGGGATAAAAAAATCTTTCCATCACTAAGCTGATGCTACCCATAGTAATAAGGCCATCTGCTCTGTGAAAAGATCATATCCTGCCAACTGAGCACCACTGATATTGGATCTTCCTTTTCACCCAATGTAACAGCTGAAGGTGACTTCATGGAGAGATGAGTGGAGTTTCACTGCAGTGGGAACTAAGACAAAGGGAAGAAATTGAATAGGCAAAGTTATGGATAAGAATAAGAGTAGAAAAACAAAATTAAATGTGAAGTGTCACAATTGTTTCAAATTTAGCAAGCTTCATATTCTGTTAACAATATACACATTTGCTGACTTACAGCATTTTATCAGCTATGCTGTCATTTTACCAAGAAATCCTACCAATAAACTGCTGCCAGCCAAAAACGTTGAGAATACATAAAACTGAATGCCATGAAAGCTTGTATTGAGCTCTTATTTGTGCTTTGTGTGTTGTATGGTGGATTCCATATTAGGTTGCAGCTGGAGGAAACTGTACAATATCTTGTCATTCATCCTGATAAATGCTAATAGCCTTAAATAGAAGCAATAGTTGGAGGATAGTGGGAAAACTGTTTTCTCCAGCTTGGCTGCCACTCTAAGAAATATTTTTCAGCAATTCATTGTGAATTTGAATTTTTTTTTCAGAGTCCAAGAGAATGGCATTTCCAAGGGTTAAGTTCTTGTGGAGGTTTTGCAGTTGGTATCCTGTATAGACTCCAGTGAACACAGATGTTGATGTGCAGTTCAGATAATGCTGCCTCTGTGATTCTCACATGACGCAGAAGGCAACCTCAAGTACTAACATCCCATTTTGTACCATTGTATTTAGATTTTTTTTAAGAGAGGTGAAACCTAACCAAATGTCTCCAATACTGTAAAGACAGCCACTAGTGGAGCATACTCAATGAGCCAATAAGTCTTTAATCTTTTGCATTATATTGGACTTGGGAATGTACTATGTATATTTTCTTGAAGAAGTGGCTTTCCATCTTGCTATTGACCAAAGTGACCTTGAAGTACAAATGTGAATACCAACACAGCTGTTCATAGATCAATAAATAATAATGTTTAGATTAGATTAGATTAGATTACTTACAGTGTGGAAACAGGCCATTCGGCCCAACAAGTCCACACCGCCCCGCCGAAGCGCAACCAACCCATACCCCTACATTTACCCCTTACCTAACACTACGGGCAATTTAGCATGGCCAATTCACCTGACCTGCACATCTTTGGACTGTGGGAGGAAACCGGAGCACCCGGAGGAAACCCACGCAGACACGGGGAGAACGTGCAAACTCCACACAGTCAGTTGCCTAAGGCGGGAATTGAACCCGGGTCTCTGGCGCTGCGAGGCAGCAGTGCTAACCACTGTGCCACCGTGCCGCCCACAAATGTATTCAAATGTAAACTTCATTCAGAAGCACTTGCTCCACCTTAATATTTGTTCCCCGAAGAAAAATTGATTACATCATCAAAAGGTGCTCTAGATCCAAATTGAAAGTTGCACGTTAATGTATAAAAATCAGCATGCTTCTTTTTAAAGAGCTGATTACCACACACATAAAAGAAATTTATGAAAGATTTCATTGCAGTTTAGTTTTTTTGCATAAATTACAGTGTTGTAGCCAAGTGTTGAATCCCAGCTACTAGAGAATTATTATTGAAAACCAGTTTTAAGATAATAGTGAGAAATAGTGATTTGCGATTTTTAGAAGTTTGCAAGATAAATTGCTTGACTTTCGCTCACACTTCTTACAACCCACTATAACTTGGATTAACTTCAGAAAACTGACATAAACATTTTTTTCACGAATTTAAAGAAATAACGTACTAATCTGTATTCCAATATTTTTATTTTTACTAAATTTCCCTCCTTAGATATCAATCTATGTGGGAAAAAAGAACAGTTTATAATATTAATGCTGACTGGTAAAATGCTAAAGATTTTAGCTCATTTTATAGGATGTGAAATGCCAATGATGCCCCATTGTACTTTGAAATGGAATTTGAAAGCTTTTTAAGTGAGGAACAGGCATTAAGGAGCGAAACATTCGTATGCTTTTTGGATGCAAATTATCTACAAAACTTTCCTTTGGTACTTCTAGTAGTAACTTCATAAATCCACATGTACTTGCTTCCTACACATTGGCCAGTGGAGATAAACTGTCATTAGTTTACCCTCTCAAATTCCTGAAAAGAACCCCAATGAGAAAACAGAGGGTGGTGGTAGATGGTTGTTTATCATACTGGAGACCTGTGACCAGTGGAGTGCCACAAGGATCGGTGTTGGTTCACTACTTTTTGTCATTTACTTAAATGATTTGGATGTGAGCATAAGAGGTACAGTTAGTAAGTTTGCAGATGACACCAAAATTGGAGGTGTAGTGGACAGCGAAGAAGGTTAACACAGATTACAACAGGATCTTGACCAGATGGGCCAATGGGCTGAGAAGTAGCAGATGGAGTTTAATTTAGATAAATGCGAGGTGCTGCATTTTCGGAAAGCAAATCTTAGTAGGACTTATACACTTAATGGGAATGTCTGAGGGAGTGTTGCTGAACAAAGAGACCTTGGAGTCCAAGTTCATAGCACCTTGAAAGTGGAGTTGCAAGTAGATAGGATAGTGAAGAAGGCATTTGACATGCTTTCCTTTATCAGTCAGAGTATTGAGTACAGGAGTTGGGAAGTCATGTTGTGGCTGTATAGGACATTGGTTAGGCCACTGTTGGAACATTGCGTGCAATTCTGGTCTCCTTCCTATCGGAAAGATGTTGTGAAATTTGAAAGGGTTCAGAAAAAATTTACAAGGATGTTGCCAAGGTTGGAGGATTTGACCTATAGGGAGAGGCTGAACAGGCTGGGGCTGTTTTCCCTGGAGCATCGAAGGTTGAGGGGTGATCTTATAGAGGTTTAGAAAATCATGAGGGGCATGGCTAGGATAAATAGGCAGTCTTTTCCTGGGGTTGGGTAGTCCAGAACTAGAGGGCATAGGTTTAGGGTGAGAGGGAAAGATATAAAAGAGACCTAAGGGGCAACATTTTCACACAGAGGGTGGTACGTGTATGGAATGGGCTTCCAGAGGAAGTGGTGGAGGCTGGTACAATTGCAAGATTTAAAAGGCATTGGAATGGGTATATGAATAGGAAGAGTTTGGAGGGATTTGGGCTGGGTGCTGGCAGGTGGGACTAGATTGGGTTGGGATATCTGGTCGGCATGGACGGGTTGGACCGAAGAGTCTGTTTCCATGCTGTACATCTCTATGACTCTATGTCTCCCATAATCTTCTTGTGCTGTTGAGCGTGGCCATGTTTTCTCAATTTTGTCATTATAACTAATATTAGTCATCTCAGATATTATCCTCATGAACGTATGCTGCACATTTAACTCCACGATTCTTTCCACAATAAAGTTTCAATAACCAAACGAAGAAAAACATTTATTTAGTGCTGAGCAAGACCACTAGGTATCTCAAAATAATTTACAGTCAATTAGGTCTTTTAAAGTATTGCAATGTGTAGTGATTGTGCAAAGGTCAGACATGTGGACCTTATAGAATATGATTTCCTTGACTGGACTAGATTAACAGTCCCAATCAGGGACCACTCGCTTATAGATAAAAACACACTGACACTCTTAGAGCTGGCTCTGAGGGAACTGGGTCAGTGTCAAGGAATTTCACATGGAAATAAAGGGTGACTTAGTGACAGTATACCGGCCTCTGTGGAGTTATTTCAGTGGTGACAAGAATAAAGCATGTTCTTGAAGAAATTCGCTTGCAATAGTTGTCTTTAAGTTGGGGTAAACATTTCTGGCATCGTGCTATTAGTTGGGAAGCTTGACTCATTTGGTTCTGCCCATTGAAGACTGGGTCCAGTAAGTGGAAAGAATGCATTATTTTTTCTGCGTAAATGACATTGAGCCAGTTGAAAGGAAATGAGTAGTTCTCCAGGCAGTTTATGGACTTGCAGCTTTTTTAGGTATTAGGAGTTTACCTTTCCCTGAGACACCACATACTAAAACCTTTCAAGAGTTGATGGATTTATTTAAGAAATATGATAACACCAAATTGCCATTAATTCTGAAATGCTATCAGTTTTACTCAGCAATTCAAGAACCAGAGTACTCTGTATTAGGATTTTTGACTGGTTTAAGATGACTGGCAGAGGCATGTGACTTTGGTTTAACCCTGAATGAGATGCAGAGAGATTGTTTGGTTGGTATGTGGGATTAATGATGTAACCATACAAATGCAAATTAGCTGAAGCCCAACTGGAATTCAAACAAACACTACAACTGGTTTTGTCATTGGGAAATGCAGCAAGTGGAGCTTATGAGGTGCAGAGTATTCCGATGGAAGTAAACACCCTTGCCAGTCTGACTGAACTTGGAGAACACCACTTGAGTGCAGGCAATTGCATAGCTGCACTCAGGACATATCCTGAACAAAGGGACTCTAGGTCAGCCCACAGCAAAACCTCAAAATAAAGCCAAACCAAACAGTTAACATTTTCTTCATGATCTGGACCAACAAGCCATTGTAGTTGTTACTAGTGTGCAGACTCGAGACAGCAAAAAAGTACCATTAGACCTAAACTGGGTAAGAGAACTCATAGGAGAAAGTGAGGTCTGCAGATGCTGGAGATCAGAGCTGAAAATGTGTTGCTGAAAAAGCGCAGCAGGTCAGGCAGCATCCAAGGAGCAGGAGAATCGATGTTTCGGGCATAAGCCCTTCTTCAAGAATCCATTTCAACTGTGAGGCGAAATGGATTGAAGAAGGGCTTATGCCCGAAACATCGATTCTCCTGTTCCCTGGATGCTGCCTGACCTGCTGCGCTTTTCCAGCAACACATTTTCAGCTAAGAGAACTCATAGCAGATCAGGCAGCATCCAAGGAGCAGGAGAATCGATGTTTCGGGCATGAGCCCTTCTTCAGGTTCCTGAAGAAGGGCTCATGCCCGAAATGTCGATTCTCCTGCTCCTTGGATGCTGCCTGACCTGCTGCGTTTTTCCAGCAACACATTTTCAGCTCTGATCTCCAGCATCTGCAGCCCTCACTTTTCCCCCTAAGAGAACTCATAGATCAGTATCCAGGAGAATGCACAACCTGGAAAGTCAACCAACATCTGGTTTAGAACAGTTATGTTGCTTAGCAATATCCAAATCAGAACGAATCAAAATAAATGCCTGGTTAAATGGTCATCAGGTTCTAATGGAGGTTGCTGCTGGCGTGATTGTTTCAGTGATTGCAATACCAATTTTTAACAAAGCATGCTCTGCACTCCAACCCTAAAAATTGCACAAACCCCTGGCCAGACTGAGAACCTATACCGGAGGAGCTTTATAGATTAAGGGTACAACTCTGGTTCCACTCTCTTATGAGAAGCAGCTGGTTCACTTACCACTGATTGTAGTGAAAGGCTCAGACTGAAACTGTGAGGCAAAAAAATTCACCTAGATTGGCTCAACATTTTTCGATTAGAAATTGCTGCCAGAGTGAAGTTCTAATTAAATACCTGAAGGGTTTTCAGGAAGGTACAGTGACTATCAGAGGAGCAAAGACCACCTTGCATGTTGACCAGGAAGCAATTCCACCATTCTGCAAGGTCCGCCCAGTGCCTTTTGCCTCATGCAAAAATAGAGGCAGAAATCAAGAAGCTGGAAAATGATTAGATTAGATTACTTACAGTGTGGAAACAGGCCCTTCGGCCCAACAAGTCCATACCGCCCCGCCGAAGCGCAACCCACCCATACGCCTATATGTACCCCTTACCTAACACTACAGGCAATTTAGCATGGCCAATTCACCTGACCTGCACATCTTTGGACTGTGGGAGGAAACCGGGGCACCCGGAGGAAACCCACGCAGACACGGGGAGAACGTGCAAACTCCACACAGTCAGTCGCCTGAGGCGGGAATTGAACCCGGGTCTCTGGCGCTGTGAGGCAGCAGTGCTAACCACTGTGCCACTGTGCCACCGTGCCGCCCACAGCATCCTCAAACCAGTGGAATCCTCAAACCAGTCTAGTGGAATGGGCAGCACCAGTCTGAGTGACTGTGAAGCCCAACTGATCGGTTCACCTTTGTGAGGATTTTAAACAAACAATGAACTGTTTTTCTCAGTTGGATAAATACTTATCCCTCGCACAGAGGATTTATACACAAAGCTGCCAGGGAGTCGCCCTTCACCAAGCTTGACATGAGCCATGCATACTTTCATTTACAGTTAGATAAGGATTCCTAGAAGTATACTACAATTATTACCCATGAGGATTTGTATCAATATACAAAACATTTAGGATATCATGAGTCCGTGCAACTTTTCAGTGGCATGGGCTTTCAAGGGCGTCATGGTGGCTCAGCGATTAGTACTGCTGCCTCACTGCCCTAGGAACCCGGGTTTAATTCCAGCCTCGGGTGACTGTCTGTTTGCACATTCGCCCCTTGTCTGCATGGGTTTCTTCTGGATGCTCCAGTTTCATCCCACAATCCAAAGATGTGTGGGTTAGGTGAATTGGTCATGCTAAATTGCCCATGGTGTTCATGGATGTGTAGGTTAGGTGCATTAGTCAGGGGGAAATATAGGATAAGGGAATGGGTTTGGGTGGGTTATTCTTTAGAGGGTTGGTGTGGACTTGTTGGGCTGAAGAGCCTGTTTCCACACTGTAGGAATTATAATTCTAATTCAGATGTTGGAGAACATTTTATGTGGTCTATTCTGGTTTGCTATTTAACTAGATGACCTGCTAATAACAGAGAAAACCAATAAGGAGCACCTAGAGAGCTTGAACATAGTCCTTAAATGTTTCTTCCAGGGGTCATATCCTTTAGAAGGGAAAACTGTGAGTTCCATGAACCTCAAGTGATTTACTTGGACTAAAGAATTGACAAGACTGGGTTACAGAGAAAGTGAGGACGATCAAAGGTACCTGGCTGCCACATCTGTACCCGAGCTTAAATCTTTCGTTGGGTTGGTGAATTATGACAGAAAGTCCATCTATAATCTGCCCTCCAGAGAGTGTGTGTTTGCATATGTACATGCTTGAATAGACTTTAGAAACTGTGGTGGACATAGAAGATGTTTTTGCTGCCTAAAGAAGAGAATGAATTCATTCCCAGAGGCTGCAGGTACAGGAGGCGAGCTACTGTGCATTACATGTTTCCCATGTCCGAGGTTGGGATGGAGAAACCTGAGTTGGTGCTAAAGTACTGCAGAAGGATCTACAAAACAAAGAACTGGCTGATGTCCTCAGACTCTATGGGGGAGGGAGGTAGTGATTGTAATGAGTCAGCCAAGTGGATGTATTAGAATATGAGTTCACTAGGCTGTTAATCTCATCCAATCAGTGAGGCCTGGCTGACAGATTACGTCACTCGGAGAAAATGAGGCCTGCAGATGCTGGAGATCAGAGTCAAAAAGTGTGGCATTGTAAAAGCGTGGCAGGTCAGACAACATCCGAGGAGCAGGAGAGTTGACGTTTTCGGCATAAGTCCTTCATCAGGAATGTCACTCTGAGAGCTGGCTCTGAGGGAGGTGGATCAATGTCAAAGACTTCCATGTGTAAATAAAAAGAGACTTGATGATGGGATACTGGCCTCTGTGGAGTTATTTGACAATGTATAAAACAAGGCAGTCTACTTTGCCAGCAATGTGGTAATAACCGGATGATCTGCCTGGGTTGTGAGAAGGCCACTTACGTGTGGGATTCTTCATGTATTTGCTTGGTCTGCACCACTGCACGCTGCCCTCAAAGTGTCTGCGGGGGCGGGATGTGTGTGGTTAGAGACTGTCCCGCATCTCCATTTGGAATGTGCCTTTGCAAAGGAAATCTGGACAACGATGCAATAGTATTTGTTGACGTTTGTCCCAATCAGCTCCATGACAGGACTCTGTGCTCTATGGTCTGTCCACCAGGATGCACACCGAGCAACACATTAAATGTGCCTGGACGATCATCAATTTAGTGAAACATACTCTTCGGTCTGCCCAAAAATTGTTGGTCTTCTAGAACAAGGAGTTGACTTTGATCGAGTGTTGTGGACTGGCACATTCCAGGGTCGTCGACTGCTTGCTGAGGGAAGCACTAAAGCTTGCGCCAGCTGTTGCCAGGGAAAGGCCATAGTCTGATGTCTTTCTGCTGAAGTTAATTGTGGGTCTGTTCAGTTGTCAGACCCTCCTAACACCTCAAATGCATATGTAAGCGAGATCTTTGGTTTGGTTGAATTGAGTCAAACTTGAAGGTTTGTTTGCTTCCTTGATATGCTCCTATTCAGAACTGAACTGCATTTGAGGTATTAGAAGGGTCAAAGATATATACAAAGATATTTTTTATGAACAAAATATATTTTTGAAGTATCAAAAACAACTGGATAATATGTTCCTTGTGATATCATTGAGGGTAAAACATTGATCAGTAATACCTCTCTTATTCATCTTCCGGATATCATATGATCCTTCATATTCAGACAGGGTGTCAGTGCAACATCTCATATGAATGTAACCTTGAATTTTGTGTTCAGCTCCTGGGGTGGGACTTGAACCTTGAACTTATTGAATCAGAAGTACAATCATAGAAGATTAGAATCATAGAATTTTGCAATACAGAAAAAAGCCATTTGAACCATCATATTTGTACCGGCCCCCAAAAAAGCTACTCAGCTCATCCCATTCTCCACCCCAATCTCTGTAGCCCTCTAACTCCATCCCTTTCAAATATATATTCAGTTCTCTTTTGAAATCTCCCATGGTATCCACCTCCACCATTCTCGCAGGCAGTACATACCAAATCCTAACAACTCTCTGAGTAAAGAAGGTTTTCCTCATCTCATTCCGAGCTCTCTTGCTGACAAGCTCAAAAATGTGATGCCTAGTTACTGATAAACTAATTAGTGGAAATAGAATATCCTTCCTTACCCTTTCAAAATTGTTCATACTTCTGAACTCCTCAACAAGGTCACCTCTTAATCTTCTCTGCTCCAAGGAGAATAAGCCTAATTTCTCTAATCTTTCCTTGTATCAAAAATTCTTTATTTCTGATATCATTCCAATAAATCTCCTTTGAACTCTCTCCAGGGTTTTAACATCTTTACTTCCGTAAGGTGCCCTGAACTGAGCACAATAATCCAAACTGGCCTGACCAATGATTTGTTGAGGTCCTTGTTTTTATTCTCTATGCCTCAATTTACAAACCCAAGGATTCTATAAACTTTCTTAACAAGTGTTTCAACTTAACCAGCCACCTTCAGTCATTCATACATTTAAATCCTGAGGTCTCCCTGCTCCTGTACTCCACTCAAAGTTGTACCATTGAGCCTGCATTATCTCTCCTAATTTCTTCTACCAAAATGCATTACCATATATTTCTCTGCATTGAATTTCATCTGCCAGGTGTCTGCCCATTTCAGATATATAAGGAAACTACCAACCAAACCACAGCTGACACTGTATTACCCAGTGTATCCCTAATCAATATCTAGTGTTGATTAATTTATGTCATACAAGGCTCAAAACCCAACTGTTAAATTCATAGATTTATCTTTCTACAAACTTGCTTTTTAAGATCTCTCCATCTGAACTTGAAGATCTCTGTTCTTTACTCCTCTGAGAATGTTACAACTAAAAGGTACATTAAAACTTATTACCGATGTGCAGCTTTGAATTTGTTGTATTACATTTGCCTATATCTATTTACAGAATCTTTATTGCTGTGGAATGTTAGGCATCATCCCATTCCAAAACTAAGATAATTAATGTAAAAATATTATATATCAGTATTTTTCTTCGATACTTTGCAACATTACATTCAGTAAAAATGATTTTCTTCTCTCAGCTTCTGAATAAAGAACTCAACAAAAACTTATTGAAACTAATTAACATGCTTAGCTTTGATATTAAGTGAACTGTAATTAGAGCCTAATTGACTTTTGCATTGTTTTGAATGCAATAAGAATACTTTAAAGGTTCACCTTACACTCATTATAACTCTTTCTCTTTCCCTTTCTAATTACATGTATAGTGCAACACAGATACAAACCTATAACCAAGGCCAAATCTCTATATTACTGTTCATTTATGTATTTGTCCTGAAGTACAATACTTTTGACGTCAAATCAAGTGAAAACCAAATTTTCTAACTTGATCTCAGATCAGTGTTGAAGATTAAGATATTAATTCCTATACTGGACCCAGAGCTCAATGGAAAGCTCAAAGAGAAACCCCTTGTCTAGTGGCAGATGAGACTACAGAATCAGATAGACAGACCTCAGTCTCTATTTTGCAGATTATGCTATTCACAAGATTATTTCTTGTACAGTATTCTCAAAAAATACCATTTTCCTGTGATCCTCCACCAACAGAGCATACGAATTATGAATACAAATGTACATTAGGAGTAGGAGTAGGCTATTTGACCCCTTCGAGCCATCTCTGCTATTTAGTAGGATTACAGCCGTTCTGAACATCCAGGCTCTTGGTTTGATAATTGACAATAGAAGCAATCATCTCAGTTGCATCAGTTGATTTCTAAGCAATTTAACTGCAGAGGGGAATGCAAACAATGCCTAATATTTTGAAAACTGTGACCTCGTGCTACTTTACTGGTCTGACACATGACATCAGCAGAGACTATCTTTGAGTCTTGACAGCCTGTTTGACAATCAATATTAGAATTGCCCTCTATGTAAGCAGAAAATTCTCTAAGTAATCAGTGAATTAGGGAATATTTTGAAGTTGGAATCTGGTTAGTGACTGCAGAGGTTTCATTTAAGCTTCACATTGCCAGCATATGCAGCATTGTTCCAGGATTGTCTGAGTTTTACTCTAGGGCATATCCAGCTCCTAAGTCTTGGCAATGCCTGCTGTTCTATGTCCTAGCTACTTTCATCTTAGAATGGCACTAGACTTTCTAAGTTTCAAACTCTTTTTGCAGTATATGATCACTTTTTGACTGGCAATCAGAATATCAGGTGTCTAGTTTGAATTTTATGGACCTCATGGATTAGAAGTAGATAGTTTAACATTGTTTGCTTGATGGATAAATCCTAAATCAGGATACCCATAACCTGTTAACTTTAGCAATGAGTGAATAATGAATAAATGACATGCACAGAGGAAGATAAAAACACAAAGACCTGATATCTCTAGCATTATGTAATAGGAGTAACTTGGCTATCACTCATTAAATGTTAGTTGTGACATTCTTTTTTGTTTAAAAGCAAATTAATGCAATGCTGGAAATTTGAAACAAACACAGAATGCTGGAAAACTCAGCAGGTCTGGCAGCATCTGTGGAGAGGGAAACAAAACTAATGTTTTGAGTCCAGTATGAATCTTCCACACCAACATACAGCCTTACCAGATTTGAAACATCTGTCTCTCTCTCTCTCTCCACAGATGCTGCCACATGCATTCTTTGCATTCCTTTTGTTGTTGGGTACATTATCCAATGCTAACCTGTGTCAGACTATTCTATTTCCAGAAGTGAATTGAATGTAGTACCGGCTGCAGAATGTACCATTTTGTGTCCTCAACTTGTCTTTAACTGATATAGATAAAAGAGTTGTTTTTGTAGTGGACAGAATCTTTGATAATGTGACATTTCATTTGTTTCACCTCTGTTTCCTGACCTATACGTAAGAGTCTAGGAACAGTTGCAAAAGCAATTGCTGGACAAATTGAGCAGATCTTTCAGGATCTGTAGAGAGAAAGCAGAGTTAACAATTTGGGTCCAGTGACCCTTCTTCAAAACAGATTTTAATGAGGAAAAGGTTGATAAATATGCTAAAGGTGGGGTGGGGAAAGGGGGCAGAAATAAACAATAGGTGGAGATGGAACACTTGGTAGGTTCTCAGTAGTTTTTCTGCAATGAGCTTGCTTCCATCCTGCCCACATTAGTGTGCACATGTTCTTGCATTGTTGGTGCTTAACACTCATCTGATGTTTTCTAGAAATATTGTTAGCAGGTTAGCAGGAGCTTGACATAATCAAGGACTGAACAGTTTTGAGGAGTTCTGAAGAAAAGTTATTGGATCTGAGAAGTTCTCTGCTTTCTCACCACAGATGCTGTCAGACCTGCTCAGTTTCTCCAGCAATTTCTGTTTTTGTTAAGGATTGAACACAAAATCAGTGAAAAGTATTAAGATACATTAACTATAAACTATCTACAGAGAGAGATAAAGCTGGACTTCACTTGTACTTCCCTCTATCAAATCTTAATATCATCATGTGATCTAACATCACCATGACATGGCTCCTTATACACATGCATGGTAGTCATTGGTAGTGTAGTGGTACAATTAACCCTGTACCCTACAAATTTAGTGTATGTCAACATTAGGTTTACAATGTGGAGATCCTTTTTGCATGTTCCAAGCATCGCTCTGACTGTCACAAAGTTTGTGAGGAACAACAGTATGTAAGAAGGTATACTTATGTTTAAGTACTTTTTTACAGTTACATCAGTAAATAGTTCATATGAATTAAATGTTTCTGTATAACACTGTATTCTTAGAGTTCTCTTTCTAAGAATTCTCCAACCTTTGATGGTGGGGATTTAACACTCACTAAAACCCTCATTGAAGGGTTACTTGGATATGCACTTGAAGTGCTTTATCCTACAAAGCTGCAAACAATATTCAGGATTTGTTTTTTAATCTAAAGCGTAGAAGTGGACACCTTTAACAGTGAGACAATGCTACACCTCACCAATGAGAAAGCCGTAATAGCCAATCAGAAATGTAAGTGGTAACCTGGTGAGTTTCTTGGCCAATCAGTTCTGGTGACAGTGAAGTCACACCCTGCCTGAAGCTGGCAGCAATCAGAGGTCAGCAACCACTGTGAGCAGCAGCAGTGCTTTGAAGGTATAAGCTGCTGGTTGCACAGTAGGATGATGACTAGGAGAAGTAGGAAGGTAATTATCTTTATTAGCATGGGAGAATTGTGCAGTCAGAACTGTGGAGACAGGATGGAGGTTCAGAGGCAAGTGACCATCTTCTGTTCTTGTCTATGTCCTGGTTAATCAGAGGTTGTGGCAATTTGAGGCCCTTCCCCTCACCTGGCAGCCAGGTTAACCCATTGCCTCTGCCTGCTCCTGCCCCTCTGAATAGCTTTTCAGCCAGGTAGACTGTCTTGTTGTAGTGGTTGGGAAAACTGCCAACTTTCTCACCTGTTAGTGAAGTAGTTAATCAGGCTGGGGCTGGGGTGAGGCCCTTGAGTGTTTGTTATCTGAGCACACAGAGGCTTTAATTGGTGATGAGTCAGGAGGTTTGACCATTGGCCTTCCTGCTCAGAACTCATTTCCTGAGATGGCATTAAAAGGTTGGGTAACGCCTTGGTGGCACTTTGTCTGATTATTTGCCATTCTGGCCATCTTCTGTGCTGCTTCAAGGGAATGGTGAGTCCCAGTCCAAGAGAAAGTGGATCATATTCCATGGCTGTTTTTTAGCCAACACATGTTGCTTCCTTCTGTTCTGTATTTTTCTATAATTCTATAAACTGCTGAGGGTATTAGTGGTCAATAAATTTCAAATGGAAGGCCTCCTGTGACATCACGCTCTTATCCATAAGAGGGAGGGTACTGAAGTTTTGTTGAAGTGGCTAATAAAGATGGATGGGAGGAGGTGCCTGTGATGCACATTGATAAACATTGACATTGATTTGCTGAGTTTAATGACCTGTTCAGTGTTGTAAATCCTTTGCGTCTCAAAGTCCCCTCACACCCACTTCTAACTATCATACCTAGCACTCATTCTATACTAGAGGGAAATGTACACTCTTATCCAGTTAAATTTTTTTGAAGATAGGTAACTGTAACCTTTTTTTTAATGTGTGAGTCAGAGCATTAATTTAAAATCTCATGATGATCTTTGGTATTTATGCTTTGTTAATCAAATCATGAAGAACAGGCTATGACAATTCATTTAATTTTAAACACAAAGCCTGGTTGATTGAAAAACAAAATCATTTTATCGAAAATACCTTCATCACAGCAGAATCCATCTGCTTCATTGGACAGCCTATGATTTGTTTAATCTGTTAGAATAACAATCAAATTAAATCACATTCATGTGTAGCCACTTGCATGTTATTTTCAACTGTCACACCACACTTAGCTTGTTATTATGTCCCTATATTCATATCTGGGCTTTGTCTCCAGCTTGCCTCACCTTCAATGCTCTTGGAGGAATTTTTAAAATCTTTTCCTGCCTTCATCACTTGTGCAGGTTGTCAAGTCTAGGAACTTGGAGGCGTGCTGATGCATAAGCTTTTGGTGGGTGGATAGCCTTCGATTGTCCATTTAAAAAGAGCTACTCTTCATGACCAAAGTTATGACTTTTGTTAAAGTAGAAAAAGAAATCTTTTTCCTTGTTTTGGTTACCTGTAGCCAGCAGGTAATTGTAAGGCCTTGTTGTCTTCAGAATACATGGGTTATATCCTATTACAAACTTGCTGATTTGTCAAAGCTCATTGTGCTGGTCACTTATCAAAAATTGAGTCTCACTGTTGTATAATACTGGACTCTGACATGAGATTGAATTGAAACAGCAGTGTTTAAAATACCCAATACACATGTCCCATAAGAGGTTTGTTCTGCCTTAAAGAATCTTTGTTGGTGTCTGTCATATTGCAGTTCACAAAACATATAAATATTTACATTTCTGCAGAGCAACCTTTTTTTTAAACAAAATCTATTTCATATGGATTGTTCCCTGAAGATAAATATGTGTTGGAGCTTTCAAACAGAGTTGATTCCAGATTTTCTTGGTCATAAAGTGATGGTTTACAACAATTGCAAGACACATTTTACCTCGGGTAAATTCATATTTGTTCCATACCAACATCAGCACTAAAGTGAGTGGTACTCCCACTTTATGGAGAATTTGAAATCTTTGCACTTTTATAGAAAACTGTAAGCATTCATATCTCTTAAGTATTAAAAATGTGCAGACATAGCAAAGCATAAGCTGTGGTTTAAATGGAAGCTAAATGGTGTTTTTGTGCATTTGCTATTTGCATGTAGTCAATAATAAGCGCAACTTTTTATTCTGTGGCTCAAAAAAATCCAACCCTACTGTGTGCTGCAATGTGTAAATTCATGCAGTGAAATTAATATTAACGTGATAATTTGAATATGTTTCAAGAACTCTTTGAAATCACAGCTGGAGGGAGATCAGGAAGTAGCTTCCTCCAATTTTCATGGGAATGCAAAATATTCTTGCAACAGTGTACTAATTTATCAAAATGCTGAAGATACTTTTTATAATTAATATTCTTGTTTTTACTCCTGACCTTTGGGAAGCCTTAGGCCTTAATCATTTTTATAATTATGGGATAAATATTTGACTAAGTTTTTGTTCATCATACTCATGTCAGGAATGGCTTCTCACTAGAATAATTCAATTTTTCATGCTCTTTCTCCATAGTCTTTCTTGAAAACTTTACATTTTTATTTAATTTCATCTTCAATTGATGGTACATTCATAATTAATAATTGTTTACGACAACACTATATATTCTAATAATTCTTTAGCAGTATCATAGAATTACAGAAATTTGATAGAGGAGGAGAGCATTTGATCCATTGTAACTGTGCTGCTTTGAAAAAAGCAACAGCCTGGTATGATCTCCCACTCTTGTATATAGCCATGAAGGTTACGCTATTCTAAGAGCTTAACCAAGTGTGTTTTGACTGGACTGAAAAATTCTGCCTTGACCATTCTCTTACACATTAGAGTTCCAGATTTCTATGATTCTGCGTGGAAAACTCTCTGATCAATTCCTCACTCGTTCTTCTACCAATAACTGTATCTATGCCTCCCAATTATTGACTTCTCCATTAAGAGAAATAGGCTGCCCCCCCTGCCCCAATTAACTCATTCTAGGCTCCTTTATAATTAACATTATATGCTATAATTTTATGAATTGTACAATTTTTATACACATCAATTACTCTCATCCTTAACTTTTCTAAAGCAAAAACTCTTTTAGCTATCTTTTTCTTCATAACTAGCATTCTGTAGCCTGTATTCTACATATGGCCAAACTAATGATATCTGCTCCTTACTTCTATATTCTTTGCCTCTTTCAATAAAGAAAATCCTTCTTAAAGAAAATACCTTTCTTGATTCCTTTGGGAATTAATAGACTCCAAACACGTAGTCTATCGGCCCTTTATTCCTCTTCAGTTGTCAATAGCTTACCACTTATTGTTGCTCCCTTTTCTTGTTTGATCTCCCAAATTCGCTTCCACACTTCTCCAGATTGTCTATTCCATTTGCCCCGTTTCGTTGCCTTATTTGCATTTTCCAGCAGCCTCCAGCTTTCTTCTCTGTCCACTATTTGGCCAATTTGTGCATCAGCTGTAAGCCCCATAACTGTGCCTCACTACATATAAGTCTGATTCATAATTGGAAAATGCCTTCCAATCACAAATAAACATCTTTTGCTTCCCACCACTGACTTATTTTGGATCTAACTTAACATTTTCCCTTACATTTGCAACTCTGTGTCACTTGTCGAAAGATTTGCTGAACTGTGCACCAAATGCAAGAATATTTTTCTAATCTTCCCATTTATTCTTCAGTTAATTTAGCTCATATCACTAATTTATCCAAAAGCATAAATGAGCGTTTTGCCATCTTTCTTTTTTATACTTGCTGTTTGAAATTGTAATGATTGCTAATTTGCATATTAGTGAATGTGATTTTTCAGAATCATACAGCACAGAAACAGACTCCTTGATCCAACCAATCCACGCCGAACATAATCCCAAACTAAACTAGTACCACCTGCCTGCGCCTGGCCCATATCCCTCCTAACCTTTCCTATTCATGTATTTCTCCAAATATCTTTTAAATGTTCTGCCTGCATTCACCACTTCCTCAGGACGTTCATTCCATACGTGAATCAGCCACTGCATAAAACATTTATCCTCCTCTCGTTTTTTTTAAAATCTCTGTGAAATAAAAATGAAATTCTCTTGCAAATAAAAAAAACCTTCTTAATATCAATTCTTAAAATTAACAGTGTAGTGAGGGGGATTAACAGAGCTCTCTGCAGCAGAATGTGAGTGCCTGCTGAGTGATAGGGTTTGGGATATGTGCACTGGGCTGGAGAGGGAAGCATTCATTGGTGGTGGTCCACATTGGTACCCATGATAGGGATATGATTATAGAAAAGATTTTTCTGAGGGAGTATGAGACATTAGGGACTACATCAAAATACAGAACCTCAAAGTTAATAATTTCTGGAATAATAATCTCACATAGCTCAGCAAATGATGAATATGCTTAGAAAGGTGAATACATAGCTCAAAGACTGGTGTGGCAAAAGTTAATTTTGCTTTATGAAGCACTGGGAAAAGTGGGATCAATACTGGTGGACAGGCAGGAGGCTGGAAGAACACAGCAAGCCAGGCAGCATCAGGAGGTGCAGAAGTCAACGTTTCGGGTATAAGCCTTCTTCCCAAAACATCAAAGTCTCCACCACCTGATGCTGCCCTCGTTGCTGTGTTCTACCAGCCTCCTGCCTGTATACAGAGGAACCTCAATTATCTGAAGGACATGGGCGGGCAGAATTTCATTTGCTAATTGAATTCCGGATGATTGAATGTCAGGTAACATAGTTTAGCTGAGCATTGGGACCTTGCGATCTTGCTGGATAATCCGATAATCGAATGCCGATAATTGACGTTCTTCTGTATTTTGGATTCCAGCATTTGCAGTTTTTTTTTGTCTCTACTCCATACTGGTGGAACAGTCTATACCTGAACTGTGCTGGAACTTGTGTTATCACTAGTCACATAACAGGGACATAGAAAATAAGAGCCCCTGGGATACAACGTGAAGTGGCAGATTGGATCCAAAATGAGCTGAGACAGGAAGCAGTAGATTATTACAATCATAGTCATAGAGATGTGCAGCATGGAAACAGACCCTTCGGTCCAACCCGTCCACGCCGACCAGATATCCCAACCCAATCTAGTCGCACCTGCCAGCACCTGGCCCAAATCCCTCCAAACCCTTCCTATTCATATACCATCCAAATGCCTTTTAAATGTTGCAATTGTACTACCACTTCCTCTGCCAGCTCATTCCATACACATACCACCCTCTGAGTGAAAACGTTGCCTCTTAGGTGTCGTTTATATCTTTCCCCTCTTACCCTAGATCTATGCTGCCTAGTTCTGGACTCCCCCACACCATGGAACAGACTTTTGTCTATTTATCCTATCCATACCCTTCATGGTTTTATAAACCTCTATAAGGTCACCCCTCAGCCTCTGATGGTCCAGGGAAAACGGCCCCAGCCTATTCAGCCTCTCCCTATAGCTCAAATCCTCCAACCCTGGTGACATTCTTGTAAATATTTTCTGAACCTTTTCAAGTTTCATAACATCTTTCTAATAGGAAGGGGACCAGAATTGCACGCAATATTCTAACAGTGGCCTAACCAATGTCCTGTACAGCTGCAACATGACCTCCCAACTCCTGTACTCAATACTCTGGCCAATAAAGGAAAGCATACCAAATGCTGCCTTCACTATCCTATCTACCTGTGACTCCACTTTCAAGGAGCTATGAACCAGCACTCCAAAGTCCCTTTGTTCAGCAACACTCCCTAGGACCTTACCATTAAATGTATAATTCCTGCTAAAATTTGCTTTCCCAAAATGCAGCACCTCGCATTTATCTAAATTAAATTCCATCTGCCACTTCTCAGCCCATTGGCCCATCTGATTAAAATCCTGTTGTAATCTGAGGCCACCTTCTTCGCTATCCACTACACCTCCAATTTTGGTGTCATCTGCAAACTTACTCACTATACCTCTTAAGCTCACATCCAAATCATTTATAGAAATGATGAAAATTAGTGAACCCAGCACCGATCCTTGTGGCACTCCACTGGTCACAGGCCTCCAGTCTGAAAAACAACCCTCCACCACCATCCTCTGTCTTCTACCTTTGAGCTAGTTCTGTGTCCAAATGATGAGTTCTCCCTATATTCCATGAGATCTAACCTTGTTCACCAGTCTCCCATGGGGAATCTTGTTGAACGCCTTACTAAAGTCCATATAGATTACATCTACCGATCTGCCCTCATCAATCTTCTTCGTTACTTCTTCAAAAAACTCAATCAAGTTTGTGAGACATGATGAAAGGAAAGTCTGGTAGGTATAGGGAATGCTGGATGACTAAAGAAATTGAGGGTTTGGCTAAGAAAAAGAAGGAAGCATATGTCAGGTATAGGCAGGATAGATTGAGTGAATCCTTAGAGTATAAAGGCAGTAGGAGTATACTTTAAGAGGGAAATCAGGAGGGTAAAAAGGGGTCATGAGATAGCTTAGGCAAATAGAATTAAGGAGAATCTAAAGGGTTTTTACAAATACATTAAGGACAAAAGAGTAGCTAGGGAGTGAATAGGGCCTCTCAAAGATCAACAAGATGGCCTTTGTGTGGAGCCGCAGGCGATGGGGCAAATACTTAACAAGTATTCTGCATTAGTATTGACTGTGGACAAGGATGTGGAAGATATAGAATGTAGGGGAATAGATGGCGACATCTTGAAAAATATCCATATTTACAGAGGAGGAAGCGCTGCATGTCTTGAAATCCATAAAAGTGGATAAATCTCCAGGACCTGATCAGGTGTACTCTAGAACTGTGTGGGAAGCTAGGGAAGTGATTGCTGGGCCTCTTACTGAGATATTTGTATCATTGATAGTCACAGGTGAGGTGCTAGAAGACTAGAGGTTGGCTAACGTGGTGCCACTGTTTAAGAAAGGTGGTCAGGACAAGCCAGAGAACTCTCAACCAGTGAGCCTGACGGTGGTGGGCAAGTTGTTGGAGGGAATCCTGAGGGACAGGATGTGCATGTATTTGGAAAGGCAAGGACTGATTTGGGATAGTCAACAGGGCTTTATGTGTGGGAAATTGCAGAAATATTTTTGTGACTGAAAGACTGTTCCTAATGGGATGGGAGTTGGTGCTGGGCCTTTGCTATTTGTGATGTACGCTAATGGTTTCAACTGAAATATAGGGGTATGATAAAGAAGTTCACAGATTGTGCAAAAATTAGTAAGGTAAGGTGGTAACTAGTTATGAGCATAGTCATAAGATAGGAGGATATCAACAGGGTAGTCAGCTCCACAGAATAATTGCAAAGCAAATTCAATCCAGAAAAATGTGTTAAAAGAACTGAGGAGAGCTATGAAGGCAAGAGATCATATGGTGAATGGTAGGTCTTGGGAAAGTATGGAGAATAGAAGATGTGCGTGTCTAGAGATCTTTGATGTTAGCAGAACAAATAGATAAGGTGGTTAAAAAGGCATATGGGATATGTGCCTTTATTAGCCAAGGCATAGATTCAAGAGCTAGGACGTTACGCTGGAAATGAATAAAACTAGTGATCACAACTGGAGGGCTGGATACCATTCTGGTCAGCATATTATAGGAAGGATGTGATTGCAGTACAGAGTGTCTCATCCTGGAAATACTTACCACTGAAAAAGTGTAAGTGAAGTGGATACATGAAACTAAAGCTGGGCAGCTGCAATTAAATGTCCTAATAGAAGGTTTTTGGTTCAAGTCTCATCTGTCCAGGAGGTGTACTATAACGAATCTGAAGGCTGATTGAGAATTTTTTCATAACTTTGTTTAGAACATGGAGATATTAGGTTTGATATCAGTTCGTTCAACTATACTGAACTATTGGCAGGAAAACGAGTATTCAGAGACTGCCTACTGTGCATTATTCCAATGTCTTGCACTGCATTACAAATGTGGGTATTAAATCATTGAAATAAATAAATATTCAGATCTCACCTTTTTAAGTTTTCCCCTTTCCCCCTACCCTCACATCCCCCCCCATCTAGCCGCCAACTCGGGTGACATGTAAAAGCAAGTACCTGTGTATTATTCAGTCAGACTTGATGCAGGAACTGTAACATTACCTCCTTGAAGGTATAGTATAATCATCTTTAATGTCATCAGTCTTCTCTCAATTAAACAACGCTATCTTGTGTTTTTTTTCCAGACAGACCTTTGTATTTCTTCTTGTTTGTTTGTTTGTACTTTTAAGCATTCTGAAGGATCCTGTTAGTCAGAGAATAATAAAATCAGATATAAACCATACATAGGAATAAACAATACATTAAAACTAATCAGGAATAGAGTTACTATAACTAAATGTAGGCAAAAGAATGAGTGGGCAACATTTTAAGATGAGTTATATTTAAAAGTTATTTTTAAAAGACTCACATTTATGTTGTCCACACCATGATTACAGGATGTCCAAAAATGTTTTATATCCAGAGAAATAACTTTTGGAATATTGTCACAGTTGTAATGTAATCAGTTTAGAGTCATAGAGTCATAACATGTACAGCATGGAAACAGACCCTTCAGTCCAACCCATCCATGCCGACCAGATATCCCAACCCAATCTAGTCCCACCTGCCAGCACCCAGCCCAAACTCCTCCAAACCCTTCCTATTCATATACCCATCCAAATGCCTCTAAAATGTTGCAATTGTACCAGCCTCCACCACATCCTCTGGCAGCTTATTCCATACACATACTCCCTCTGCATGAAAACGTTGCCTCTTTGGTCTCTTTTATATCTTTCCCCTCTCACCCTAAACCTATGCCCTCTAGTTCTGGACTCCCCGACCCCAGGGAAAAGACTTTGTCTATTTATCCTATCCATGCCCCCCATAATTTTGGAAACCTCTATAGGCCACCCTTCAGCCTCCAACGCTCCACAGAAAACAGCCCCAGCCTGTTCATCCTCCCCCTGTAGCTCAGATCCTCCAACCTTGGCAACATCCTTGTAAATCTCTTCTGAACCCTTTCAAGTTTCACAACATCTTTACAATAGGAAGGAGACCAGAATTGCACGCAATATTCCAACAGTGATCTAACCAATGTCCTGTACAGCTGCAACATGACCTCCCAACTCCTGTACTCAATACTCTGATTGATAAAGGAAAGCATACCAAATGCCTTCTTCACTATCCTATCTACCTGCAACTTCACTTTCAAGGAGCTATGAACCTGCACTCCAAGGTCTCTTTGTTCAGCAACATTCCTTAGGACCTTACCATTAAGTGTATAAGTCCTGCTAAGATTTGCTTTCCAAAATGCAGCACCTCGCATTTAT